>NC_092827.1:61477067-61780097 GCF_039878825.1 Excalfactoria chinensis | reverse complement strand
AAGATGATCAAAAGCCCAGGCTGAGAATGCACATAATAACTTCCTGTTTTTCTTGATACCTGTTGGCATAACTTTCTTGGGAGAAGACATTTTCATTAACTGAATTTTTTGGTTTATTTTAGAATGTGTATCAGACTTGATATTTCCTTTATTTGCCTATTTGGATCTTGTTTGGCAGAGGTTATGTCAATACACCTAATCAATTTTGATGAAAACTTCATTCCTGATGGAATTATACTTTTTTAGATGGACTTGAGAAGGCGATATCAGTTTTCCCTGACATGAAAATATCTGATCTGTGTTGAGACAGTCATCTGCTGTTTACTCCTTCTTCTGCCACCTGTACTGTTGATGATGGCCTCTCTGAATGTTTTGTTACAGCAGCCCCTGTAATACAGATCGAACTAGGTTGAACATATCACCTTTGGAAGAAAGGAGAAATAGCTGTCTCTGGTAATGCAGCACTGCCATACCTAGTGGTAGGTTGGCTGTATTGCATTGAGAGTGCCTTGCTGGTAGCTAAACACTTCCATGGTTTTAAATGTCCTACTGTTATCCTTAGATGACTTAAATAATTCTGCTTTGTCATGGGAAAAACATCAAAATGGTGTTAACTCTTTGGATTCAGTGATGTCTAGGAAAGGAGTGGTGGCACAACTGTATACTTTCACTTTGCCCAAACCCCTGCTTCTTATCCTAGTAAGTCATTCAGGGAAAGACTTAAATAGGAGTGTTTTTTAGGAGCCGTTTCCTACTTTCTGTTGTGAGCGAGAATCCTTTGAGATCACTTTGACTAAATTAGCTCGGAGTTTTTGTAGCAGAGAGGTTTCCCCCCCGTAGTTTTTCCTTTTGTATTTGATAATCTAATTTTGAGAAGCGCCCGTGTGATTTATTAGTCTTTAGTATGTAGATAATACAATTAGAGCAGGTATCCCTCTGCTTCTCTCTGAAGATTTATAACACAGTCTGTTATTCACTCACTACAGCTCTGCCAGAGCTGCGTTCAGTCTGAGAGCGAGAGCATCCTTTGCCAGAGTGAGGGAGCAAAAGCTCAGTCTGCCGATTGAAAGCAGCTACTGAAGGAGAGCATCCGTAGTGACACACTGGAGCTGTCTTCCCGAAGGATTTTTTTTCTTGTTTCTGCAGCTTTTATGCTTAAATTAATAATCTTGCCTGGCTATTTAGTATACTCTTGAATGGTAGCAGATACTCGTCTGCTCAACAACTTCATTTACTCTCTGCACAGGCAGAGCTGAACAATACTGGTTAGACAAATCTGTGGAGATATATATTTTTTTGCATTTTTTTTCTTGGTGTTATTTTGAGAGAGAAAAACTTATGTTATTTCAGCCTGCTTTGCCTTTGATGCCTGTAAAGCCTGTAGCTCTCAAAAGCAATCTTGGAAGAGAGCATGCTCAGAAAGCTGGCAAATCATTGTCCAGTGACCGGGAGGAAATGATAGTTGCTCTTCATTTATAATGCAAATTCTGAGGTGTCTTCAGAAGTGTGGCAAACTTAAAATGATGGCTGTGGTGAGAACATCTCTGCAGAAAGTTGTGGTGTTGTTGCATCGTTTACAAAGGATGGCAGTTTCTTCTCCACGTTACCAGAAGCTGTGTAAGGTAAGAAATGCAAGACCTGAATCCTGAGAATATCTAATGCTAACTTTTATTATTATTATTTTTTTAATAAAAAGAAAAACAGAACAGGACAGATGTGAAAAGTATCTAAGCTGTGCAGTATATTTTAAAGCCTGCTTGTGTGCATGTTTTGCTAAAAGAATGGTTTAAAAATAAGTGTTTTTCAATTAAGAATACATTCCAAAAAAATAAGCGCTATATTGTGTACCATTTTAGTGTCTGGAAGGAAACCATTGCCATTCAGTTATGTTCTGTAAAATACATGCCGCCACATCTGCTTTTCCAAAGAAGTTGGTGAATTCTTGATAAACGCAGTATTTTAACTCCTAGGTACCCATTATGTAGAACTGCATTACATAATAAAACCCAGCGTTTTTGGTTTTGAGTTTAATGAAACTTTTAGTCAGGAATAAGTTTAGCAGACTAATGTGCAGCAATTTTCACATCGCTTGCCAGCATTTACAGAGTTCTTTCAGAAATCAGGAAAAAAAAAAAGAAAAGAAAAAGTTGCATAAAGAGCATGTTGACACAGAACTGCCACTCGTATCGTCGTTTTTGCTGTTAACTGTTTTGGTGGCTGATTGTTTCAGGTTCCACCAAAAGTATTCTGCTGTCTAATTGTTTTTGCACAGATGCAGTAGTTGAGACTTTCAGTACTATGGTAGCAGTGTGTGCTACCTCATAAACAAAGCTTTTTAATCAGGTTAATCACTCATCATATGAAATTATTTGTTTTAAAGTAAGATACACAAAGTTGATAAGTTATTAACTCCACTGTGTCAGTTCCTGCTTGGAGTGGTCAAACTGTGATGCGCTATTGGACTTAAATGCAAAGGTCCTGCTCCATAACTTTGGCTCAGTGTAAAATTGAAGAGATCTTCAGCTGTGTACTGACATGAACCATACACGAAGTCTTTCTGGCTGCCTTTCAATTTGATTATTATTCTTGGTGCTTGTGATGCTTTCACAAAAAACCTCAGGAAGCTTTAAAGCACCCCTAAGTTTGTGTATAAGGAGAGGACCAAAGTGTGTGATCATGCTCAGGAGCCCGATTCTCATTCCAAGCAAAGCTACTATAACTTCTCATGCTTGCTTCAATCCAAAACACATTTTATGAGCAATGTGCATTAAGAGAAATACAAAAATCTAATGCAGTAAAAAAAATCTCTCCTTTAGCATCTAACTTGAAAAAAATGAAAGAATGTAACACAATATTTATTGCATAACAGTCAATTTCGTAGTATATAGGGAAAAGCAAATCACTTTCACGTGGGTCTTTCAATGTGCTTCTGTTTACAGGACTTCAGAGGTCTCTCTTCACTATGAAGAATGATGGTAGTTTGTGTACTTATAAGCTATTTTAACAAGCACGTTTCGTTTCTGTGTCTTTGTCAATTCTATCATTGAAGAGCTCTGGTTGCTTTTGTGAATAACAGAAATCTTTTCCTAATGTGAAGGCATGGATTTTAGTTGGCTTTTAATAAATACTGCAAAAGTGCTTTGAACTTATTTAATCACGTTTTTGTATATAAGCTTGTTTCTAGCATCAAACAAGAACTATTTAATGATTCTTGCAGTAATCATTATTTACCGATTGGATTGATAACCTAGTAAATTGTTAGAGACCAAATTTGGTGAGTCTAAACCTACCAAGGGACAGTAAAAATCTTTTCAAAGCTGTTACTGATGTATTTTTTCTGATTGAGAATGTGTGCAGTGATGGGGATTTTTTGTGTAACTTAGAATTAGAGTTTGTTTTTAACATGCTGCTGTTTTCTCTTGTACGTGTCTTCCTGAAAGTAGAATTGTTGTTGGTCTGTCTGTGGAGTTAAATCAGTTGCTGAATGAGAGAAGTCTTTTACAATCCCAGTCACTTCCAGCAGGTGTCAATGTAAGGCAGTGATATATGGGAATCCGGTGATGGAAATGTTAATGCTTAGATGAGAAAATGGCATGGAAATTACAAATTAAAAACAGCCCTGACAGAGGGTTGGTAAGGATCTCTGATAGCAATCAGTATATTTCTATTTTGGGTAGTTCACAAGTTTGTCCATACCCTATAAACTCTGTGGGTATACAAAATACTTCAGTTCTGCCTAGAAGTTATTTACTACATAGGATGTGAATTATTGCTTCATAAACCACCATCTAAATGTTTGATGTAAACTGTCTTCTGAAGCTTAACAGCACACACTGCAATGAGATAAACATTTAAAAAGTGCCAATGAAATATTTAAGGCATATCCTTGGAGTTAGTGTTTGTCTATTTCTAAGCACACTATCTATGAAAGAATAAACAAAGCCTTAGTATTAAACTACTGAGGAAATTTGCACTTGTTCCTTTTATTAGCGGATTAATGTAGTAGTAACTGTTGGCAGTCATAGTCTTCACTTTGCATATTTGTTGAATGCAGAAACAGAAATGAATGTTTTGGTGAGATACCATTATTGCATTACTGAAAAGCAGGAGATCCAAGGTTTGGGATATATATATATATTATAATATATATATTTGGTGCTTTTTTCTTTCACTAACTCCTTTACACCAAGGTAAGTTTGGACAAATGTAACTTCTTTTTCTGCTAGCATTGCCCTTTGATTCTTTTACGCTCATTCTTTTAGTGGCTTATTTGTACTCTTGGCAGTGTGTTGTCAGGGCAGTGTATAACACTGTTTGCTTTATTGTTAGTACCTTTGTCTTAAAGAGGTTTGGTGCTCAAAAGAAACAGACAGAAAAATGTTTTGTAGGGATTGCCAGCCACTCTGTGTTCTTGCAAACGTGTGTGTGTTCCTAAAGAATACCTTCTGTTAGGTATATTCAAATAGCTTGGACAAGAATGAGTTTAAATTTTTATTGGGAGCAGAAAAATTCATGGTAAGGTAAAATCAATATATCCTTTCTGGGAGACCAGAATATTACATATGAAAGTGAAGATTGAGAAGCTTTCTCAGTTTTCCCTGACTAAAGTGGAAGAATAGTATTTCTCTGTCAGACAGGTAAATGATTAACTTGAAATATGTATCTTGTTGATGGAGCTTGACTGTGGATTTTTGAAATGCACTGCTGACATTGGAACATTCTGCTGCTGGAGGAGAGACTGAGAAATACAGCTGGTAGCTGTATTTTCTTATTCCTGATGTGGCAGCTTCTCGAGAACGAGCAAATAAATATTTCCAACCCAAAAACCACCATAACCCAACTGAAGATACTTTCCTTGTAAGGTGCTTGAAATCACAAAATTGGCCTCTGTGCAAGTCTTCGCTCTTGAAGGAGTAGAAAGCAAGTCAGGTGAATTGCTGTGTAAAAAGAACTAATGCTTCAGAAATATACATTTTGGAGGATTTTTTTATTTTATTTATTTTAATGAATGCATAGTTTAAAATGTAACTATCACACTTTTCTTCTTTATGGCTGGTGTTAAATTTATAAAGCCATGGGCAGTTCAAAGCAGTGAATGTTAAGGTCAGCCAGACTCCTCTTGCTGTGACAGTAATGGTTGCTTTCCAAAAGATACTTAAGGCTGAATTTTGTGAGTAGTAGCACATTTTCAGTTCATATTAAATTCAAAAAAAAAGTGAAGGTCATGAGAGACAGGGAGATCTTAAAAGAAAAACAATAACAAAAAATCCACAAAATAAAATAACGAGCCCTCAAATATGCACCTTGAAGGGCTGTGTTGAGAAATGGGGAAGGAAACTTGTTGAATGGTGAAACTTCTTGTTTCCACTGAAGTTAACTAATTTTTTCTGATATTTGCATGTCTTTAATTTGATTTAGAAAATAAATCAGACCTTTGATCACATTTGTGTATGTAATACAGGTAATCAAGCATAGATGAGGAAGAGAATTGAGAACAAAATTAATCTTGGTTGTATGTCCCGAAGCAGGACACTAAATGAAGCTGTATGTTGATAAGAAATTGAAGTATTGACTCTGTCATCAAAAGCATTGCTGAACTCTGTAGATGGTTTTAAGAGGAAAAGGTTAAGTCTGCAGTGTTTCTTGTTCTTTTAAACTACCATATGGTCTTCTAGAAGGAAAAAGGCCTGAAATAAGGAGAAACTTGGAAATACAGACTGTTGCCTATTGAAATATGATGAGGTTAAAAATGCACTGGTAAAAAGAGTTTACTATTTTGAAAGGCAATTTAATAAATATAATTGTCAGCATCTGATGAGCTTAGGTTTTTGCTTTTTGGAAAATAGTTAAGAAATGTGTAGGGTGACTGTTCCACTTCTATACACCCACTCTGTATTGTGTATTGTAAACAGTGATGTAGAAGTACTGACATCTCTTATGATTTCATAAGGTAACGTATGTGCAGGAGTGGGATGAGACATGACTGGATGTTAGACAGGCAGAACAAGAGGCTGATAGAGACTCAAATAGCTTGAAGTGCAATGAGAGTCCTGCTGCCTTTGCCAACAAACTGATTGAAAGGACTAGAGCGCCTTATCATTTGATGAAGTGTGGATATGCCAGGAATGTATGTAAGTGAATGATCATTTAAAGTTAGTGAGATGGACATAATTTCTTCTTTGATATGGGTTAGAAGTTGGAAACCTGAAAATTGGTGGTATAATACTTGAAATTAGGGACACCTCAAGTTCTGGGAGTTGAAGATTGGTTCGTTACTGGCATTTATCACAGAATAATTACAGCAACTACAGAAGCAATGGGAAGACTGAATGGAGAAACTTAATAACTTTTAAAACTGACATAGAAGAAGACTGGAATTGAATGTCTAGGAAATCTAATTTCTTTGTAAAATTCTCAATACAGCAAGGACATGTTATTTTAAACATCAGCATGGAAGGGAAAGGGGGAGAAAAATCTGTTTTTGTACAGGTGGAAAAGTAGGACTTAGTTTAGAGAAGGACACAGAAAAGCATTAATATTGCGTATTATCATCCAGTGCACTTCAGAGAAAAATACTGCTTTGCAGTAAGTTGTTTGGGCTGAAAGATAGATTGAAGCTGTACATAGTAGGCTGCTTTACACTGGCAGAAGTATTTGATATAACTGTGTACTAACTTTTTGACAGGCTATTAACAGTTTAATAGCAGAACTAGTATAAGTATTTTGATGCTGTACTGGAAGACCTTTAAACCTCAGTGCATCAATCAAAAGATTTTAAATGTAAGATCAAATGAAGTTTAAGTTGAAAATACAAAAACTGTTGCAGAAATATAGTGGAAGTAATTTCTTTGTTGGTGTTGGCTGTTAACATATTATAGATTATTTCCCTCTGAAATTTCAGAGGATGTGAATATTATCACGTTTTGTTGAACTAGAAAGACTTGAGGTGCTGAGAACCCTTCTTTTTCTTGGGGACAGGAGAAGTTGCTCTGAAGCAGGCTGCCCAAAGAGGCTGTGGTATTTCCATTTCCAGAGATACTCAGAACCACAGTGGATGAGGTTTTAAGCAGCCAGAGTGAGCTTTGTAATTGGTTTCTGACATTGGAACTCTGTGATTTCAAGAGGTCTTCCAGCTTGCAGTTCTCTGCGAGGCTCTGTGCTAGTGCCCTAATACATTACATGTGAAGACTAAAATAGTCAGAGCTGTAGTGCAGCAGTTCTCAGCTGTGACTGCTGCCTACTTCCTGTCAAAAGGAAATTCACATCCTTGACTCACACGAAGGGCTCTTTCTGCTCTACTGAATTCTGATCCAAATTTGGGTCTGCTGTGAATCTGTTCTACAGCCACTGCTGGTGTAACTACAGTGGGAATGGTGTTGTACAATTGGTACATATCTGGACTTTGTCATTATGATGAGATGGCATTTTAGTATAATGTAACTTGCTGAAATCTGACCCGTCCCCCTCCTTTTCCAGTAATTACTTTTTGCATTGTTAGGTGTCATTTTCAGTTCCTCTGAAGAGGAGAACGTGCCACTAGCCCCTTTCACAGAAAGGTTGTGCACATCTTACATGATGAGTGTGACTGAAACATAACTGCTTTGTTTTGCCATTTGCCTAATTGTGATCAGTGCCAAGTGAAGCTTTGTGATAAATCCACACTTTCCTGTAAATTTTTTAACAGGAGACTGTGCTTTTGTTATACTCTGTGAATATAAAGCTTTTCTAGAAATGAAATAAGGGGAAACAAAATGAGAATGGACGTAAGACTGAGTAAACTCAGTATTTTTTTTACTGTTGCATCAAGCATTTCTGTTTGTGAGCAGAATGCAGCTTAGCAGGAGAGAAAGAAATGATGGGTTCTCGGATGTAACTTTTTTGTGATAGCATTTTTCATAGTATTTTGGAAGGAAGAAAAGGAGGATATTTCAGGACAGCCTTGTAGAATCTTACACTGAAAGACAAGTCTGAATTTTGATCTGAAAGTATTTTGCTACTGCAATGAGAATGGACGTGAATATAAAGTATGGTGTAGTTTTATTAAGGCATGGATGTAGGATTAATGGGAAAATTGACTTCCATGAACTTCATGTGTTTACAAGGAACTGGATCAATATTTGATATATGAGACCATCTTACCGTAGTATTTTACCACAGCACTCTGTGATTGCTGCCATTTTTCATGGAACAACCTTTTTCCTCTTTCCCTTAGGGCTCAGTTACTCTGCCCAAATTCCTGAAATCCTGAAGCGGTAAATGCTTAGACCAGCACCGTGCTTTACCATTTCCTGTCTTTAGAACTGACCAGCTGTTCTTCTACCTCATGCACATCACTTCAGCATATATTTAAAAAACAACTATACTCACTATGTAGCTGGGAAAATAGCACTGCTTGGATCTGGCCTGTAGCTGCTGGTCTTCAGTGACGCTGAAAGACCTGTGTTCCCTTTTGTCTCCCTGTCTATATTTAATTCAGACAAGCTGCCATGAGACCATGTTCCTAAGTAGCCCTGCAAGTTTGCTATTTCATTGGCACTGCTTGCAGTCTTGTGGGGCTGCCCTGTGGTGTTCCCATGCTGAGCATTCTTGATTTACTTTGCTGCAGAGCATTCTGCTTTGAAGTAACTTATGCAGTCCTGTGTAGCTGTGTAATTGAATGTGGGTGGAAGGTGTCAGTGGCGATCCTGATAATTGATGTCCTGTGTTGTGCTACTGAAAGCGATTCTTCATAGTGGTAGCAGAGCTATATTTCCTGGTGTCTTCTGTTGTGTGTTAAGTGTGGTAGGTGCTGCAAATGAAGGAACAAAGTGAAATGCTGCTGATGCTGTAGATGTTCCTTGGTTGCTGATGAGTCCTGTATCTGTGGGCACCGTGTTGTGCTGGCTGTGCACTGGTGTTTAAAATTTCTGACCTGAAGAGATCATCTGGGGGAAGGCACAGACTTCAGTTTTCAGCTCCTGGCATTTCTGCTAAGACTGCTGACCAATTAGTGCTAATTGTGCTGGGTTGTGTGATGCGGTCCTGGAACAGTCATCTGAGGTCGCTGCTCTTTGTCACCTGCCTTCTTTGGACTCAGTATGAGCTATGCGTTGTTCTTTCACATTCTTTTTCTTTTAAGAAATAATTCATTATTAACCCTGAGATAATCAGCTACCCTTCAAGTTTGATTTTGAATGTTCTGTTTTAAATACCGTAAATCACTTGGTTAATGTTATCTCTTATTGTTTGCTACAGAAAGAAGCATTAATTTGCTACAAGTTTGGGCACTGCAAACTAGTTGAAACAATTTTTTCTCCTCATTCTATTACTGAAAGTCTTCAGAATTTGAATGAAGGGTCCCAACTGTTCTTACTGTTTGAATTCATCTGAGATTCTTAGGGTGGAGTCTTAGTAGAATTTCCATGTGACACAAAACTTTCCCTCCACCCCTTTTAATGTTTTTTTTGTATTATCAAGCACAAACCTTTCTTTTCTGGGAAAATGGGGCCAGAATGAAAAAAGAAAAGCCTCTCAATGGAATTAAGCTTTTATTGCTAGGTGTTTGCATCAGAGGCTAACAGCACTTCCTCAGGTGTTTTCACTTTATAGAGCCTGGTGCAATGATAGATTAGCTCTGAAATTTCTCCTTCTAGACCTCAATAAGATGACTACAGTTTTAAACAGTTCAGCTGTTATTTGTATGCAAATGAGTTAGGGAGATAGCTGGATTGCGGGAAGCCTGCCATCCCTTATAATGGAGGGCAACATTGTTTCATTAAGGTAAGGATACTTTTAAGTGAAAATAGGAAAAGTAATGGAGAGGTTTTTGTAGAAGAATTTGGGTTTGAACATGACCTCCCATGAGCCGTTCTTCATGCCCATGTGACAAGATGCTTAAATAGCTTTTGTTACGATCTTTCTCTCCCCCAACCCCTCTTTGCTAGGTAACGGAGTTCGGTGTTGCACTGTGCAACACAGTTTCACGTATCTCTTTCAAATAGTATTGCATCTTTGCAGCCGTCTTTTTTTTAAGAGAAAATAAATAATAAGGCCTTGAGCAATGTAACATGTTACAATAAAATTTGGGGCTGCTTATATTAAAGCAGGACATTGGAAAATTACTTAACAGTGATAAAGATTTGGTAACCGGGAACCAGTAGTAATGGTAGCAACACCTCTCAAGCACTAAGAGATGTGCAAAGCACATCAGCTTTGTCTTAAAGGAAGGTGAGTGCATTTCTTTTCCTTTCCTCCTTTGTGGAGGAATAGTAATAACTTCTTTCACAGAAAGCAGTCAGCACTCTGCCAGCAAAATCCAGATATGCTGATACGTATTTTCAAAGAATCACAAGGGTTGGAAGTGACCTCAGGAAATCAGCAAGGCCAACCCCACAGCTAAAGCAGGTTTCCTACAATAGGTTGCACAGGTAGACGTCCGGGTGGATCTTGGATATCTCCATAGAAGGAGATTTATGGCCAATCTGCTCCAGTAGTCTGTCACCCTTACCATAAAGAAGTTATTTCATGTTTTATATATGTTTTAGGCCATTACTCCTTGTCCTGTCTCTGCACACCACCACAAGCCTGGCCTCATCCACTTGCGTCCCACCCCTCTTTAGGTACTTAAAAACATTCATCAGATCCCCTCTTGGTCTGCAAGCATTTCTGGCTATCTTTCTATACTTCAATAGTGATTTTCATTTTCTGAAGTAGCCTCATATTAAAGGTAGTCCCTAAAGTTATTTTCAGTTGTTGATTGTAATAGATTCAGTAAGGGAAAAGTGTCAGAGGGGCAGTGTTGCTAATAGCTTGTTTTCATTTTGATATTGCTGGTAAGTAGCAGTAACAGGAGAACTGTAGCCTGCTTGCATAATGTTTACTAATTGAACATGTCTGTGGCTACTGACCTGTTGCTGTGGTATCAAAGATGATATTCATTTGGGAGCATTAGTTATTGTTGGTACACATGCTGATCTGCCCCTGGTAGAAACAATCAGTAGCAATTTTCTTATTCTGTGGCTAAAGAGGAGCTATTTGTTCCTGTGTATTTTTGTGTAATGAACCTCTGCTTTTGCTTAATAGATCATCTGTTCACAGTAGAAGAAATATGAAAGAAAGTTATGTGCAGCTTCCATGGAGCAAATGAACAATAGAATATATGGAAGCTAGTGGAAGGTAGCTTTGGCTGATGTTTGTTTGGCACATTAAAGAAGAGTTGATTTTAGGAATAAAACAGAATTATGCTTCAGTCTAAGAAGACTCTTCTACTTTGGGTTAAGTGTGCTAATCCTTGAATATTCAAGGTTCCTAATCAAAATTTGAGGAGGCAATGAAGAGGTGAACTTATTAGGTCTAGTACATTGTTGAGGTGTGTGTTCCCTGGAAGTTCTAATTGGTTGTGCTAAAACTTAATGAATATTATTCTACAGGAAAGAATTAGAGTGAACAAAAAAGTAACAGCTGCAAATGAAAAGTAGTTTAACTCTAATTACTGTGTTTTGCATATTTAATGTAACTGGGCTGTCAGCATGCTCACTATAAGTAGCTTCTGTTATCACCAGGTAAGAGCTACTAAAAAGTATGTGAGGAGTCTAAGTGCAGGTGACATGCAGATGTTCTTCGAGATGACAAGTAAAGACCAGTTTGAAAACAGAAGTGCTTAAATGTGATAGAATTTTTTTGATTGAAAAAGGAGAGGGATCACACACACAAAATAACTAACCCCCAAAAAACCCAAATGCACTTGGAGAAAACCAATAAAGTAACAAAAAAGCCACAGCTCAAAATAAAAGCTAATAGAAAAATAGGCTTCGTACACAGAAATGACTTGCACAAATGACTTGTATTATGACAAATACATATATGATTATATTAAGACTTTTTGATTAAAGCACAAGGGAGTGCCTTATATACATGTATCTGTTTTCTCTTGTATGAAATCAAGGGAAATGACTCTTAATTGGTGGTTTCTATGATCTTCTCTGAACGGCAGGTCTGGAGCAGAACACAACTGGTTTTTAAGTGGAAGAAGGCTTTAAACCACCTTCTCCAGGCTTCAGTCCAATTGCATAGGGCTTGTGAAAGAGGAGCTATGATTTAGATAATCTCAGAAAGCCCAGGGCTTAAAGCTAAGTCTGATCACTTGTCTTGTTTAGCTTTTTTTAAATTTGATTATAAAGTATGTTTATGTTTTATGGCTGTTTGATACCATCTCAGCGTCTTTGCATGAGATAACTCTTTAGTAATGATATTTGTGTAGTGAGGAAAAGTAAAATGAAAGAAAAACAGCTGGCTTGGGGTTACATGAATAGGATGAATTTCCTGTTTTGTTTGTGTTTTTTTTGGTCTCACTTTATTGTGATTTCCTAGGATGCTTTTTGAAGTTGGAATAAAAGTACTGTTAAGTCAAGAGCTGGCAGTCACTCTATAGTGTACTTGGAGCATCGAGGCTTCAGTCTGTAAGGGAGCCTAGAACTTTTGCAGACAAAGCAACAAGTATGAATGAAACTACAGGGAAGGTAAAAAGATGAAATAAAATGACATGACTAGGTGCTGAACTACAGAAAACACTTAGCTGATGAATTGCTATGGCACTGTCCATTTTGTTCTTGTGTAGCAACATTTTATTAGGTGTTCTAAAGGGGAAAAAAAGTCTTTTTTTCCCCTGGACAAAGCTTCAGAGTGTCTTTCTACTGCAAAAATACGTTTAGTATCACCTTGAGAAGAGTTAGGGATCAGGCTGAATCTGTAATTGCTCCAAAATTTCTCAGTTCAGAGAGCAAATGAACTGTGCTGCCTTATCAAATGTTGATACTTGTGTTGACTTTTTTTTTTAACCTATCCCTTTCTATCCTTTACCTCCTTCATGTCTGAAGAATTTCTGTCAGCACAAAATGAACACTTGTTTCTCATACAGACCCTTTTCAGACTTGCTTGGTTAAATGTTTCTGGTTTGACTGCTTTCAGCAGCAAAGCTTGTCTGGGTTTGCACAAAGAGATAAAACTAAAAGATACCGCATCTGTAGTAAATTTGTGCAGATATGCAGGCCACCACCACCTCAACCTCCATGAGTGTGTGGTTTGCTTTTGGTGAGAGCAAGTACAATTCCATTCCTTTCAATGGAAGAAAGCAAAACAACAACAACAACAAAAGTGAGTAAATTACCTTTTTAAAAAAAAATAAATAAAAAAAAAAATATATATATATATACAATATAATGAAATATAATTTGATCACAGCTGTAGGAATTCTGAATGGCTACTGTAATTGCTTTCCTGGTTACTTTCCTGTGCACAGGTTTGAAATCAATTTTTACACACGCTCAAAGAGAAAATGATGACTGCTCCTTCCCTTTTCTGACCTTTTCCTGCCCCTGTCACCTTTGAAATTGGCTGTTTGGCAAGCATGCCAGCTGCAGGTCACCCAGTCCTTAGTTTTAGGGCTTGTGGTCCTGCCTTCATTGATTTTGCACTTTTTATTTATTTCTCCGTGTAGAAAGGAAGAAGAGTAGCAAATCAAGTTCTTTGGCTGTGGTGAACATGCTTTTAAGGGCCTCCTGTGGCATGATATTTGGCATATATAAAAAATAAAAATAAAAAATTCTTGTTTCCGGGATGTGTTTTCTGTGTGGCAGAACAGCTGTTACCTACACATGGATCTCCTGCTCAAAGCTCATAAGATGATGAAGGCTCTACATATTGCAACAGCAAGATGAGATGCTGGTAGATGTTCCTTGGGGACACGCTCTAATTCCAAAGCAAATGTCTGTCTGTACCTACCAGCAGTCAGATCTGCGGGAAATTTTCCCAGCTTATCCACCAGCTTTTCCCTGAGAGAGAATTAAAAAGCAAATTTAATTTTTTTGTACTGCCTGCCTTTAAGTGAAAATGTTAAATGTGTTCAAGGGCAAGCCAGTATTTCAAGTAAAAATGTTAAATGCATAATGCAAGGACAAGCCAGTCTTCTAACAGCTGTTGCTACACAACTCAGGGGCAGCTCTCTCAGTGCCCACTGCTCTCTGGTGTACTCACCTGAGCCAGCCCAGCTGGCTGCTCCTGTCCCTTGGGTCTCTAACTGGAGAGGAGTTCAATGGATTCAGTTAACAATGCACCACTTTTGCAACTGACAGAAGAGAAAGAATGCTGCATGGGAAGAAGTAAAGTAAGATTGTGCACTTTTAAGCTGCTTGTGGTTGGTTGTTGGCCAATTTTCTTCACGTAATGTGGTGGTTGTGGCTGCAGAACATGAAATTTTTGCCAAAAAAGAGAAAGCCAAAAATAAAATATAGTGGTAGTAGTCAGGCAGAAGTATTGTCTTACTGTTTCTGTTAAAACATCACCTTAGCTCAGTTTCTTGTTTTGCCTGGTGAGCTGAAGGCAAGAACAGAAAGGAAAGGGGAAAAACAAAACAAATCAAACCACAATTAATTTCGCCTGAGTTAATGTAGAAGAGACTTGGTATCTTAAGCAGATGTCTTTGATGTTGATTGTACTGTTCTGTTACTCCATTCTTTCCTTCACTTTCTCCACTGCTTTAGCTGTAGCCTTTCTTTCTCATCCCCCAGGGCAGCCACTCTTTGTACTCAAGCCAGAGTGACAAATGCTCTTTCATATGAAGGATGAATCTTACTTGTAAACTCAGTGAGATCAACTTTCAAATGCTCCTTAGCTAAGGTTGTGTACTGGGAAGTGCAGTTTCATCATTTCAGTTGTATTTGGTCCTTCCAGATGACAGTAGTAGGCTTTGAATGCGATGTGAGGTTTTGTAAATGTAGTGCACTAATTGTTGCTATTTGTGGTTATATCATCTATTAATTTCTCTCAGTTAAGAGACCAGGTTGTGACTGACTACATTACATCTTCAAGGTCTATGCCAACCTGGGTAATTCGATGGTTCTATGATTTTGGAAATTCTTCCTTAGGTTGCTAAAACATTCTTTGACATGTCTTCTAGCTCAATGCTTCTCCTTGTTCCCCTTGAAGAAATGAAAGTTCACTTCCCAACATATGTTACCTGCATTGCAATACAAAGATATGTCTGAAACATGGGTCCTTGACAGATCTTTCCTTTAGTTTTTCTCTTGAATTGTGGAAATGGTATCCTTAAAATCTGCCCTAGATGGTTGATAAACCTCTGTTTTAAGAAAACCTGCTGGGTTTATTAAACAAATAGGCTTTATTATTATCAGCACTTATTATTTTCAGTATAACATCTTGAGCTGTAATATTTACATCCAGAAAAAGATCTATAAAATGGCTGTCAGCAGCACTGTTTGCCAGTACTGTTCTCTACAGACGGCAGTGCATGTACTGCGATGCTGTCTGCAGAGGTTGCCCTCCCTGGGATTACTCTGCAGCAGGGCAGCACAAGAACACATGTATGATTCACTTCTTGAGGTGAGATGAAATCCTCTTCCCACCTTTCTGCTGTTTCACTACTTATGTTTTCCAGCTGATGCAGTATAGATGAACTCAGTCATGAGCACAAACTAGAATGCAATGTTTTGTTGCATTTTCTTTTGGGAAAGCCAGCTAGATTTTTCTGGTTAAGAAAGTATCATAGTTTCAAAGTAGTGGTAGCCTTTATCTTGACTGTTGTTACTGTCCTCTGGTTTCACTGAATTATTTTGCAACTCCTCAAAGTGAATGCCACAAGAAGGCTTTCCTCAGGCACCACTGATAAATTACTTCCCTGGGGACTAGACTGTATATAAAGTATTAAAATGCATCATGCCTATGTGATTGCAGTGAAGCTGTGCACAGAAATCAGAGCTGATTCCTTATCCTGTCCTGTGTCATGTTACTTTTATAGGTATGTAAATGGGATCAGCTACCTATTTCATTCTGATAAAATGGATTTGGTTGAAAATGAGAGGCATAGTGCTGTGGAGGTATGTGATATGACTGTACCCAAAAGGGCCTTCAAAATTGCAAGTGGAATTCAGCATTAAGTCTCCCTAAGAATATCTGTTCCTGATGATCGGCAAATACGTGCTAAGTCTGCTACTGGAGTTTAGAAATGGATGTAAGAAATTGTGTGCCTGCAATTCTACCTCCAGAATTTTCTTTGGAATTTTTATGTATCAAATGTGTTTTTCTGTTAAGGTACAACCCTTGATTTTCTGACTTGTGCACGGAAAGAAGAACAAGCTATGTATGCACATAAGGATTGTGTATTGCTGTAAGTGACAATAGAGATGCATAGGTTTAGATTTGAAACAAGTCTGGCTCTGGAAGATATTCTCAGAATCTACAGTTTTTATTGCTCATGAGTTTATTACAGAAGGAACAAGTGGACACTTGAGATGATGATGAGTCTTAATTATTTGGATAGAAGAGAGGGGAGTAGTGATCAAAGTGCATGAAGAAACTGAAGTTACTACCTATTTTCTTAGCTTGGTGTTGAGATCATCTATAGCAATGTCACTTCTTAAAGATATTTGGTCTGCTGTTACCTAAGGGCAGAATTCTTACAGCTGGATTTAAGCCCAAGTAACTCAAGTTCTTCATGTCTTCATTATTACAGCTTTTTGTTATTGGTATTACATGCTGATGAAATGAGATTAAGTGAAATCTCCATTATAATTGAGAGATCAACCCACTGCATGTTGCTCCCTGACTATAAATTCATATAACACACATATAATACCTAATATATATATATAAAATCACAGCCCAGCGTGAAAGTTGACCCATACGTATTGGAAAACCATAGCAACTTCTTTTTAGACAAATCATCATTTCTGCAGCTGTCTTCTTGATTCTTTGCTATTGGCTTAAATAGTTCATGAATCTCAGTGCCTGAAACTTGAAGCAGTTTGCTTGATCAGACCTTGCTAGAGCTTAGCAGAGTGAAATAATTCTGATACTGTTGCTCTTCCCCCTGCTCTGATTAACATTGTTGGCTCACGGTCATTGTAAGACCCAATGGTTCAGCACCCAGATCTTTCTTTCCAATGTCACCCTCTTGTTCATAATTTCTCAGTTACATTTCCTGTGTTGATTGTTGTTAGTCTATTCAGGTGCTGGTTGTTCTCAGAGGTGTGCCTTCTTTCCATTCTCCTAGAATAGTTCCTCAAATTGCCAAGATTTGTTACTAATTCTTATCTTTCCTCCAGATAGTTGGTAGCTTTACATTCTTTGTTAAAATCACTAAGTTGATTGATGAAAATATTCATACATCCTGGTCTCAAGACCAGTCCTTGTTCAATCTTTATGTGAACCTCATTACTAAGTGTAATTTTTCAGTTAGGTATGTTTGAATCTGGGACTGTCTTGTAAGACTTTTGACACTCAGTGAAGTCAAAATGACTGACATTTACTACCACTCCCATATTCCCAAGGCTTGTTATCCTGTCAGTGAAAGAAATTGTTAGTCTGACATGATTGATTCTTCACGAATCTTGTTGGCTGTTGCTGATTTTCTTGTTATGTTTAAGGTGCTTAAAATGTGCTTGTTTTTTTTGGTAGAAATTGAAGTAAAACTTAGAGATATTGAATTTCTTAGTTCCTCCTTGTTACATAAGTTAAAGAGAAGAACTGTGTTTGCATTTTCCTGCATTCTGAGTTGGTACTCAGCTGCTAATGGTGCTGATATGTAGTGACTGTTATTTAAGTATTTTTTGGGGGGTCAAATTTTATCAAGTGTGCCAAATTTGTGTGCCCTGGTGGCGCACAGTGGTTGAAGTGCCGCTTGCAACACTGGAGGCCCGGGTTCGAATCCCCCCCTGTGGCGCAAATGGTAGAAGTGCTGCTTTGCTACACAGAAGGCTTGAATCCTGGGAGTTGGACTCGATGATCTCTAAGGTCCCTTCCAACTCGCACGATACTGTGATACTATGATAGTATGAAATTTGAAGAAGTCAAACTTACCTTGTTACTCTTTGACCTGTTCTTGTGGGTTGTAGATTAAATTTTTACTGCTTTATCTCTGATTTTGATTATTTAGCACTGCTGCTTTCTCAGCATAATTGTTCCTATTGTGTACTATAGTTTTAGAGCCTGGGTGTAGCACTTTAGTGTTACTGTTTTTTAAGTATACTGTTTATGAACCAACCTTCATGCCATTAACAACTCCCCTTAGTTTTTCTCAGAGAAATAAATAAATGTTATGTCTTCTGGGAAAAAAAAGACAATAAATAATTTAGACAGATTGTTTTCTAGAAAAATGCATGTATATCTGCCTTTAGTTTTTCAAAAACAAATCTATACCTCTGTAGAATCACTGAAATTGCTTGTATGTACTTTTCTGTCCCATTTGAGCTGTGGAAGTTTCTTATGTACAGGGAGTTTCTTCTAGTTCAGCATACTGAATATTGTGGATCTGCAGTGATTTGTATATGACTTTAGAGCTTACATGAGAAGCCTGTTAAAATTTTTATGTTTAGAAGTCACAAAATATTCAGGTAGCGTTTTACTCTTAGGAAGGGAATAGAAATAAATGGTGATGGTTTTTAGTGCACTTCCAGGCCGCTACTCTGCTTCTCAGTGAAATGAGGAAAGATGGAAAGCAAATGAGCGTGGAAATAAAACTTGGGAGCAGTACAATCCTTTCTTGGGGTAACTTAAAATTCAAATGGCAATTATTAGGAGTGTTTTGCTTGGTTTGTGTGTCATATGCATTTATTTTCTTCTGTGTATTTTTTGCTTTAACTCCCAAATAACTTGATTTAGTTGCTGTCATGGGTGCTATTATGTTCCATCATACCCAGACTTTTCTTTACTTAGCGTAAGTAATAGAACAAGTGTGTACGTGAGATATTTTTATTGGGTTTAGAAACATCCACTTTAAAAGGAACTGAATTTATGATGCTAGAAAGCAAAGGTCTCTTTGGAATAATGTCTGCCTATATGTTTTAGGACAAAGATGTGTCAGTGTCTTCCTACTTAAAGGTAAATACGGAAATGAATGATGCCTAGCAAGGCTGAGGCTTACTTATGGGTGTTCTTGGAAAGCTTGCTGTGAAATTAATTCTGTGTCTAGTAGGTGATGAATACTAGGCAGAAATTATGCCTCTGTTCCATCTATGCTGAGGAATATATATATTTTTAAAATATTTTTGGCCTATAGGAAATAGAGCATATCAGGGAATATATGTTGCTAATGAATGGTATATGAAAAAAAGACTTAGAGGAAAAAAACAAAGCACCACAGCAAAAACTCTAAGCATAGGAAATTGAAGTGGAGAGCTTTAGAGGCTGAGAGACAGTTCTTGTTATGTTTCAAGGGAGGGGAGTCTTTGCTCTTCCTCGTTTTCTTCGGGTATCAGTTGTATAAAGGAATATAATGCTGTGGAAGAGCTCATTCAGCTGAAGTTTTGTTGCTGATGATGGCTATCTACTCTTGGTCTTTCTTCCCCCTTCCGGTTCTCCACATCTGTGTGTGTATTTCTGTGGGTACGAGCCTGCCTTCAGCATCACCTGCTGTCCTGCTTTGCACAGTGCTCAGCCCATGGAAGATCCTGGCTGTGAGGAGAGTGCAGGTGGCTGGGCATGGGCAGCTGACTGCTCTGAGACCTAGGCTCAAACCATGGAGTGGAGCCAACAGCAAATTACCTGTTGGAGTTCTCTTGGCGTTTGTTCCTTGTGTCTGGTTGGTTTCCCTTGTTGTTCTGCTTTGTTTTTGTTTTTTTCTTTCTTTAAGTGATGCTTAGTGTCTTACCAGGTTTCAAGCAGTGCTTTTATTTTCTGTTCTTCCACTCACATATTCACTTGTGTAGCTGTTCATAGTGCTCATTCATGTTCTCTGCATTTTCATCAGGAGATGTGACATTTGTCAATCTTAAGACAAATAATTTTTATCCTTTTTCCAACTTGAGGCAAAGTCATCATTTTCTGCTCACTTTACTCATTCACCTTGTTGAGTTACTGACACCTCCCATTAATTTAAATGTTTGGTCTGTGATTTCATGATTCAGAAGTTCAGCATGCAACAGTACCAGTCCCATATGAGAAGCTTAAGAACTGCTTAGCCCTTTTATCACTTTACGTTCCCTAGTTAATGCACCAAAAGTTAATTTACTATGTCAGTTTGAAATAATAGTATTTGTGGTTAGTAATTCTTTCTGAACTCCTTGGGGGGAAAAAAATAACAGGTCTTAGCCGTGTGTATCTTAAAAAATCAGCTCTCTGGTAAATGCGTGGGATGTTTACCATTGGAGTAGATGTAGGTGACTTCTGTTTGACATGATGCTTATTTATTCTGGGGTCACTACTTAGCGTGCAATTAATGCTGTTTGCATTTGTTTATGATCGTTCTTTCTCCTCTGGGACAGGGATTTATATTTGTGTAGCCTCAATAAAGAGTAATAAATTATCCAAGTCTTTCAGAAGTTATGGTTGAGTTGTTCCATAAATTAAAAACTTTTTCCCAAGCTGTTCTCTTAAAAACATTAATCTTAACTAACTTTGCTTCTTCCACCACTTGTATACATTTGAGCCACAATAGAGCAACCTTTTTCTCACAGAATCACAGAATTATCAAGGTTGGAAAAGACCTAGAAGATCATCCAGTCCAACCATCACCAATACTTCCCAGCTAAATCATATCTCTCAACACAACATCCAAATGTTTCTTGAACACCCCCATGGTCAGTGACTCTACCACCTCCCTGGGCAGTGCATTCCAGTGCCTGACTACCCTTTCCAAGAAGTAATATCTCCTAATGTTCAGCCCGAATCTCCCCTGACGCAATTTGAAACATTGCCTCTAGTTCTAGCTTTTTTCTAAGAAAGAGCAGGCTAGCAGCCACCAAGTGTCTCTAAAACAAGGGTTAGGTTTCTCATTCCTACTATTATCATGAAACATAGTGATGTAAATTATGAGTAGAGTGATACTGCTGTGGATTGAATTGTTTGTCAACAAAACAAACAGCAAAACCAGAAGTGCTGGTAACAATTCCGTCATCAAAACTGCTGAACTGAAAAGCTTTTGACAGTTGTTTTAACTAAAGCTTCTTTTCAAGATTCAAAAATGTGCTTTTTTTTTTTTTTTTAAAGAAAATTAGTATATTACATGTATAACATGGCTATTTATATACAAAGCTTGGCTTATTAAGATACAACAGGAAAGGACAAAAGAAAGAGGATACAATATCTGACTGTATTATAAAGCTCTTCTATATTGTTTCAGTATACGGTGATTTAAAAACAAAAGCAACAAACAACAAAAAACACCAAAAACAAAACCACCACAAATCTGAAGACTTACTGAGCTGTATATTTTTGTTATTTAATTACTCTTTATTTTTTGTTGCATTTGTATCTGAAAACAAAAGTAATGAGGAGGACATATGATACAAATACGAACTCATCCTGATTGATGTTACCTTTCATCTTATGGTCAGCTTGCTTCTTTTTCTGCACTGGAATGCAGGAAAATCTGTGGAGATACGTTCTCAACTGTGAAGATGACTCCCTGGCAGGGAAGCGTAGGGTGTGGATACAGGTGAGTTAGGCAGAGGAGACTTGTTGGTGATGACCATCATATAAGAGCCTCTTTAAACAACTTTAATATCACAGCAGGCAAGGAGGTTACTGAAGCAAGTACTTAAGTGTTACAATGCTTGTCATAGAGATTAAATGAGCAGTGATTTTGTCCCATACATTTTTCTCAGATTGTGTTGTACACTGGAAATATTATTATTATTATTATTATTATTTTAATAATTCTTCATTTCTCTGCTTGTCCTCTAATTTCTAATGGTCTAACATTTTTAATGTATTGCTGCAGACCCAAGGTTATGGTTGTGGCACTACATAATGAAGCAGAATGTTCAGAAGGAAATGGTTCCATTTGATGAGCAATGGACAGAGGAGCTCTCTGCTTCTGTGTTTGTATATGTAGTTTATAAAAGCAGAATGGGAAATTTGTCACTGTAATCTTTATCATGCTAGGCTAGGAAAAAAATGTATCATTCCTTGTTGCTGAATGTTACCCACAAGTCTTGTCATGCCTGTAATGTGTAGTACTTATTTATCTTCCTCATAAGATATCAACCATACCAGAATTTAAAACATTGCTGTATGATTGGGGGAAATATCAACTGCCATAGCTGCTCTGGCTGCCTACCAAGCAGTGCAGTTCAGTAGCATCAGCAAGTTCTGTTGCCCAGAACTGCCTAGTGCTGCTCCTGTAGTGGAGTGAGAGGTCAGGCTTAGAGTGATACGGAGTGTCATCCATCCCTTGTTTTCCAACAGTCTTTATTTCTTGTCTATTAAAAGCTAGTTTACTAGTATAGCAACTTTTAAAAGCGTGTTAGTTTGGGCAGAGAAAAGAGTTTGCGTGAAATGAAGGTTGACTCATAAGACTATTAAAATGCTTCCTAGTTCTCATTTATTTTTTTAGTTCTCATGTGTATTTTGTTAGGTAAATGCTTAGCTTTTAGCAAACATGCGTTGACTGCTGCATGTGGTTCAGAAGAAAGTTTCTGTCTAGAGGTATTTAAGTGAATACTATCTTTGAAAATCAAGAACATTAATATTTTTTTTCCTGTTGAAAATCATATTTACAGAACAGCCTGATAATTATTTGAGTCACAAGGCATACAGCAAAATGAATGTAGGAAATGTCATCTCTGACAGTGTAGATCAATGGAATATTTGGGAATCTGCCAGTTTCAAAGCAAAACTTTATTGCTCATTTGCAATACTTGCGATATTGCAAGCTTAATTACTAAGGAGGAATATTTGGTTTCTGTGTGCCGTTAAGGTTGAAATAACCTCCTTAGAATTGCATCAGTGAGCCATACTTGTATGTTTAATATGTTACAGTGATATAAGTAAAGCAGAAGTGCATCAGGTTTGGAATCACTTTGTCTTGGTGAAATGTCTGGACTTACTGATTACCTTCCCATTTGAATTAAAGTTTGTGGTGTTTTGTCAGGTAAGCAAATTGATCTTTGGCCCTTCAAGTGTTATTAAACATTTAAAACAATGTGCCAAATTAAGTACTCACTCTAGGACAAGTGAAAACAGAGTTACTAGAGATGTAGAACCATACCTAAGTGATGTGTGTTGTGATGGTGCCTAAAATGTCTAACACTTGACTCATCAGTTCTGCACTCAAAGCAGTGTAGGTGGCTGTGTTGCAGAGAATATATCAGTAGTATCAGTTGTTTGTGTGCTGAACTCTACCCCAAGGAAATGAAAACAATGGTTCATTGTGTTATGTCTATACTTCATCTATTACATATTAGTGTTTCAAAATAAATAAGCTTAATTAGCTCGCTAGGCCAGTGAACTGTTTTTTTATTAGTCTCCATTTAACTGGAGTCACTTCTCTTTATGAAAAATTCTCAGTAGTGGAGATGTCTCCAAGGTTGCATGTACTTTCAGTGCAGCAGCATGGTGTTTTTAAAAGGGAGGTGTTGCCAAATCTTTTTCTTCTCGTCTACTGTCAGGTTGTTAACTTTTCTCCTGGGCCACCCAACAACTGCTGCTTCTGCTTCAGCTGTGTTTGGAAGGACAAGGCTGGCATAGGAAACTTGTCTGTCATTTGCTCCATTTCATAATGGGTGTTTCAACCTAGAGAAGACAGAGAGGAGATCTTATCAAAACTTATATCTAATGGGCAGAAGTTAACTGGAGGTCCCTTCCTTCTCCCACGTGATTCTGTGGCCAGGATCATGAGGTGATTGTGGATACCTTCTTTCTTGCAGTATTCCTTTTCTCTGTAGACAAGAAGCTGTCTGACTCAGTATCTTACCACGCCATTAAAGATGAATCAAGGATTGTTAGCAACCTTTTTGTATCGAATATTGTTACAAACCACAATATTTAGAATTTCTGTAGCAGGTTTAAGTGCTGCAGATGTGCTGTAGGGCACTTGTCACTCTTGAACTCTCTGGAGGCTAGACATATAGAGGAAGCCATGATACTTGCTAAGAAAATATTAATGGGCTTGTAAAATTAGCTGGCTGTTTTTGATCTTTATGCTTACCTAAAATATAAAGTAGCTTATTAATCTGCACAGATGTATTTGTGATGATATGTTTATTTTGAGAGAGTACTTGAGAGGGGAATCTTGACTTTGCAAGGATCTATGTGCTGTATGTGGTGGTGGTGTATTTGCAGAGACTTCTGTATAGTAAATGTGTGTGGATGTATTAATGCCGGGCAGCTGTCCTGAAAGATCCTTGTAGATTTTAGTGGCCCTATCTGTGGAAAGTAACACAGTTCACTGCTGCTGAAGGTGTAATGCTTAATCTGTTGGACAAGCTAATCTGTCATAGCATTGAATTCTTCTAAATATTGATTCTTTACAAAAGAGCACAATGTACCAAGGAGAAAATAAAATGCAGAGAACTAGAAATACAACAGATATCCAAGATATTATTTTCCATAAAATCAACAAACTTATGTTTAAACAAATCAGTGCACTTTACAGAATCACAGAATCACAGAATCACAGAATTATAGGGGTTGGAAGGGACCTCTAGAGATCATCGAGTCCAACCCCCCTGCCAAAGCAGGCTGCCTACACCACGTCGCACAGGTAGGCGTCCAGGCGTGTCTTGAATATCTCCAGAGAAGGAGACTCCACCACCTCCCTGGGCAGCCTGTTCCAGTGCTCCGTCACCCTCACCGTAAAGAAGTTCTTGCGCACATTCGTGCGGAACTTCCTATGCTGGAGTTTCAGCCCGTTGCCCCTAGTCCTGTCCCCACGCACTACTGAAAAGAGACCAGCCTCGCCACTATAGCTCCCACACCCCAGGTATTTATAAACCTGGATCAAGTCCCCTCTCAGCCTTCTTTTCTCAAGGCTAAACAGACCCAGTTCCCTAAGTCTCTCCTCGTAGGGGAGATGGTCCAGGCCCTTCACCATCTTTGTGGCCCTCCGCTGGACTCTTTCCAAGAGATCCCTGTCTTTTTTGTACTGGGGAGCCCAGAACTGGACACAGTATTCCAGATGAGGCCTCACCAGGGCAGAGAAGAGGGGGAGGATCACCTCCCTTGACCTGCTGGCTACGCTCTTTTTAATGCACCCCAGAATGCCATTGGCCTTTTTGGCTACAAGGGCACACTGCTGGCTCATGGCCAACCTGTCGTCCACCAGGACGCCCAGGTCCCTCTCAGCAGAGCTCCTTTCCAGCAGGTCTTCCCCCAACCTGTACTGGTGTATGCAATTATTTCTACCGAGATGCAAGACTCTACACTTGCTTATGTTAAACCTCATCCGGTTTCTTAGTGCCCAGCTCTCCAGCCTGTCCAGGTCTCTCTGAATGGCCGCACAGCCTTCAGGCGTGTCAGCCAATCCTCCCAGCTTCGTGTCATCAGCAAACTTGCTGAGGGTGGCCACTATCCCCTCATCAAGGTCGTTGATGAAGATGTTGAACAAGACCGGACCCAGCACAGACCCCTGGGGGACACCACTAGTCACAGGCCTCCAGCCAGACACCGCACCGCCAACGACAACCCTCTGCACTCTGCCAGTCAGCCAATTCTCGATCCACTTCACCGTCCACTCATCTATCCCATACTTCCTCAGCTTTGTTATAAGGATGTCATGGGGGACCGTATCAAAAGCCTTACTGAAATCAAGGTAGACTACATCTACCGCTCTCCCCCCGTCCACCCAGCCAGTGACATCTTCATAAAAGGCCACCAGGTTGGTCGAGCACGACCTCCCCTTGGTGAACCCATGCTGAGTACTCCTGATAACCTCCTTTTCTCCCAGTTGTCTGGAGATGGCATCCAGCACAAGCTGTTCCATCACCTTCCCTGGGACAGAGGTGAGGCTGACTGGCCTATAATTACCCGGGTCATCCTTCTTGCCCTTTTTGAAGACTGGGGTGACATTGGCCATCCTCCAGTCTTCAGGCACCTCCCCAGTTCTCCAAGACCTTTGAAAAATTACAGAGAGCGGCTTAGCAATAACCTCCGCCAGCTCTCTCAGCACCCGCGGGTGCACCCCATCAGGTCCCATGGATTTATGGACATTAATGTTTCCTAAGCACTCACGGACCACCTCTTCCCTGACTAAAGGGAAATCTCCCATTCCCCAGATTCTCTCATCAACCACCGGGGACTGGGATTCCTGGGGGAGAGCCCTTTCACTAAAGACAGAGGCAAAGAAGGCGTTCAGTATTTCCGCCTTCTCAGCATCCCCCGTTACCAGAACACCCCCCTCACTTAGTATGGGGCCCACATTCTCCCTAGCCTTCCTTTTGCTGTTAACGTACTTAAAAAACCCTTTTTTATTATCCTTTATCTCCTTAGCTAGATTCAGCTCCAGGTGGGCTTTAGCCTTCCTGGTCGCATCTCGGCAGTCCCTGACTACATTCTTATATTGTTCCCAAGTGGCCAGACCCTTTTTCCACATATCGTGTACTTTCTTCTTTCTGCGGAGCTTGCACATGAGTTCCTTACTCATCCACGCAGGTCTCCTGGCACCTTTTCCTGACTTCTTAGTTACAGGGACGCACCGATCCTGAGCCTGGAAGAGGAGCCGTTTGAATGCTAACCAGCTCTCACAGGCCCCCTTGCCTTCTAGCACCCTGGCCCATGGGATGGCCCCAAGTAAGTCCCGGAGGAGATCAAAGTTGGCTCTCCTGAAGTCCAGGGTAGCAATCCTACTTTTTGTTTTGCTTCCTCCGCTCAGGATCTCGAACTCCACCATCTCATGGTCGCTACAACCCAAGTTACCCCCGACTTTTACTTCCTTAACGAGTCCTTCCTTGTTGGTGAGAATAAGGTCCAGCAGCACCCCGCCCCGCGTCGGTACCTCGACCATCTGCATTAGAAAGTTATCTTCAATACACTGCAAGAATTGTCTGGACCGCGCATGCTTGGCCATATTAGTCGTCCAGCAAATATCTGGATAATTGAAATCCCCCAAAAGTACCAACGCCCGGGAGCGTGATGCTACTTCCAGTTGGCTACGGAAGGCCTCATCAACCTCCTCTTCCTGATCAGGAGGCCTGTAGTACACACCCACTACAGTGTCCCCCTTACCAGCCTGGCCCTTGATTCTCACCCACAAGCTCTCGACTGCTACATCACTCTCCCCCAGGTGGAGTTCAATACATTCTAGCTGCTCTCTCACATAAAGAGCAACTCCACCACCCCGCCTTGCTAGCCGATCTTTCCTAAAAAGGACATAGCCCTCCATGACAACATTCCAGTCATGCGAGCTGTCCCACCACGTCTCTGTGATCGCAATGAGATCATAGCCATGCGATTGCACACAAAACTCCAATTCTTCCTGTTTATTCCCCATGCTTCGCGCATTAGTATACAGGCACTTGAGAGAAGGAGCATCTCCCCACCTCTCTCCATGCCTTTGAACCCCTTTGTCAGCACCCAACACGCTCTGCTTTAAGCCTTGAACTGCCACCTCAGACCCAGCGGCCCTCATTTTGTCCCCTTCCCCCTAATCCAGTTTCAGTTCTTTGTTGCCAGTAGTTTAATGGTTTTAATCATCATCACATAGCATTTATAGAGCGTGATAAGTATCTTATTTTACAAAAGTAGGAATTAGAATCTGAAGAACTTAATCAAAACAAGTGATAATACAGTAAAACATGATGGGAAAGGGTGATTATGTTCACAATTTAGCAATTTTTGGTTTTTAACTGTTGGCAGTTTTTTTTAACTGTTATCGTATGTAACAGTAGATTGAGCTCAGTTGTTGCTAGTACTAGGAAGCAACCAACTGTGTGTAGGAAATCAGTGCACCAGATGAGGAATCTTCTCCAGAGATATCCAGGCAGCAGGTAGATGTGATGCATAAATAGGAGAGGGAAGAGAGTGTCCAAACAGCATGTAAAATTGCTTTGCAAAGAAAACTGAGACATGTGGTCATGTCAGTTTGAATAGTAGAAGAAAGAAACTATTTTCTGCCTGGCTTATTGATTAGATTAGGAGATGTTGTAGGTAGGCTGGAAAAGAAGTGGTTTTATAGTTAAGACAAAAAAGAGGCACGATGTAGGGTTGTTTTCTTGCAGTTGGTGATGAGCAGATACAGTTGATAAATAGTCTAGAAGGTTGGAACTGTATTGATTTAAACCAAGTCGTGGTGTAGTCGCAGATAACTGAAGATGGTGAGACTGCTTCTTATGGAGCTCCTAGGTAGAAGTAAGGTGATCGTTCATCACAAAAGTAGTTACTATTTAAACTCCAGCAGTTGTAAGGGGTGTCAACACAGGTCTTAAGGAAAACAGTTTGTTACGGAATACTAGTCTCAAGCCTTTGTGTTTGAGAGAAATAATTAAACTGAGTGGTACATTGCATTCTTGTTCCATTTTGAACATTCAGCCTCTCAGCTTCATGTGCCACTGCTATTTTTCAATCATTTTATATGAAGAATATTATTTCAGTAAATAACTGATTATTGTCTGTTATCCAAATATTTCCCAGTACTGCATGTACAAAGGATTTATACAGTGTTATAGATTAATGCATTTTATTTATCTTCCTCAAGGCCCCTAGAAGTGATTACTTATGGTCCAGGTCAAATGAAAGGAGAATTCAGAACTGCTCTGGGAATAAACAATTTCTTAAAATTTAGGATGGTGTAATTGCTATAGAGGTAAAACTGCTACCTTTAAAATACACCTAGGAAGTTAATGTCTCCCTTTTTCTTGCACCTTATATATATATTATATACACACATGCACACAGAAACTATAATAGAATGAAGATCACAGTAACACCATTTGGTAGAGCAAATTCTCAACTACAAAATGCTATTTTTTAGCATAGTCACCACCATTAGCTGTGCATTTTCACCAGCGATGAGCAAGACTCTGCATGCCACTCTTGTGAACATCTATGTGGCCATCCAGAATATTTCTTGTCTTTCACATCATTATCACTGTTGAAATGCACCACCCACTGTTTGGTCTCCATCGGTGTTCAGTAAGCATCGATAAATGTCAATGGGTGACATTTTTTTCTGCATGGAAAAATTCAGTGACAGCCCTTTGTTTCATACACACTTCCGTGTCAGATGCCATTTTGTTAGACTGTCCCTCTGTTGCCATCTGTCACACAGCAACAAAATGTAATGGAGTATTGGTGGGAAGGTTCAACTTCTACTTCCATATCACCAACACTGCCTCTGATGTCATGGGCCAATGTAATGAAATAGGAGGCACTACTTTTGGATCAGTCCTTGTGTGTATATATACACACATACATATCTGTATTAAAAAAAAAAAAAACAACACAAAAAACAATAAACAGATAGGAACTGAATATACATGTATTTTTATATGTTTATATATAAATAAACCTATATATGTCACTGTAAGTAGACCCACAACTTCTTCAGCGTTATCTCTGATTTTGTTCCTCTACTTATTTTTTAATAAAGCACCATCTGTTCACTTGGCAAAAAATAAAAAATAAAAAAATAAAAAAATAAAAATGGAGGCTTGCCTACTCACATCCATGAAGAAATTTGGGATGTAGGCAGTTATAAAGATAGCAAGAACCATTGTTACTGCAATTTTATTCATTATTAACTGGATACTTTTCTTTCCCATTTAAATAGGACTGTGGCATTCAAATGGCTAATTTGACAAGTACTGCAAAACTCACATGAAAATTAATGAGTTGTATATAATTGCTGCACATACAAAGAATAACTTTGGTAGCGTGTGGTATTTTCTGTAGGTGATTGTACTATATTTAAATTCAGCAACAGAAGTTTAATGAGCTTCATCTTTTGTACAAAGAACTTTGCGTGCTTTATCTGCAGAGCGGCAGAATCATTGAAAAGCTCCACTAGGGAAGTGATGATGCTGAGAACTGTGGGTGGGGAGGTGGTGTGAGGCACAAAGGTGCAGCTGGGAACAAACAGGAGTAAGCTTGGAGTGCCTATTGGACTATCTTTCTGGGTGGAACTAAATTAGAAGTTGTGGTCCCATGGCAGATCTGTTGTGCCACTTGTATAACATCAGTCCACAGGACTCGTTGAGAGCTAAGCTGAAGCACTTCAACACATCCCATGTAGATGTGTGGTCCTCAGCTGAAATATTTACAATTTCACAGCTCTGATCCTGTTGCACTTCAGCGCTTCATGACAGAAGAATGATTCTAGCAGCAGTTCTAAAATCATGGCAGTCTGACAGAAGTGTTAGTGTTGGGACAAGAATCCTGGAGTCTTACTATGGCAGATGCTGTGCATGGAAGTTAAAAAGATGTTCCCTGCTTTGGCTAACATAAATGATCATAAGTAGGAGTCAGGTGGATAAGAGCCCCATATTTGTGTTTAGACAGCAAGTTTCCTTTTTGTTGGTAGTGATAGATATAGGGTCATGAATACCACATTCCATAGTGCTACAGTAGCACAGATCTGCTACCTGAAACTTGGACACAAGGACTGCTTCAGGACCTTCTGGGGAACAGAAACTCAAATGAGCTGAGAGCAGAAATATTGACTTTCCGTGCCTTATTCCTCTGCATTTTAACTTTCGATGCTGAAACAGAATAAGTTTGATATAAGATTGAATATCAACATCACTTCTTGGCTTAGTGGTTGAAAGGAGATGATAGAGGTTTGAGAAATTACTCTTTTTTTCTTTTGTTTTGTATGTTTCTCAGTATTATTGCATCCGCAAAATGGTATTAGGAAAATATTATTAACGTTGTATATTCAAGTTACAGGATACCACAATTAAGGTCACTTACATAACCTGAATTTCTTTGTCCTTGTGTTCATACGTTATGATTAAGTCTTTGTTTCTGATATCTTTCCAGTCTTTCATCTTGCTTCATTTAGTGTGCAGAAGTCAGTACTTGCTTAATGAGCACTTGCTTAGTTCTTTTCTTCCCCATCATTTGTGTGGCCTCGGTCCCTTTTAGATCATAGTATTCAGATTGTGAAGGGAGTTTTCATTTTGTTTGTTTGTCTTTTACAATGCTACAGTACTTCTTTTTTTTTTTCTTAATTATTTTTTATGTCACTATGTTACCAAAGTGCTTTTCACATAGTAACAGATTTGACTACTGAGCTGAGTGGTGGTTTTACCTTTATTTTGCAATTACAAAGAAATAAAGTAGAGAATCTGTATTCAGCATCTTTTGGATAATTAGCTTGAAATCTTAGGATTTTTTTTTTCTTTTTCCTATTTTTGTTGTAAGTGCTTACCATTACAAGGTATTTTGTTTGTTCATGGAACAATTTTCATTGGCTTTGTCTGCAGCTGCAAGCTCTTGGCAGCCTGCAGACTGGTGTCTGGAATCTAAAGTCTGGCATGAGAACACGGGGAGCTTTCTTTGTTTGGAAAAGATAAATGCAAACTCATGATGAACATCTTGCAGGGTTTTTGTGACAGAGGTAAAAGTAGGCATAGAGATGGAATCTTAACATTTAAGGTCTTGTCTAGTTGCTTTAGAGTAACTCTCCTTTCTTTTGCTGACAAGAGCCTGGCCATGAGATGCATACTGATACTGGTCTTTAGTTCCAGACTTTGCACAACACTTCTTGTTCATTTTCTTCTGCAAGCGTTGATCCTTTCTTCCTTAACTTTCCCTCTCCCATTTCTTCCTGACATTTGCCCAGGATTCATCAGGGAGAGTTTGCTTCCTTTCCTCATCGCCTTGCTCTGTGAATCTCAGCCTTGCACCTGTGGCTTTCTCATTCAGTCGATTTTTCTTCCAGTTATGCTTTTCTCCTCCATTTCTCCTTAATACTTTGAGGTCCTAGTCTCTCTTTAGATTCCTTATCCAGACTCCATTATTGTCACCTGTTCTGTTATTCTGTTGCCATCATTTCCATGGTGTGATCCAACTTGCCTCCTGGATGCTGTACCTCCCCATCAGTTTCTTTTTTTTTTCCCCATTTTTTCCAGCCATCAGTGTTCACTTGGGTACACTCCTGACTTATGTTTTCTTGCAGTGCCTACTTACTCAGTCTTCCTTATGGGCTCTTTCTTTCTTCTGAGTTGCTAAGTCAGGCAACTTCTATGAAGCAAGCTAGTCACAGAAGAGATATGCTGAAGACAATGAGAGTGTAGCAGAGCTTTGTTATCTCAGTTGACGTGTGTTGATATTACCTCAGTGCAACTCTATGTAGAAAGCCTGTGCTCTGGCTTGAAAAATGTATGATGTGGGAAGAGATTTGGAAGATTTTAGGCTGCTGAAAGTGTAGTTCTTAATTGTTCTGATAAACTGGCTTTTATGCATAATTTTCCATATATATGCATTTGCTTAAATTCTCAAATAGGCAAATGTTGGTGCATTTGTTTGGCTGTTTTGGCGGTATCAAAATGGGATGGATCCCACTCCTGGGGCATGGTGCTGTAGTTATTTGAAGTACTGTGTTTAAGATAAAATAGTTGGTTTTTTCCCCTATTAGGAGAAGGAAGGGGAAAGAAAACAAGCTTAAAAATAAATACTTTTAGCTTGAATAGTTAAAGTTAGGTGGAAGGAATAAAAGTGGATGTCTTATAGCAACTGTAAGTAATGACAAGGACTGTGTTGGTTTTTCGACCTCTTATATTAAAATACAATTGGGTAACTCTTCAGATAGCACAACTTGATGAAAACCTGAAGTCAGCTGTACTGTCAGGCTTTGGCTGTGGGCTTGATTCTGAAATTTGGGAAGAAAATATACAACTTGAAGGAGCAGAAATGAATGGTTGTGTCATCATTAATTTATACTCTGTGTTATTTTTCTACACTACAAATTTTATGTCTGTGTAGTTTCTGTGAGTTTATATTTCCTTTGACAACATGTACTTTGTTCTGAAATAGCCAAGATATTGCAGCTCTGTAAAACAATGTTATTTGATTTGCTTTTAAAAATCATTTTAGTATTGGAAAAGTTTATTTGGCAGGCTGTATCGTTTCTTTGTTGCTTATTATTATTTGCTATGTTGTCAGTTCATTTGGCCTGAGCTTCAATAGACTATAGCTTTTATTCATATGTAGCAATATGAAGGTAAATGGCTAAATCAAGCCCTGAAAAGATGAACTATGTTATGAAGATGCTTACGGCTTGTATTTCAAATGCTTTCCTATGAAAGTGTTTTTCTTTATTGCATATTATACACTTTGCTATTTCCGAGTGCCTTTTAAGTGGGTATTTTCTGGAACAGCTTGAAGAGGAGGGCATACTGTAACACTTCTGTTAAAATAACAAAAGCATTTATAACTCTATAATATGAAATGCCTGTGGGAAATGTCCAATTACCTAAGTGGAATCTTAGTTTAAGTTATTCTTAAAGAAGATGCTGTTAAATTTTATCCATCACAATCAGTCCCTTTCACATGGATGATATACAGACTCTCTTGCTCCCATAGTGCTTAACATTTATCTTGATTATCACCAAAAGTTTTAGCTTTTATTTCTGCTGAAGCATGAAATCTCTCTCTCCATTGTCATGTACTCCTGGTACAAATATAATTCTTCTTGCCTGGTTCTATTAGATAAAACTTGCAGCGATTGTTCTAGGTGTCTTTTCAGAAATGTAGATTCAGCACACCCGATAATGTTTCTGTTGAATAATTACCATTATCTGTAAAGAAAGTATGCTTATCTATGCTTTGAAAAGAGTGCTAAGGTGCGTGGGCATAGGAGTGCTGTGCCGTTTGTTGCTTTTGGTGTCTCAAACCTATGCTTCCACTGCAGTATATACGAGCACCAAAAATATTCTGGTTCTGATATAGCTCAATGCTGGAGATTAACAAAACATCAACAAAGAAGTTTGCATGAATAAATACGCTTAAGATCTGAAATAGTAAAGCACCTTAATCAATAGATACATTATTTAACTGCAAATTTGGTTTTTCAGGGAGGCAAAGCAAATAGTGATGTTTTTTAAAACTCAAATGGGCTTATGTACTTTTTTGGCCTCCTGCCAGCATAGCTTGTTTTTTCATCCACATGATTGTGCAAAGCAATAGTTCTTATAGCGCTCTTTTCTATTGGCAATTAACTGTTAGAGGCACCTCAACAAGAAGATGCAAGAGCAGAGTACAATGGAAGGGTTTTGCCCCCCTCTGGTCTCTTCTGTTTTCTTTTTGTGGCTTTTTATTTATCCCTTGTAGTATGTGAGAGATCCAGGCATACAGTGAGACCCCTGGGCTAAATACAGTTTTGTTACACAGGAGTATATGGGGAAGGTAGGTAAACCTTAGTACTCATTTAGTACTGGCAGCTAGTGGCTCGTACAGGCATTCCCTTCATTGGCTGAAATAATTAGTTGGATGTCCAGGCCCAGCCAGTGGTGGTGAATTGAGATAAATCCAGATGGTGATTTCATGAGTGGTGTTTATTGGTGATCTGGATGAGGGGATTGACTGAACCCTCAGTAAGTCTGCAGATGATGCTAAGTTGGGAGGAAGTGTCCATCTGCCTGAGGGATTGGAAAGACCTACAGTGGAGTGAAGTTCAATGAAACCAATCACCTGGTCCTGCACTTTGGCCACAACAGCCCTAGGCAACACTACAGGCTTGGGGCAGGAAGGCTGTGGGGAGGAAAAGGACATAGGGGTGTTGGTCAACAGCAGTCTGAAAATGAACCAGCAGCGTACTCAGATGCCCAAGACGGCCAGTGACATCCCAGTTTGTGTCAGAAATAGTGCCGCTAGCAGGAGAAGGGAAGTGATTGTCCTCCTGTACTTAACTCTGGTGAGGCTGCACTATGAGTACTGTGTTCTGGCTCTTCACTACAAGGAAGACATTGAGGCCCTGGAGCATGTCTGGAGTAGGGCAGCAAAAGAAGTGGAGGATCTGGAGCACAGGTTGTATGTAGTGCAGCTAAAAGGAACTAGGATTATTTGGTCTGGAGAAGAGAAGTTTCAGGGAAGACCTTATCGCTTTCTACAACTCCCTGAAAGGAAGCTGTAGTGAGGTGGGGGTTGGCCTAATTTCCCAGGTAACTAGTGATAGGACAAGAGGTAATGGCTTGAAGTTTCACAGTCTCAACTGGGGTGGGGGTGGGGGTGGTTGAGTCGCCATCTTTGGAGGTGTTCAAGACACATGTAGATATGGCACTGAGGGGCATGGTTTAGTGGACTTTATGTTAGTGGTCTTTTCCAACCTTACTGATTCTGTTTCACTAAGTCACTGAGTAAGAGATAATTGAGGTACTTCTGCCTGGGAACATGTGAGCAGGACTGCTGTCTGGGAAAGCATCCAGGAGTGCAGCCACTTCTGGGCTCAAGAGTGGGGAGCAGCAGTGTTCTCTGCAGCACCATCCTCTTGCAGCTGCTGGGAGCTGTGTTTCCAGTGCAGATGACATGGATGAGCAGAAAGGGACTAGTGCATCAATTGGAATGGAATGTTGAGGCTGAAGCTTATTTTGCAGGTGCATCCTGTGGACTGCTCACGTTTAATTTTCTTTTCACCCCCAATTTAGATGTTGCTAAAAAGTACAAAAACACAAAGTTCATTTAAACCTCTCCTAATTTTGAGTAAGCCTGCAGAGCTGTCTCAAGCTGAAATCTGAATAAAAACAGTTTAAATTTCTCTACCTACTTAGTAAAATATGTAGCAATGAGGCTACTATTGTGAAGTGTTTATGGGAGGATTTTCATGCAAATCTTAAAAGGCGTTACTGAGCGATTGCTTGTGGCACACGTTTGTCTGTTTAACCAACCGTGAAGAGGTGGTAAATGTTATTACAGCTTTTAAAAAAGGTCTTCAGTGTCCTGGAAATTACAGACCAGCAAATCTGATCTACACACCCACAGAACTGCTGAAAAACATAGAAAGGAAGAGACTTAGTAGAAAAGAAAGAAACGTTATATATTAAGAAAGTCATTAGTTTTTGAAAGTATATTATGCCGCAAAAGTCAGAACTCTTTAAAAAGTCAGAAAGCCACTACACATAAAAAAATCTTTTGATGAATTCCTTTGTGTAAAAAATCTGTAAGGTTCGTAGAGTCTGCGGAAATGCCTTTTGGATTAGATTTCTAGATGAACTTCTATGGTTCAGTCTTTTAGTAAATGATTTGTGAAGGTTTGAAGGGTGGAGTTTTGCTGTGTAGTGCTGGTAAAATATATTAAGAATGACAAAACTAAAATGGACTGTGAAGATTTGCAGTGCTTTCTGTGACGATTAAAATGGCATATGAAAGATTGTGTCAGAAGAAACAGCCCTAATTATCCATGAACAGTAATGGGTTCTTAATTGACAACAGTGGAAAAAAGATAGGGTTATTTTGGGTTTGATTTTAGTGTTGATTCAGATACCAAGTTGTCTAAATTAGAATAGAATTTAAGAAAAGCAAAGACAATTTAATTAATAGCTTCTAATAAAGGAGGAGAGACTAAAATAGAAAGCGTTATTTATTCTACCACATGTCCTTGATAAATCTTGTTACTGGATACTGTATGACTTTCTTTTCACCTCATCCTCAAAAGGATGTTCAACTACAAAAGACACTGAGGAAGGGAAGCAGAGCAATCACGTATCCTGGTTGGGTTTTGAATAGAGTGGAAGTAAATAAATTATGACTCTCAGTAAGGAAAATCATGCACCCTCATCCATCTCACTCAAATCTATAAACTTTGAATAGATGGGAGAAGATAAATAGGGAATGATTTGTTCCCTGTGTCTCCTAACATGAGAATGAGGAGGTATCTAATGAGATAGCAAGTTATTAACTAAGAGGAAGTACCTTGTCATATGCCAGATAATTAAACTGTAGAACTTTTTTCTGCAAGGCAATGCAGTGGCCAAAAGTAAAAAGTGACTTGAAATGTTTGGACACTAAAACCATGGCAGAAATGAAAGTCGTCAGGGCTGTTTTCACTGTGTCTGATCCATGGAACCACCTTGCTCAGTAGCAGTTATAACAGAGAAGGATGGATTCCTCTTTTTATCTGGTGCATTGCAGACTTGAGCTGCCACTGCTCTCCAGTTACATTCTAAGATGCATGTCCTATTCTTCATCTTGAAGCAGAAGAGGGAAACGTTTGTTCATTCTTTATGCAAAAACAGAAGCAAAAAGCAGTCTCATTCATACTCAGAAATGTGTCAGTCTGTCAGTGTGCAAAGCAGTAGGGGAAAGCATTGGAGAGGTTGCATCAAGCATCTGATTGACCTTTCCAGATTTCCTGTTCTGCTACTAATACTTTCAATGGATAACACAGCTCTATACTCAGAATGTCCTACTTCGATCCTTTCAACTTGCAAGGTATAATTTCTTCTCCAGACTACTTTGTGCTTTGAAATACTAATTGGTGAAACTGAAATTGTTTAGATTTGTTTTGTTTTGTTTTTCCTCTGAGCTTTAGGCAAGGAAGCTATTTCTGTCCTCTAAAGAAAAAAAGGTGTTTTGATTGACACCTGTGGACTAACCACCAGTTAGAAGTTTGAATCAGAAGGGAAGGACAGAGAATTTCCAAGGATTTAGAAATGCATTTATAGCATGGGCATATAAAGTGTTTGCAGACATATACATGATGAGTTACTCGCTTTTGTGAGCTGTGCCATTTGTTGTCCCTTACACACTGATTTATACTCTTAAAGGAAGTTGAGCACAAAAGCTAACAGAAATTTTGCTAAGTTGCCCAGCTGCTGGCTTTTCCTGGGGTGGTGTTTGTTTGTATCTCTTCCTGTTCCCTCTGCACCACTCACACTGCTGTATCAAGCACAGAAATTTCCAAACCCTCAATTGCTAGGTGGAAGTCAGCCTGGTATCTGTTGGTCTCAGAGGACAGTTTGGTCCAAAGAGGGGGAGAATGCCTGCATGAGCTGATATTTTCAGTTAATCTCTTCCTAATTGGGTTTTCTGCTTCAGCTCAGTGCTGCCAGAACCAGTGTGAGCTTCAGAGCATTTGCACTTTCCCTCTGGGATCATGTTATTAAGCAATAATCTGGTTTTTATTTAAAAAGTGCTAGAAAAAAAATAAGTGTAAAGGGACCAAAGTGTACCCTGAAAGCCCTTGAAACAGAAGGCTGTTAAGCGTTCGTTTGACTCATGGGTTTTGAATCCTTAGTAGTACTTGACATTTGCAACCCCATATACTAACCTCTTCCTTTGATCTGCTGGAAATCAAAAGTGAAATTGTGGTTGGTAAAAGGGAATTTAAAACCAAGTTCTGGAAATGTCATTGTGCTCTCATAATTTAACTTTATATGGATTGTATTCCCTATCTTCTGTGCTTTCAGCAAGCTATCTTCTGACTCCTTTGAGAGGAGCGAAGCAGTGATTACCGTCATGGGAATTTTCTAGCTATTGTTTTCTTTGTCCTGGTAGTTCAGACCCAGGAACTCATTTTTAATGAACAAAAATTCTTTTGATAATGCTCCTATTGCATCTCAGTGCAGGAAGAATGTAGATTTTTAAATGCCTAATTTTTCTAAACAGCAGTTTAGTACTTGGCTAAGATACTGTATTGGAGAGAAATAATGCAAATTAAGTAGATAAACTAAATAGAAGTTTTACCCTGCAAAGTACTAGCATGTCAATGACAGAGCTGACTTTGTTTTGGCTGAAATCCGGGAATGTTTTTAATATTTCCTCAATTGTAAACTGAAGTCATGGATTCTACATCACATTATAAAATTCCCTAATTCCATGGAAAGAGGAGATTTGACTGTAAGAGCTTCTAAGAGTGCCAAGTATACTGATGTACCCTGTGTAGTAGCTTCCTTCTTTCAGCTTTTTAGAGTAGCTTCTTGGTGAAGTAGCGTAACTTTCTAACAGTTTGCTCAGTAGTTTATTCCTACCATTTCCATCAGAAGACAGCTGGAGTCTAGTTCCTCTGATGTTCAGAACCTTAAAAAAGCACTAGGAGAGGATAATTCGTATTTGGTATTTAGGACCTCAGATTAACTGTTAAGGACTGCCCTTGGAACGATTAATTGTGTTTCCATCGATTGAACAAGTAGGCTGTTGTTTTATGTTTCCACTGCAGATCCCTTTGTTCAAGACCAAACATATTCATGGCAATTTTGTGGGATTACTGAGAGCAGAGCATGGTTCCATCAAACAGGATTATTATTTGAAATAAAGAACATAAAAATTGGCAGGATTTAAACTTGGAAAATGCAATAACTTTTGTCTAAAACATTGTAAACTGCTAAGACCTGCTCCATACTTTAAATTAATGAAATACTTAGAGGAAGTAAGAGATGAATCAAAAGTTAATGATCAAGAGCTTAGCCAAAGAGGAAATTATTTGGCTTGTTAATGGTGATTAGGAAGCTTCACCCGAGGGACAATACTGGGATGATATAAAGAAATAATTCAGCGCATGGCCCAAAAAGCTGTCCACTAATTAAAACACTTGATGGGACAATGCTAAGAGGTGCTACAAAGAAGAACTGAAATATTATCTATGGAGAAAGTAGATGATTTGAAGACCTGAAGTGTCCTGTGCAAGCCTTGTATGCCAGTGGACCAGTAGTAACTTATGCTATAAATGCTTCTTTCTAATTGAAAATGTTCTTTTAACTGATCACATACCAATATGGCTCCAGTGTGATGCAGAAAACATGACTGCACTTTTAAGATGAATCAAAGATTTAAAAACTACGGATGTTTTGTTTCTTAAGCTAGATAACAGCATGACTTTTTTCTCCTGCAGGTGATTTTGATATTCCATGTTAAATAATCAGTTTAACTGTAGCACAGGTGTTACAAGGCATGTGGAAGAATACCTCACTTTAAAAAAAAAATCCTGCTTTTAGGTAATGTAAGAGGGCTAAAAAAAAAAAATAAGATATAAAAACATCAGTGGTAAGAGGCTTCACAAGTGTGCTGGTGTTCTGTCAAAACAGCCTCAGGTTGAGGCTGACAGTGTGTGTGCTCCTAGTTCTCTTGTTAAAGACCCAGTGCTGACTTTGAATGAGCAATGCAGTAGACAGGTTTTTGTCAACACATGTAAGCTACATAAAAGATTCTGTAAATTCAAATTAAATATGGAGATTTATAAATAGCTTGCTTTAACACTTATTTATGTATGCATCTCTTAATTATACTTGTCACCATACCTTTTCTTTTTTAGAGACTCTAGGTTTTCACAAATACGTCTATTACAAACTTGTTATATTAAAAAATTGCATATTTGTGGAATACTTACTGTCATACTCTAACTTTATGTTGAGTTTCCCATATTCATTTTAATGCCGTAGATAATTAATGTGGGTGGGTCATAGAGTCCAGGAAAGGAACCACCAGGGGAATTAAGTGACTATCACTCCAGCACAGTTCATTTGCTGTGTTTAGCATGAAGAATATTAATGTTATGATTCCAGATACAGTTACAAAACTTCTTGTGGTTGGCAGTGAAGCAAAGATTTGTCCTTCAAAGTCGGCAAGGGTGTCACACAGACACAACAACAAAAAGGGTTGAATGCTTAATTACTGCAGTTAGAAATTGCATATCTTGTGCCGAAGGCTCCCAAATTATTAAGTGATATCAATTGATATTAATCATTCCTACTAGACTGTGACAGTCACTATAAATAGACTCATGGTCCCTGTAGGGCTTTTCTGTAATTTTCTTGTTGAATATATAGGGGTCTGATGAGTGGTCTACATCAGGGAGAATAATGGGAGAGTAACACAGGCTTAGTTTTCATGCTTTGTCTTGAATACTTTGACGGTAGGGTGCCTCTGAATGGAATGTGTATATTCTTTTTTTCTCTTATTTACTATTTTGAAAAATATTTTAAAATGTTTTTATTTTAAAATCTTGACAAATGAAAACTGAGCATTCAGGATATTTTCTTCACATTCATAGTGCTTTTGTGTGATTTCAGTCAAGTCAATTTCTGTTGGGATTGGTTTAGGTATTTTTAAAATGTGGATTCTTATACAAAACTTCCTGTAATGTGAGACTATTGAGTGGGCATGCCAAAGATTGATCTGTATAAATAAAGGATGCTCCAATGGGCTAGTGGGGTTTACAAGTAAGTAGAACCTTATAGGATCATTAGCATCTCAACCTGTTTTCCTTTCTGCTATTTTGTACTTAGCGGAGTCCACTACCTATCAAGTCTAGTAACCCTTCTGTGGAAGACTTATTCCATGGAAATTCTTTGGCTACTGCCTCTGGTCTACTTCCTTAATATGCAGTGAGTTGTTTTATATCAACATTTCATGGATCTATGTGAATAAACAGAATGAATTTCTGCTTACTACTAATAATTGGGACATGAGTGAGTGTAAGTGTAGGTAGCATAGGCAGTGCTCTGCCTACCTACTCACTCCTTTTCTATGATATTTGACTGCTCCTCTTCTCAAGGAGATAGAGCGTACATTTATTTGAGGAATTTATGAGTTTATTTATCTGAGGAATTTATTAGAGAATAAGCTGTATTATAGTAGTAGTATAGTAGTTGGTAGTGAGGTGGTTGCTAAAGTCACTTACAGGCCACACTGCATGTCTGTTCTTTGCTAGGTAACAGTGCAGTGAGTGTCAACACCATGTTGATCACTGACGTTCTCATTCTCCTGCCTGGGCAGGAGGGTTTTGGTAGGGGCATGATGTGTTTGCTCATCCCAGTGAGAAAAGCCCCTGTGCCCAGAAAGGTCCTCTTCTGTTTGGCTCTCTAGTGATCCTTCTCTTGAGGTGTGCACTGATTGATTGGTGCCAATGTCTTCTGTAGCAAGTGGTTTGAGAGTGTGAGCATGTGGCAGCTGCTGTTAAGCTCTTCTACGAGTTTGGTTATGCTCAAGTGTTCTCTGGACTGAATAAAACCTTGTGAATGCCTTGTGATTCTCTGTGTTTTTTCTTTTTGTTTTTTAAATTTTAAGATATTTCCCAACGAAAGACATTTTAAAGGAATATCAATTCCTGCGTTATCTTCTCTACATGTAAATTGAAATAATACTGAATAGGTTTTGCCAAGGATTTTAAGTCATCAGTGATAGATTGGGATGTTTATTCATATCCAAATTGTTTGCCAAATTGAATTTACTTTCATGTGATGGTAAAGGCCAAATGAATCACTGTGAGTTGCGCTGTGCATAGTGGTTTCATTATAGAAACTCATGTAAATGTCTCATTCTGCAGACAGTTATTAATGCTGCTATAATCTAGAGGTCTGCATTGTGTAATGAAACAGATGCTTAATGGATGGTGTATTAATCTGAACTCTCTAAGGGCTAGTTTAGATGTTACTTGCATTTGTTTTGATTTTCATTAGGAAGCTGATTGTATGTGTCTGTCAGCATTGTGAAATAGTGCTCTAAATCTTGTGGGGAAAGCAGCAGATATATATTTTTAGGAAAGTAATGTGTGAAGACAGGAATTCTGCATATTATATTTTTACATCTCTTGAAAGTTGATTTTTGGGGGCAGCATTGATGTGGACTAACTAAAGAGGAGGGAAATAAAACTCCTGTCATGACAAGAGTGAGTTAACGTCTGGCAAGCCTTATTTTTAACAAATAGTTAAACTGATAGTTGGTTTAAATTTTTTCTTATGTGTGAGGAAAAGAAGAGGGTAATTACGATGTCTACTCAGTGGAAGATTTCATTACTATTAATTCATTAAAGAAGCCATACCAGGCTTATGTTTTTGGAAATTCTTAGGTCCACGGATTTTTAGTTAAAATATCTTATTTCCTTTATCTGAAATACAAAGGTCATGAAGGTAATCCACTTTGCTCTCTTAAGTGTTTATTTCTTACATAAGAACAGAATAAAATAAGGCAGTAATAGGGGCTTCCTTTGGACAACAGTGGGAACTGCCCATCTTCTCGATATCCCTTTAGAAAGAATGGATATGAATTCATAGGAAGAAACTTTAAGTAACGATCTTGTCTACCACATGACTATGTTTTTGGAGTGAATGGAGCACTTGCACAGCAGTGAAGTGCACCTGAAATCCATTATGAATTAGGATGTTGATTATTATTTCTGTGTGTGTGCCTTGGTGCCTTTCACAGGGGCATCAACCTTGATGGTAGTGCAGGTACCTGTTCTCAATCAGTATCTGGTCAGCTTTGGTGCCCAAATTGGCAGAAAGATGCATGTGTATAGATGGGTGGTGATGTAAACGTTTGTCCTTAAAGCAGTAACAAGGAAGGAAGGGATTTAGTAACAAGGAAGGAAGGGATTTAGTGTGTAGGCTCTGGGTGGGCTGATGCATGGACTACTGATGTGTTATTAGAAGCAATTCTGTTACTGAAGAGTTGTAGTTTTCAAGTGACAGTGTCTGTGATAATACGTACAAACTAATTACTTTAGGTTTATACCACTAAAGATTTTGGAGGCTGAAGCCTCTCATTTTAGGTTTTCCTGTTCTTAACACAGTGGGAAACTAGATCACAATCATACTTGCTTGCATAGTAAATTAAGATATAAATTAATTAGAATGAATTACTATTTAAAGACTTGCATTTCTTTAGCCAAAATGTTCTTTAGCTAAAGAACATTTAGCCAAATGCTCTGAAAATACATATTAACCATTTTATAGTTGAGTATTCATCTGTTTTCACTTGATTCTGTTTCTAAAAGAACCAACAAAGCCTTAATTTATATTTTCAATCCGTATGGATTTTTAAACATCTGTATGTACATACTGTATTTTTTTTTTCTGCTGAAATAAGAAATTCAACTTAATTTGGAGTTGGTGAATTATTTTCACCAAAACTGAAGTGGAATTATGCTTTTGTATAATGAACTGGTTTTCAATTCATTGGAAATGTTAGATTGCTGCAATACAAGCTGTGTGGAAAATGAATGGAAGTGGCAAAGCAACTGAGGTACGTTTGGATAAGCCGTAGCTGTGTACTTTTCTGGAAAGATGTCTTTATATAGTTTGAAACTTCACAAATTCCTGTGCGACCCCGTTTTTACAAAGTGAGCAATTTATTTTCATGTCTTCATCATCAAAGGAAAGAGACTTGGGGAAAATTTGCCAAGATTTTGATAATGTTCTTTTAAATTGACTTTACAGGATGTTGCTTCGTAAAATAGTGCATTTTTCAAATGGCATTTTCCATGGCATTTAGTTTGTTAATTGCTTCCATGTACATACTCATAACGTGCAGCGTTTTCTGTAATAAACAGTTTTACAACAGTTGTAGGAATGTACTGCAAGGAGAGGAAGATGACAAGAATCATAACTGAAAGGGTTGCACCCTTAATTTTTTGATCTAAGCGTTTTTAAGACGTAGTGTATTTAATACACACTGGTAGAAGTCTTTGCATAAAGTACTGAATACAAGATACAGAAAACTTATCTTACTCTGAGTCATTATGAACTGGAATTTGAAAGAGGATCATAGAGAGAAATCTATCCTTGGCAATGTCTGAGCAGTGTAATTTGGCTTTGAAGATAGCCCTGCCTGGAGCAGGAGGTAACCTGCAGAGGTCTCTTCCACTGTAAAGGGTGCTTATGAACAGGATGTAGACCAGCTTTTTTCACTGGCAGGTAGTAATAAGACATGAGGAATGATTTTAAACAAGGGGGTTGAAGATTTAGATTATGCAGAAATTATTTACTGTTAGAGTTGTGACACACTAGAACAGGTTGCCCACGGAAGCTGTTGATGCCCCATCCCTGAAGGCATTCAGGGCCCGGTTGGATGGGGCCCTGGGCAACCTGTTCTGGTGCACAATTGCCCTGCCCATGGCAGGGGGGTGGATGGAACTAGGTGCAGGTTAAGGTCCCTTCCATCCCAAGGCATTCTGTGATACTATGACTTGTTTTTGTTTCTGGCCCAGGGAGTACCAAACAGGTAAAGGATCTGATATAGAAACAAGCCTCACTTTCAGAGAAAGGTAGAAGTCTTTGTAAAAGTAAATGTAAGCATGAGTGATGAGTTCAAACAGCCTTTTCTGTATGTGACAGCAATGTGTTCTGTGCCTGCAGAAAAAGCTCAAACAAAAATGAGAGCAAACATCTAACTTATTCTGAAGTTTTCTACAACTCGTTGTCTGTGATTACTAATACTGGTAGTATTTTCTGAAGTAAAATATTAGGAAGTGCTTATTAGGCAGGAATGATTCTCAGTTCAGAGAAAAGAAGCATCATTTTACCCATTGAGATCTTCCTTCATTTCCATGAGAGATGTATGTTCTTTTCAAAGTTTAAAATGACAGTTGAAAGCGAGATTTAAGAACAAGAAATTGTAGCTTCAGTTCAGTGTGATTACATATCTCTGATAGTTGTTCACATCTCTCTTTCTCTGCCCTTCCTTATGTAAAATGCCACGTCAAATACCTTTCTATCAGTGATGGCATTAATGAAAGTGCAAAGTAAGCATGCTGCCTGAGCCTGTAGAATTGAAAAAGTGTGGCTAGAAGATGGAAACACTTTCCCTCTCCCTTTTTGTCTGGGGGTGTTCTGATGACTGTGATATTGCTGCTTTCTGGGATGGGGTGGGTGTGTGTGGGAGCTCCTTGTAGGAAACAAACTGTGATGAGGAAATGGGGAAGTCAGAAGTAAAGGCCGAGAAGAAGCAAGAAGCCAACTGAGCAGGGAACAAAATAGTGCCAAATGGCATTAATACTTTATTCAGTTGTTATCTGCCTCATATGAAATACTGCATCATTCAGGAAACACCAGGCATGTACTGCATGCACTAAGGCATACTTCACATCTGGAAGCTTTCTATTGGCATTGTGGGACTTCTGTGGATTAAAAACATTTCTTAAATTGTAAGATGTAGCTGTAATATGCTGATGTTAGCCCTTCATTGGAATATATGTGATACTCTAAATAGTAGAAATCATATATATATATATATATATATAATGTGTATACCTATACATTTAAATGGGAAGCAATAAAAATATAAATCTTTATATGGGGAATATATAGACTGTTTTATAAATGGTTGAGAACTGAGCAGTTCAAATACTGCATTCATTCAGCTGCATTCTCACATGTGGGAAGTGAGTTTGGGGGATGGTGTATTGTAAGTAGCTTGTGAGCTTCAGATGATGTGACCACATTTCAAGCAACGTGTGTTCTGTGGAATGATCTTCCAAAGAGGAAAATATTTCTTCTATCACTGGCTAGGGAGACTATGTATTTTATATTCTAAAAGAGGTATTTCTTTTAATATAATTCATAAGTTCATGCATGGAATTTCCATAGTGACAAGGAACAATAACTTATTTTATTCATTTCTTCCTGCTTTATATTAGAGGCATTAGGTGTTTTCAAAATGTTCTTCTCATCTGCAAGGCCAGTTTTTTTCCACGAGTGTTGTGTTTCTACATTAGCTCTTGACAATTCTGTTACTACTTTGATCCATATTGTGGCTGTCTGAGGCTGCCTTTACAGATGCTTGTTGCCTCCGCTGTACGTCTTGCATTAGCAGTAGCATTTTTCTCCCTTTGTTGACAAAGTAATTGTAACTCCAAATGGCATTCCCCTTCTGCCTCCCTTGATTAATGATTTGTAGGAATGTAAAACGTTCACTCTTAACAATAAGTTGTACCTTACTGCTTTGATCTTGGGCAACTTTTGTGCTGTCATATTACTGCATAAGACTGTTCTACAATTTACAAGTGCTAAGGGTGAGAGGAGGGCAGGAAGCAGTGTCCAGAGTTGGGCAAGGCTGCTCCTGGGCCTGTTTCTTTTTCATTCTGTTCCTTTCTGTCCCTTGATTTCTCCAGTCCAACACCAGCACTTCAGAAAATAGCTTATCAGAATGTGAGAAGGCCTTTCTGTGCTCTTCTGTTATGTGCAAAAGTTATCTGAGATGTTAGTGCTCTTTATAGCCCAGTTTTCATATTGGTGGCCTGGTTGTAGAATGCAGCTCAATGAAATAATTAAGTTAATTTGTTTTTCAAACTTCTAAGAAAACTTACAGGGTTTTTTACACATTGTGAGTATGTGTACCACTGTAATAACTTATAGCATGGGGACAGACTGCTGACTTTCGTTTTTTCTGATGGAAAATGTAGACATGGAATTTCTATGAAATAAATTGAGAAGCCTCTATTTCTATTAGTCAGACTGAACAAAGATTGTTATTGTAAGGCTGAGAACTATGAGGGTAGAAGTGCTACCCTCTGGATTAATTTAAATTATTGTTGTTCTCTTTACCTTTCTAGCTTGGTATTTTCCAACAGAAATTGTGGACTCATTGGTGAACATCCTGAGCTGCTATTTTGTACTTTCCTTTACCTGTTATAACTGGTTAATTATCATAACACACTTCTTTTTCTGGTTAATTGGAACAATATTCTCCAGAAGTAGTCTTGCTTTTACTGATACTGGACCCTTGACCTGGCTGCATCTTTTCTTCCTATTGATCAGTCTCATTCCCTGTCCATTGTGCCTTGCTTCCAGCAGCTCAAACTAAAGAAGCTTTTAGCCATTGTTTTAGCCAGATGGCATTGCAAGGAAACACTGTAAGTCTCCCAGTTTTGATCCAAACATGACTTGAATCATTTGTTTCTAAAGAGTCATTTGTATTCCAGCATGAGATCAATAATGTTCCCCGAATTCTGCTGTATCTCTCTTCCAGGGTCATCAATCACTGTGGCTAAACAAGGAGAAGGGCAGCCAAGGAAACTCTTGTCAATGGACATTGCACATAACAATTATACGTCAGGGTAATTGAGACTATGAAAAGTAAAGGCTTAAGCAGAAGCCAGTAAGGGAGGCAGATGCTTCTCATTTCATTAGTAATTCAGAGCTTAAGTGGACTAATTTGTCTGTGCCATCTCCCTGTCCTTCTGTTAATACTCATTCTGTTGTCAGAAGATTGCATCTCCTGAACTTTATCTCACTTAATTCTCAAATTTAACTTAAATTTGATGTGCTGCATAGCTTTCCTGTATCCTACCATAAAAATTTGTCCACACTTGGAAGATTAATTTGAAGCTTCTCAATATAAAGCTATGTTTTTCCTTGTTTCAAATATTTCCTTCTTTATTTTTTTGTAATTAATTATGCTTCAGATTAATGTAATACAGTTCTCACTTTGAAAATCAAGGCTAATTAGTAAAAGACATAGAAAGTCCTACATTACGTTATACTTCTCCCCAAGTCTATTTTAACAGGTATTTTTGCAATACTAATATTGTTTGCACATGAGAGTAGCTGCCAAATTGAACTTTTTTACTTAACATAGTTACAAAACTTCCACCCCAAGAAGTGCATTTTTATGTTTTTGTTTGAGTTTTGAAGGCCCGTTTGTTCATTCCATACTTCAGGTTGAGAAGCAAATATGTGAAAAGCAAGTCCAATTTGATGTCTGTCATGACTTTTTATTGTTTCCAAAAAGTATCTAGATTAATACAGTAACTTAAATGTAACTTTTAGGTTGAAGGATTTTTTTTTCTAGTTAAATTTAATGTTTATCATACTCTTCCCATCCTTCTTCATTCTAGAGAACATCTGCACAGATTCCCAATGAGTGCATCACTCTTGCAGTGTGCCTGGAAGCCACTGTTTTTTCAGAGGGGTATGGAAGTTTGCTGGAGGCTGCTCGAGAGTGGTTGCTGTAGGAAAAGCTTTTGCCACTTCTCTCATGGGATTAACCCATCACCCATGTTTTGTTATACCATCAGCCAGCCATTGTCCCTACTTCTCTCAGTCCAATTAACTGAACAGAATTGGATTGGTGCCTTTTGGCACTTTAAGTGTTCAAAGGAAAGCTTTGCATATCTCAGAGGAAAATTTAAACTGTGTTGTAAATTATGCTTAAAACTTGATTCAGAGTGGACTAATTTGACCCAAATGAACAGATACACCTAAGAAAGTACACTGATACTCTTAGGGGAGAAAGAGATGAATAGAAGCTTTAAGTTTAGCCTACAGAAATGAATAGGGAAGAATTTTTTATGTCATATGGTATGTTTTTTAGGTGTGCAATGCTTAATATCATGTGTTTCTAGCATCTCTTCTGTATAGTTTTAAGTTCAATTCATTTTCAAGTTGATTTTTCTAGATAACATACTAAAAGGAAGATCAACTGGGGAGTTTCTGTTAATAAGGCGATGTAAAGCTGCAGTCTGCAACCAGTGTTCAGCATGGTACTGGCATTAGCCTAATAGGTGTGGATACACCTACGCAAATTACTGAATTCAGTCTCATACTGAAAGTAGTCTCAATTAGTTAATGCCATGGAGAGAGAGAGCTGTGAATGTAGTAAATCTTTCTGCAAGTAATTTAGAAAATGTCTTGTATTTTTCTTTTTTTCATTCATTTCCTATGAAACCTTAGTATATGTAGGCGCAAGTTCTACTCTTGCTAAAAATGGAAAATAAAATTGTCATATAAGTAGGAGATGGCTGTGGGGAAGGGAAGACTCCTCTCCCAGTTGAAACATGAGAAAAAAAACCCAAACCCACTCTTAGTCATTTGAGCTGTGATTTCGACAGTAGATCTGCAGGTTCCTGCTCCTTTATTGATACAAGACCATAACATGAGACAAGTAATTCTGAACAAGTACTAAATGATGAAATGGCCTTAAGTTGATTTCAAATTAGTGTACAGAAACACTTCGCTTAACTCAAATAACATTCTTGTTTTGGATTGTACAACTGTGCAACCTTTTTAGATTGACTGTCCTCTATATTTGAATGGCTTGCTAGATCAAGCAATGAATTGGCTTAGGGCAGTGAGAAGCCACAAGTAATTCATATTCAGTAGGACTACTGTAGATTTATTGTGACTTTGCTGAAATATGCACAAATTGAGTGATGATTCTTAGCACTTTCAAATAGAAATAAATGAATCTAGAGATGCTCACAGATACTTAAAACTTCTTAGAATGGTGTATGTACATGTCAATGACCATTTATATCAGCTACTGATACAACTGCGTCAGCATATGCTGCCTCCCTTTAATTTCTCGTTCTCCTTACAGGCTATTTTATTTTTATTCATAGTGGTAAGGTACAGTTATGGTACAGCTGATTGCAAGGATTCTCTGCATCATATATTGAAGTATTCCATTTCAAATGCTAAAGTGGAATTTTTTATTTATTTATTTTTAATTATTTTTAAATTTTGATTATGAGCAACAGCACTAATCCTTGATGGGGAGAAAATGATTTTAAAAGTTAAAAATTCACCTCTTCAATCCAGCAGCAAGAAAATGCATCTTAGGATTTTTACCCATTATCTGTCTGGAAAGCAATGCTGTTTCAAGTTGTAGTTTTTAAGTGACAAATACACGTTAGGCAAAATATTGTTTTTAATTCACAAATAGCAACAGTTACTTGATACTTTGCCTATTTGAGTCCTCTTGATGGAAATGAATAATACAATAAATATTTTGTGGTTGATTTCTGATTTCTTTGATTTGCTGCAGATATGTGCTAGGTTGGTGTACTCTCACCAAGATACTGAAGTCATCAAGTAAAACCATGGATGGTGCCTGACAGAGGTTATTTGCTCAATTTGCTATGAAGTGTAGCGTAGACGTTACTGATATAAAAATTAAATGTATAGGTTGAAGGTGTACCAGCTGAATTTAATTAGTTTCATATCTATTTGTGGATCTGATCTGCGTTTCTGGTTCTTATGCTGATTATTCACCTTTGATACCTTAAAACAAACTACTGGATTGCAGTTTTCTGGGGGTTCGGTGTATCTACTTTTTGATCATTGGCTTAGATAATCTCAGTTCCTGTAGGCCAGTGATGTTGCAGTTGTTTCAACAGGTGTTTTTTTTTTTTGTTTGTTTGTTTATACTTTAAAAAACTGAGGTTCTCCATTTTTATTAAAGCTGCAGAGTACTGAGTAAATTACTGAGCATTGGATTTAAGGTAAACGCACTAAATGCTGGGAACAGCCTAGTCTGATCTTTCATTTAGTCTGTCATCTTAGTCTTTCACTTGAAAAGCAAGTATCAACTTCTGAAAGACGTTTTGTGTTGCTGCTGTTGTTCCCATGGATTTTTGCAGGTGGAGATTTTGAGAGTCATTTCAGAAAAAAGATGAATGGTATTTTAGACAGTGCCTAATGCTTATCTAGGTACCACCAAATACATTGCGGTGTCCAGAATGTCAGCAAATGGTGACATGGGAAACATAGTGCTCGTTGACTGAGGTTTATACAGCATGGGTGTGGTGTTTGGATGTGTTATTTTGATTGTGGCAGGACAGCTGTGTATCAGCATAACCATCTATTCCATCCTGAAAAAAGAAAGAAAAAAAAACAGCAGTAGAAAGAATTGTGTGTCCAGTGGACATCGACTTATCCCAGGAGCTCTGACAGTTACTTTGCTGAACAGAGCTGCGTGGCACTTGCAAAAGTATCAACATGTAAATTAAATACAAAAGGAAACTGAAACATGTTTTGAATATTCCTGTCTTCTAAGGGTCATGCTAATAAGTGTTTAGGTTTCTTTTTAAAAGAAATATTAATTGTTGAAATGTGTAAATCTTAATGAACTGGTAGGGTTTGCTGGTCTTTTTCCTTACAGTCCTTTTATTCTTGATACTAGAAAATGCACAGGGATGATTTTGCTTTCTTTTGTAACCCTAATAGCAACCTTTTCAGGCATACTGAATATGTAGTAAATAAACCTCAATTTGTCTTCATGAACATCTTACTCTCTGATCATCTTATTAAATAAAAATAGCACTCACAGTGATTCTTCCACCCACAGCAATCAAAGTGTTTTGCAGATGGTTATTATTGCTGGTAGTCAGATATATCTTGTTTGATACATCAGTTCTCAGGTCTGAGATATCTCAAGAACTCACAACAAAATATTGTCAAGCACTGAGAAAGCAGATGTCAGGAAGAATTCTGTCACCTTTCTGTTGGATTTTCTGTGTACTTTCACCTAGCACCTTGCTTAAATCACTTCCAATTTGATAGCGGTATGTGGTATTTTATTTCTGTTTGAAGTGTCAGAAATGTAGGTTGTCAGATGAGCTTGTCTGGTGGACTGTTACACTTGTATCATCCCCTCTATCCCTTAGAGCTCATGAGAAATTGTAGACTAAAATGTTTCATAATTGTATGTTTTTCAGACATCATTGCTTTCTGGCCTAATAGCTGGTATGGACACTGTTTTCTTTCCCTGACAACTGGAGGGTGTTGTTTTTTTAATTACTACTACTTCAGCTGGACTGAGATCAGTAGGGCTTTGATCCATTTTCTGATTGCTAAAGAGATGTTAAGAAACAATGAATGTGGGTATAAAATCTTATGAAATCATAAAGATCCCTAATTGTGTTTCATAAAATAATGATGATCCACTTTTTTTTTTTTTTCCTGGAAAGGATTCTGGTTCTCCTTTCATTCCCGTTACCAGTTTCACCAATTTTGTTGTATTAAGTAACAGTAAATGCTGTCTAATTCTGGACTTGGCTGGTGACTGTGTTGTGTCATGTGAGAGTAACATGAGTGCTGCCTCAGCATACAGTACTTGTCTCTTGATGAAGATGAGTCCTCTTAGCAGTTTTAATATCACTGGAGCAGAGGCAGTCTTGCTGTGTCTGGGTTGAACCTGAGATGAGTGGTGGAAAAAGTCCTGTGCATACAGGACAAGACATTAAAGAAAACTGAGTCCTGTGTCACTAAGAAATGCTGCAAGAACATGAACTGAGCTCCCCTCAGGGCTCTGGGAAGCTTGAGACAAATTTATCAGGAGTTGTGCATCACTGAGTCCAGTGCTTGCAGATCACCATTGTTTCAAATGAGCTTGTCTGAAAATGAAATGAAACTTCATAAATTCCATTTTTGGCAGAATTAAGTAAGAGCTCATTGCGCCCATCGGAGCATGGAATTGCAAACTTGCTGCTTCAGGCGCCAAGATTTTTTGTCCTTTCACTGAAAGATCGTCATGTGGTTGCAGGTGACATTGCAGAACAGAGCTGAATAAAGGAGAACTCTCCCTGGCTCTGCTTTCCTTTCTCCTTTTCTCTCTGCTCAAGGTGATTTTTAAATGCCTTTTTGAGTATACCATGTAAGGGACAAGGCAGCAATTATTCCTTGTCAAATTTATGTTTACCTGATTATTTACATCAGCTGAAAGAGGCTAAAATCAATGGGAGTTCTTTTGTGCTAACAGTGGAACTTCATTTTATCCCTGTCAAAGACCTAATTTGCCTCAGCAACTGCTATTGTCGAAGTAGGGCACAGCTACTTTCCCTGAAGACCTTAGAGCAAACCTGCCAATGCTGCTCTCCTCCCTTCTGTGCCTAGACACACAGAAGATGCTTGTAAAGAGAAAATGAACTTTAAAATTGTAAGGCTTGTGAGTTATGCCTGCTGTTTTTTTTCTTTGGTCCTCTGTAAGATAGCTTGGTTTTCACAGAAGTATTCAAGTCTTGAAGCTAGTTGATTTGTTGGCCCTCCTGAATCCCCCTTCTGAGAAATTAGGGCTTTTCACGGTTTTGTCATTGGTCTTTTTTTTTTTTTTCCCCCTTTTTTTTTTTCCTGTTGCTCTGTAGAACTTTTCATTAAACGTTAATCATTACACAAGCTGTCAGAAGGTCTATTTTAATGTTACCTCGCTGTTCCTGAGAAAGCTGTTCGGTGAACATTGTATGGACATGCAGCATACAGTGGGGGCTGTCTGTGAGCATGCTTGATGGTGTGCCCCGTCTGCTACTGAACTTAGTTCTATTTAAAAATTACCAGTGGTGTTGCTGGTGGGCTTTGAACCATCTCATGTTGTCATAATTTCAGTAGGATCTTGATGGGAGCTCAGTGCTTCTTCACTCAGGTTCAAATTCATTTGCTCATCTTGCTAAGCTGGCAGGAAGCAACACAGTGCTTGGAACCCAAGGGAGCTGGGAGATCCAAAAGTATTTTTGCTGGGAGGAAAATGCACATCTCCTTAGAGGGGATAGATTCCTATACCAGGTGTTAAGTTGCAGTAATAAGAGTGAAGGCTTGTTTGTTTTTGGAAGTATCTGACCCAATAAAAAGAAGCATTTGTCATTTACTCTGCCTTTTTGGAAACTACAGAATGTCATTCTTTGGGTCTTATTTCCTTGCAGACAGGCTTTCACTTGTGTTTGTTTTAGCTTTAGTTATACAAACACTAGTCTTTGTGGAGATACTTATTACCTTTAAGGTCCATAGTCTCAAGGGATGCTGCAAGCACTCAGCACCCTTGTTGTGGTCCAAGGTTGTTTTTAACAAATCTGCTCCTTTACAAATCTGTTCCCTCTTTGCATACCCTCTTTTCTGTATGGATGGGAAGCATGGAAGAAAGAAAAATGTTACACAAACACGTGAATATTGTTTGTCACTTGTGTGGGGTAATAAGGGAGTAGTTTGTTATTGATCTGTGACAGTGGTTAGCACCCATAGATGCCAGCGACCTGATGGTCCTATTCCAGGCTACTAAGTCTGGTTATCTCTTATTTGCTTTGCAGGGAGAGAATGGCTCAGCAAGAAAGGCTGTAATTTCCATCTTATGTCAGCAAGCATAAGATCAATTTTGTTTGGTTCTTTTTGCTGTTGTTTTAAATTAATGAGAGAACAGTAATACAGCTCAATATATCGGGCAAGTTTCTTCAATTAACGGAGTGTATTTTTATCGGTGAATGTAGAGCAATCAAGTTATATGATTAAGAAAGATTTTAGAGATAAATACAGTTTGCATGTTATCCTCATACTTTCTTGCCTGAAAGTTTAATAGCGATATTTCATTTAATGTGCTAAAGACACTGAGCTCTTCTTCAGCTGAATAAGTTTTGGTGTCTCACATTTTCTCCTTCCTGGTGTTCATTCATTTTACACAACTTGCAGTGAGTACTTACCTTTTTCCATGTTGAGCCTTTCATGTTATCCCCAGTTGGCTGATCAGACATGAACTTTTGAAGTGGAAACTCTTGCATTAGAAAAGCCCTTTTTTGATGTGGGAAATATATGGCTCTCAACACTTAGTCCTCTACCTTCATCCACAGCAATTCTCAGCAGCATGCCAGGAATAGGGGAAGTGCAATGGGCAAATGCCTCTGCCTTTTACAGCTGTTTGGATTGGTGTGTTATTATATGCGCTCATCATGGGTACTGCCTGCCATACCGTACTGGTCCACTCAGTCCTCTATATTGTTGTTCTATAGGCGATTGTTTCAGCATGTGTTTATTCCACTCAGAGACAAGTATGATTGTCTTTGTCCACCCCCACAACTCGATGGAAACTTTTTGTTCTGTCTTTGTTTTGTGTGTGCTTCCCTTCTGCCTTCTTCCTGCACAGGGACTTAAAACATGCAGAAGTACTACAGAATCAAAATCCTTCAAGAACTTGCTTGATAAAAGCCAATGTGAGTTGAGCTGTAAATACTGTAAGGAGAACCCAGTGTGTTCTGTCCTGGTGAAGCTGACTGTAACCATAATTCTGCACACCTATGTGAAAATCCTCAACTTCCTTCCTCCAGCATAAACTTGGGCTTTTCTGAATAGCAGGTGGAGACCCTGTCTTCAAATGGCAGTTAAATGAGAATGAAAGCGTGCCATATTTCAGTGGAAATCGAGTTTCTGACATCCTTAAACAAAGAAAGCTCTGCCTGAATGAATTTGGAAAACCTATTTGTTTATTCTAAAGTAACAAGTAATAAAGTGGGACTAGAGAAGCCTCAAGCATACTGTATTTAAATAAGCTTTTTGTTGAAGCCAAAGCTTTAAGCTGCAGTTATAGATAACGCAACTTACATTTTATTTCAAGAATAAAGATTATATGATCATAATTTCAATTGTAAATGCTCTTTAGTTTTTGTCAACAGGACACTGATAAGATCTCTACGTGAGCCTCTTAGTTGACAAAATGGCACAGCATGCAGGAAGATAATAAACCTTCTTCTGCGAGGAAATTTGGTTCAGTGCTTTAATAGCTGTAGTCAGATTGGGTATTTCAAAAGAAAGGCATGCTTGCAGCAGCAGCACTGAGAAACCCACTGGCAGGTTCCAAGTCCCTTTGTGCGAGTGTATTGTGAGTCCTCAGAAGTCTTCCTTCCTATATGACAGTCCTCCCCTCCCTGAGCTCACCCTTGCCTCAGCCAAAGGAGACACGGTGCTGTCTGAGAACACAGCAGTAGCAATCCTTGAGCGCATCAGCATGCTAGACAAGGCTGATGCTGGGACTGGCAGAGATGGGAAACACGGCCTGTTTTGACCTTTGTTCATCACTTTGATTTTGAGCATATACAAGAAAATGATCACAGATTTCCTGTTCCCTTTGTTCCTTCTCTCTTCTACCAAATAACATGATTTGCTCCACTTCTTAAGCCTTTTGTCAGCGTATCCTTTGAAACATTAATTTCTGCCAAGAACTTATTGAGTGTGAAAACCCACTGATAGTGTTCACTGTAGTTCTCCCACATCCTGAAAATGGGTTTGAGATTCCCTGGAACACAGCTAATCTAGTCCTAGCAATCCAGAGGAGGAGAGACATTTTTGGGTAAGGGAATGAGGTGTCTGGACTTCAGAAGGATGAAGTCTACAGATGTTACAGACTTTATCTTTGGCACCCAGCTGCTTTTCTGGGCTTTGCCAGGCATAGTCCTTAGCCAGAAAATGAGTCCATTAAACTGATCGTGGTTAATGGAATAAGTTATCCAAGAGAAAACTTAGTTTTAAACCAGGCATTAATCATTACTTCAGGCTCTGGGGTGGTTTTGGTTGTGTCTGCAACCCTGCTGGGCAGTGAGGGAGGAATCTCTTCACTGGAGTCTGGCCACTAAAACCTTCATATGCTGGTGGGGGGTGGAGGTTGAAAGGCTGCGCAGTATTCAGAAAGCTAAAAACAAATGGGAGGGATTTAACCCTTGAGGTAAACATGATTTTGCTACAGAAACTTGGAAGAAACTGGAAAGGAGTGGTTTAGTGCTGTGGTTTTCAAACTTGCATTTAAATTGATGCTTCTTAGTGTGACTTTATGTTCATTTCTTACTTTGGTAAATGCTGGAAATAATCTTCAGAAATTGAATTATTGAGCAGGTTTAAAAACAAAAAATAATGAGGGAACAAAAGGCAAAAAGTCCCCAATGTATAAAAAGTGACATGAAAGGCTGCTTTTAGTTGTCCAGGTGCTTAGTGCTTAAGAGCATATGATATTCCTTGGAAAGTCCTTAGACAACACTTGTAGAAGCATCAGTATGGGGATAAGATTTAAAAGCCAGCAATAATAAAACATACACTGTCTCACTTCCTTGATGTGTTCTGACAAGTGAAGTCACACGTACTGTACTTAAATTTTAAGGATTTTGTCTGTGTGAGGCTTGTCTGTGCTTTTAGTTTATGACTGTAGTGCTTTGTAACTGCTCTGTAAACTTATTTTCATTTAGAAGCAAAGGTGTTTTTATCATGAAACAGACAATCTATGTGGGAACAATCCAAAATATTAATACAATTCAGAAACAGAAAGCACAGTCGCTCCCAGTCATCTAATTTTTATCCTCCTAGTTCATAAAATAATTGAAGTTCTGCTTGAAGGCTGCTGAACAGGAAAAATGTAGTCATGTTTACTTCACCTGGCTGTTAGTTACATTAAATAAATCATTAAAAAAAAAAGGCAGTACTTGTAGTTTGCCTTGTCTAACAGTTGTAAGAACTATCTTGCTTTCTGCTCACCAACTAATTTCAGCGTGCATTCACTTCATCGTCAGTGATTGTCTTCAATTGGCTCTATTATACATACTTATGACTATTTACGGTGAAGTTAATAAAACTATGAGTCTCATCCATCTTCTAATTCTTCACGAACAGAGCCTACTATTAGTGTGCTATCTTCTGTTTTCTTACCTTTCTAACCTATCTTTAAAATGCTGATGGTGAGGAGATGGGTAAAAAATAAAAGATCAAGAGGTAATAACTGAACTGGAGCATGTCTGGCAGTTTATAAGGGTATTTGTTATGGGTATGTTGAAGCTGTAAGATCACCTTCATGTTTTTGTGATCAGAGTTGAAACATGAATTTCCTAGAAATTTCAAGGTGTGTATTTCTCATAATCTCTTCTATCTTGAGGGTGTATTGGAAGGGATTTTACATGTTGTCTGTAGAGCTTAATGCTGCAGTATGCTCTAAAGCATAAAGGCAAATCCAACAGCAGGAGCAGTTTGGAATGAGAGCAACATTTTTTGCTGTTGCAAAAGAGCTTTTTGCAGAAGGAATGAAACAAAGTTGCCTGGGAGATTCAAAGGTTTTGTTTTTGGTGGGTTTTTTTTGTGACTAATTATGGGTTGGTAGTGCTTATTTGATTTTCTGGCCCACGATCATGCTGGAGTTCTGTGTTCTAATTGCTTGATGTCTGCTTGATTAATGAAATTAAGCTTAACTATTTTCCTCATCAGTGAAGCTATTACTGACTTCGGTAGTAACCAAATGAGTTACTTATTCTTCATAGAGCTTGATCTTGAAAGGGGATTCTTCTGAAATAAATATGAAGAAGAATGTTCATCTAGCTACCGTATGTATATAAAGGCTAGAATAAAAAGTAAACTCAGGCCTCGATACATGCTAGGGGGTTGAATACAGTCAAGTTAGTTGGTTGAAAATGCCTGCTATTTCAATTGTCTCATTTTAGGTTTTTAACTGTATTTATCTGTACTCCTTGATAGCCATGCAAAGTCATTATTACATCCAAGTTCTTTTCAGGACAAAGTCAAGATGATGAGAGTTGACTGCCAGAGCAGTCACTGGGAGCTTACTCCAGGGAAAAGATGTGCCAAATGTGCTTAATAGGATAATGTTCAAAAAGGAGAAATCCAGCAGGTGTAAGCATACTGGTCTCAGTTATGCTTCCTTTACAGCAGAACTGTCATAGGTATAAGGAGAAAGTATGCTGCGGAGCTTAGATGCCTGGAGGCAATTATAAATTTAAAAATCATAATGCCTGCTGGGTATGAAGGGGCGGACAGCTGAGTGGCAAAAAGAATTTGCTGTGACTTTTAAAAGCCAGAGTAAACCATTTTCCTTAGTTGCCCTGTGCAGGGGGAAGGTGATTTCTTACCACTTCATTCCATGTATAAGAAGTATCAAAGATGAAGTCTTTAAGCATCGGTGGTAGTATGGACATACTTTTATTTTTTTATGGCTGTTCCACTATAGCATGTTAAAGTTGATAAAACTTATTTATCTATAAATACATTATAGGTATGCTGACTTCAGAGTCAGAAGTTCAAATAACACATATTACTTATTTTGTATTCTTAAAATGTAGAAGATTATTGTAATTTTTATGCTAGAAATTCAAAATGCGTTTGTTTTTTATGCAGCAAATGGCTGGCCAGTATCCAAATACAGAATTAAATGTTATTGACACAAAAGATACCAGAAAAAGCAAATATTAATGTCCGAGTTTGGAGTTTACAGGGAGTAGAGATGGTCCAAATCTCTGTGGCTTTAAAAAACAAAACTTACCCTCAATCCATGTGACACATCTTCCTGCAATATAAAGTCACTCAGTTGACTGAGAGTGTAGGATAAGGTAGAGAATAAAATCATATATATTCAGACTTAAGAAATGTTCTTGCTTGGCTGCTTATCCTTGCATTGTGGCAAAATGACAGTTTATGCCATGTAGCTGTAATAGCACCATATTCTGGTTAGGTACTTGAGTCTAATGCCATTGAAGAGAAGAAGTTGGGTAAAGACTGAAATATGTGGTTTAAACGATCTTTTATTTTATTTTTATTTTTAATGATGAATTATTTTTAATTTTCAGTTCTGTCTGGTGTGATTATTGCAAGCAAGTACAGGTATTACACCTGAAGAGGGAAAACCAGGAGGACAGGCAGCTGCCAGTCTTAGAAGAAGACTCACTGAACTTTGTTACAGATTCTCAATCAATAGGAACATTTTTTTTCAGTCACCAGTAATACTTAGAAAGAAACAACCTGATGATTAAATCCCTGCCTGGCATGAAAGCCAGTCTTCCTCCATACTTCTTGCTTCTTCCCTCATTTTGTCAGTCAGGATCAGAATTAAAACCTTTATCAATCCTCTCAGTGGGATTCAAGTTTCAATCTCTTCTACGGTGAATTTTGCAGTGGCACAGGCCTGGGATGCTTTAACAGTAGTTCCCTGCATGTTTCCCTTTAGCATCTGATCTCTTTCAGATATAGCCCAAGTATGAGATATTTCAATGTGTGTTTTCTGAGTACATTTCCAATATTCTGCTTTTAGTGATGGGTGTCTCTGGAAAGTGCAAAGAAATTAAAATACACAGCTGATTCATATTTAGTTCCAAAAAGTTAGAAAATCATTGGTAGTTCATAAAGCTGAAAGTCATGTGTTGTCCAACCAAGTCAAAAATAAGAGGAGAAAAATCACCAGCAGTTCCTTTACTACCCCTCCATGGCAGTGTATCATACCTGGGATTTTAATACGTTTCATTCTTGAGTTTTAATGTCCTGTCTCATACCTCTTATTTTAAGGAAGGCCACTTTCTTTCTGTGCTTACCTATTATGGGACTGTCCCTGAATACAGTGAATATTGCACAGGCCTTGCCACTCTAAAAATGCTTTTCTGTGGCAAACTGATTCCCTTTACTCTTTAAGGAAAGAGTGCAGTGCTTCAGCTTTGTGCACAGGGATATATCCAGGGATATTGCAGACCCTTTCACATAATTCATAATCAGCATTGCAGTCACCACTGTAATAGATATCTCAATTAAGAGGAAATTTGAGAAGTTGTGTTTATGTGACTTTCATGGTGCTACTACTTCCTTACTGTAGCAGCTCAATTTGTCCATCTGTCTTGGCAAATTCTTGGTCCTTGGGGTGCTGTATCATTGGCGCATCTGCCTTCTGGCAGAGGTTAGCAGCAGGTCAGCGCTGGAAGAGCCCTTCTTAGAAACTCATGTATTGGGCTTTGCTGATAGCGAGCTTCTGTGTAGGGAAGAACTTGTTTGAGCTGCCTGTTAGTTCAGTAACATAAATGCTGATCCCCTGCAGAAGGAAGGAGGCAGCTCTCCTTCCATTTCTGGTCAGCTTAACACCGTGCATTTTGTAAGGCTGATGAAAATACCACAGTGCTTTCGAACAAGTGAATGTTTTGTGTTCCTGCCTGGAGGTGCATCTCCCAAGAGAAACCGGAGTGTATTGATTTGTTGTAACCACCTATTGACCCCTGCATCATTCACATCTAAATCTTACAAAAAGGGACACTGTTCTTTCAATTTTATCATTTTTGTGAGTTGTCAAAGTTGATCATATATATATATATATATATATATATTTTCCATTCAGAAGCAGTGGAGTAAGTTTTTTTCTTAACCAGTGTTGATTTCATTGACTCTCATAATTCATGTTTGCAGTTCCCTAGCATTCAGTTACTACTAGATTTACGTATGATAAAGAATAGGATTTGTTACAAAAAGATTCTTTGCTGTGCTAAGTTGTTAGATGTACCGTTCTACTACTGGTTTTATCACTTCTTCATTAGTACTTGGTAAATGAGGAAGCTCTTAAACCTGGATCTGCTGGACATGCAGTTCAGAGCAGAATTCATAAAAAACAGTTGTGAGCAATCACATGATTGTACCTCCTTATCTGCTGTGCTTTTAGTAATAAGGATTAAAGTACTTCTCAGTTGATGGTCCTTGCCTTTTGCAGGCTGCTATTAGTAGCATTACTGATGGATAGGAAGTACAATTAGCTGTTCATATTACTACCCATTTCATATTGTTAGTTCAGATTTTAGAGAAAATGCACCAAACTAGTTTAATATCAAAATGTAATAATATGTTCCCAAGTACATGATCATCTGCACCAATGTATCAAATGCATAAACAGTGCATGATTCAGCAGAGTGTGGAAAATGTATCATGGGAAAGAACATGCCCAAGACAATCAGAGTTTGGGAATCAGGGCAGAGTACTATGCTTATTTTAATTTAAAAATATTTCCTATTGATGCATTTTTATCGCTGCTAATTAATGTGATAGGAGTGAGAAGACTGAGTGACCTTACCCACTAAAGGAGGTAAAACTGCACTATTGTGTGCTTCCCCAGATACATGGCCAGTGGCTAGGAACTTTCAGTTCAGGCACCATATCTGTTGGTTCCTGCTAGCACAGGGCTGCAGCTGCTTAGTTGCTGCCATCATTAATGCATGAACTCTGGGTAAACTAGGCAGCTCACAGCCCTGCAAGATCGTTAATCACTTAGGGTCTGTAGGTTTTGTTTTAGGTTTGTTGTGTGATGAATTTGTGTAGATTGGAACAAGTCTTTAACAGATGTTAAACTGAATAAAAGATTCTTTCCTTTAGAAAGGATTTTTAATTCTTCTGAGGCTTAATATGTAGTTTTTCATGGGAAGTACAGAACACAGAAAGGTAAATCAAAAACTGCAGCTCCATAGTGTACTAGCTGTCTTAGTCACGGGCTGGGAAGTTTTGGGGTAAGTATCAGTGAATAAGTGTGTAACAAATGCTGGTAGTAGGTGTGCAAATGAGAATTTGTATGAGATTAAGCAATATATGGGTCAAATAAAATCTGCAACTGTTGCAGAATTAACTACTGCTGCATTCATAATTGGGATTTTTCCTTGCATAAGCAGTGGAATGCATTTAGACAGCTTGACTTCACCAGTCAGCAAGGCAGCAGGATTCTAGTTCTGTGTTCTTCATTCAGGAAACTCCTCTCTGTTTATTTTGCAAGCACTTCTGTTGTTTGCAATGTGCCCATGCAAATCATACGGGTATGCTGGAAAGGACAAGTAAAATCCCGCCTCTGCCAGTAAACTTTCACAAGTATAAATCTTAAAACCCTGACCATATTAACTAGATCAGTATAATCCTCTAGATGAGAATAATTTTAAAGACAATTTTATCATTAATGACTTTACCGGCACTTCAAAAGACAGTTCAGCGAATTAAAAAAGAAAGTAAAAGTAGCACATGATTCCCATTTGGTCATAGGAATAACACTTGTACCAGATTTTGCAAGGGGTTGGTTGGTTTGCTTCTAACTGCAGGTTTTCTGACTTGCTGGCAACTATTGCTGAGGCTTTTTTTTTTTTTTTCTTTCTTTTTTTCTCCCTGGCAGTTGAGTAATGTGTGGTTGTACGGAAAACATTAGTAGCTTAAATAGGCTTTCTCATGCACGCACACTGTTTCGAGTGGGCATGATTTAAAACGGAGAGATTTCCTAGTAGCCAGCCTCCAGGTGTCAGGTTTCCCACTGAAAGGCCAGCAAAGGCCTCATACAAAAACAATCTGCATATGGTGAGTCTTGGGTAATGAGGGAGCTGTTGGAGGCTTTCTGGAGGGCCGGTTTCTTTTACAACTTCTACAGTCTGTTTAGCGACAAAATAGGCAGTCTTCCCTTTGACAGGAAGGGAGAGGGGCAAGAAAGGAGAGGTGCATGAGGATTTGTGGTCCAGGGCATTGCAGAGGTGGCTTTGCAGTGGGGAGGCCTCCGGAAAGAGGGAGTGTGCTTGGCTGTGAGCAGCACCAGTGCTGGTGGAAGGGAGGATGCTGATTAAAATAATAAACAAACCCTGAAGATAGATCACTGCACGGCTGCCAGAGCCACCAGGACCAAAGGAGGAGTTCCCCAGTGAAGGCTTTGGGGGTTTCAGTGTGATCCCTTGCTGGATATGTTTTGTTTTGTTTTGATGACACGAAGGATGTGACTTTTAAGCTTTTTTTTAATGGGTCTTAGCTGTTCTGCAGTGGAGCATCCCCCTGGCAAAGCAGAGCAGGTCGGTGGTGGAAGCTTGGAGGTGGTGTGGCCATCACCATCACAGTATCTTGCTGGAAGCTAGCTGCAAGGAAGGCAGAGTGAGGAGAAGTGGCCTCCTGCATGGTCCTGGGCTGAAGAGTGCCTCATCTCAGTTCTCCTATGAAGAGCCGGCTGTTGGTGCTTCCTATAAGCAGAAGTTTCTCTGGGGATCTTTTTTTCTTGAGTGGAGCAACGTGGAAGTAATTGATCCTCCTCCCTGCACTCACCAGCAGAGCACAGCTTCTCTTGTTCAGGGTGACTGAGACCAAACATCAAGCTTGGGGCCTTCAAGAAAGCCTTTGGAGCTCACATGCTATTTCTGAGGTGAGCTGAAGACACTCCTGGACTGGTGCAGTGACGAGCATATCCCCCCAGCCCCATGGGGCCAGGCTGACCTCAAAAGGAGCATCGCCTGGCTCACACTCCCTTACCCAGCCCCTGGGAAGGAGTGGGGACTGGGGGCTCCTACCATGTTGCTGTGTGAACTTCCCCAAGGGAAGTGTAGCCTGGGGGAGGGAGACATACAGCAGCTTCCAGAGAGCTTGGGACAGTATAGTCTGAAAAAGAGAGAGACTTTCTGAAGGCAATAGATGCAGCTTGGAAGACCTGCCAGGAAAATGTAGGCTTCGACGGACATTTGATCATGATTGGCCTGAACTTCAGCTTACGTGAGCTGCTGCTGAAATTTGAAAAGGTATGGTATGCAAGGTTTCATATACTTGGACATGCCTTCGAAAAATGTATAGTAGAAAGAACAGGTGCATGTTGAACTTGGGATTTTTCATGTGTTGCTGTTAAGGTTCTCATAGGACCCATCTGAGAAAATCCAATGCTTCTTTCTTTCCAATTCTAGGTTCTACAGAGTTAGTTTTAGAGTGTTTGCTCTGACTGTGATCATCTTCTCTCTTTTAAAAGGAAATGATAGAGAAATTTGGCCTTTGCAAAGCCAAGAGTAGAGGGGAACTTGCTTTACTATTGACATAAAGTGCTTTATGAATTACTATTAAATATTGTTATTGTGGAGAAATAGTAAGATCTCATGGTGGCTTTTGTCAGTAGAACATTCCACAAGTGTGACACTTTTCTCATTTTTTCATCTATTCTACTTTTATTCATCTAGATATTACCAGGAATTTTGGTAGCAGTGATGCTGAGAGACAGGAGGCTTGGCTTTGTAATAATTACATTGATTAGTAAGAGACATGAGGTTTCTCAGAAGCAGATTGCTTTCATTTAGTTGACAACACTTCTGATGAAACCTGGATCCATTCATACAGGAGCAAACTTTGGAGGTAATGGGACAGATACTGTGCAGTATCCCACCAACATTACTTTTTTTCCCAAAAGTAGCTATAAATAACAGATGACAGCATTTGTGACAATGCTGAACACTTTTGTTTCTCTTTCCCAGTCTGTCAGATGGGTTTCAGTGTTCTCTTGTAGTTGCTGTTGTTATACTTTAAAGATTAAGATGCATACTGGAGTCTTTGAGATGCTTCATGACATGGTTAATACAGGAGTTTAGAAACCAGTGTTTCTAATTGTTTTTGGCCTGTACAAATCTTGGCATTGCAGATTCAGTGTTCTCCCACGTGATTTGGGTATTCTTGTCCTATTTGTTTTCAAAGGGATTGTTTGTAGGAATTATCAGTGTAAGTATAAGTTACAGATCTCACAGCTGCCATCGTTTCTCGCTTTAGCCTTAGTCATCTTGGTGTCTTGTGGTTAAGTTTGTAAGGTGGAGGATTCTTTGGTGCTTGAGTGCTATGTTAAAGTTAACATAATTGGTGGATTTCAATCTCAAATTTTAATCTGTGCTTATTTGTGCATTCTTTTTTTTTTTTTTTTTTTTGGGGGGGGGGGGGGGGGGGAAGGGGAGGGCAAATTCCTCTCCTTCCCCCCACTTCATCTCTCCCTCTCATGATTCCCCACACACCCATCCTGTTCTTTCTTACTGAAGACCTCGCTGCCAGGAGAAACACCATTATAACAGCGATCCTGGCTGCTTTAACTTTCTGGATTTGTTAATACATTTTGTAAGGAGAGAATTACGAGTGCTGTTTGTGGTCGTAATGCAGAAGCCAGATGGCGTTTGCAGAAGTTTGCATGACACTCCCTTCCTATGCAAAAGCAGAGCCACATTACACTTGAGTGGGCAGCGCCTTTTTGGCTTCACCCAGTCTCAATTATGTGCCTGCTGGAATTAGTATTAATGGATTTATGATCCTCCTCGGATGTTCAGTCAGTACCGTATGATGGAGCCACACAGATTGTCAAATGTGTGCTGTCTTTCTCAGCCCATAAGTGCATCAGTATTCTTGCAGTGAAATGAATTCTTACCCACACCACATGAAACCTGTTTATCTGTTAAAGTACAGGTCAAGTCACTTTTTGGAAACTTGAAGCTGCTGTGCAAAGTTTTTGGTAGCAGGAATATGTGAAAATTAGATGTAAAAGTATCCCAGAATGTTTTTTTCATTCAAAGGACTTTTTTTTTTTTCCCCTACTGAATTGTCTAAAAGTTTGAGTAGCAATGAAGTTTCTGTTGTACTTAAACGTTTCTGAATTACTTTGAACTTATGCTCTGGTCACAGTGGCTGTAGTGATAGGCCATGTGGTCTGCATGTGACATCTTGGAGATGTTTAGTTGTCGATATATATGCTTCTGCCAATGGTGGATTTATGGTAATGGCAATTCTGCCCAAGGGTTCTGCATGCGTACTTCTCTTCTGCAAGTGAATTTGTTACAAACTGATTGCTTGAAGGCAGACTGCCACTGCAGGCCTCTGATAAAGCAGATGGGAAGAGCCCTTCTAAAGTTACAACTTCAAAACTCTTCTAAAACCAGAGGAGAGACTCTGGATGAGATGAATACCTGCATTCTTCACAGACTTTTTCCTTTTTTTTCTCTTACTTAACTCTTTGCAAGAGCATCCCTCTCTTGCACCTCCAACATCACAAGGAACAGAGCAATAAAGGTCCCATTTCTCTTTCACAGCGGACACTTCCATATGCCCAAATTGTGCCCTAATTCTTACTCCTTCCTTAAGCTACTGCAAATAAAAAGCTCTGAGTGGAGCAGAGGCTAAAGTGAACATCTGACACAGCAGTGTACCCAACTGCAGTTGGCAGCAGCAGGTAAAACATATTTGCTTCAATTTACAGTCTACTATTAAGAAAAAAAATGAAAGAAAGAAATCCATTCCCCTGCCACTTGCTGTGACACCTCAAAGAAAGATGTTCTGGCTGATGTCTGAGGCTTACAGTTACGTCCTTTGGTTGGCACTGACGTTTTGCTTTCCAGCTGTTCCAGCTGGAAGAGTTTTCTGCATATACTTTGAGCAGTCATCACTTTTAAAGGTCAGAAATAAAAGAGGCAAATGCAGCATTTCTGTAACTATGTCTTTGCTGGCTTGTACGCTGCCCATGAAGGAAATGGGGAGTCATTCTTGAGGGGCTTGCAATTCCCTGTATCGGAACCAAGTGTGCTGTTGTGTTGTAGTCGTGAGCATGATTTGTATTGGATGGAAGAAGTACAAAACTGACCCATCTGAATAGCCTGAGGAGCCTGGGGGTCTCCTTTTCTGGGGAAAATGCAGTTCCCAAGATATTTTTTCATTTGTGATTGGTCAACTTAAGCCCTGCCAACTCCTCTCATGATTTTTACATGGTTCAAAAGCCACAGCAGTTTGCTGTGTGTGTTCTGCAGCTGAAAAGCCACAGCATTTTGCTGTGTGCTCTATGGCTTGTATGTAGGTATTAAAAGTAATGATCTGTGCTCCACCACATTTTTGCCTTCAACTGAAAGGTTCTGACCCTCCAGAGAAGAAAATTTTTGCCTCTGTTAGTGGTGATGTGTACTAATGAAGATACAAATAAAATCAGGGAAAAAAAAAAAGTGAGTGGAAGGGAATATGCTTAAAAGCCTCAGGAGGATGATAAATGAATTAGAATGCCCCGTGGACTTCTTATTCAGGAAAAATAAATAAATAAAAGGTTCTGGAATGCCCATCATCATGGGAATGCTGCTATGATTTTCTTTTATTTTGTTTTTTTTTAGTTTGTTTGTAAAGGATTAAGAGTTTCCAAAGGACAATTATTTCTATTACTGTACTTTTGAAAGTGTCCCTGCTATTTTTGAGAAGGGGGAAAAAATAAGAAGTTTGATAGCTGGTTGACCTTAGAGTTGGATTTGCAATGTTTGGATCGGTTTGAATCTGTCATACACTTTCTTCTGCCCTGGACAAGTTGATATAGTCTGCCCTGGGGATGTTGCATTAGCTACTCCAATTGGAGTCGGCCACATCTTTTGAGTCCTTTTCAGAATTGCTACCTATAATGTCATTGAGTCTCTCACACCTTACTTCTGTACTCTTTAGAGAAGCATCCTCTTCAGTTGTGTCATTGTGTGTCAATGTGGTATTTTGATTGAAACTGAAACGAGAAGTGTAGGCTCCTTATTATGGAGACAAAATTTAAAATGAGAAGCAAGCATAAAAGGAAAGCTTGAATCCTTGAGGTAGATCGTTTGTCATGAAAGGGCAAGAGGAAGACAAAAAAGTCTAAGGTTCAGAACAGAGATGAGGGGATTTTGAATTCGCTAGCCCTATTTGCAAAACACAGGCAGGAGTCTGATCTCATATCTTACGTGGAATTTAAATAAAGTGGCAGTCTTCTATTACCATGGCTAGGTAACGTAGCTTTGTTATTTCTTCTGTTCTGTCTTTTGAAACTTGCATCTTGATGAACTGTATCCTCAGAGAGCTTTCTTTTAATTTAGGACAGTAATCCTTCAACACTTATGCATGTAAATAGGTCTGCTGACCTCATACCAGTAAATTATCAATGAAGTTTAACAGATATGTGTACATAAATGTTTGCAGAGTAACCAAAATATGACATTAAAGAATTGCTGTGACATCTTGTCTTCAAAAAACTCAGTTGATAAAGCACTGTAACTATAGATTAAGAACTATAAACATCTTCTGGCTTATTTAAAAAAGAAAGTCTTCTCTATTTGCAGTGTATTTCCTTTGGTTGTTTGTCTTTTTTTTTTTTTTTTTTCCTTGTTTTTGCACACATAAGGAGAGAATTCTTGCCCAGATCTTCTCTGCTTCACTGGGCTTAGAAAGACTTTCACAGTTGTGTGCCCCCTCTTTTTGGCAAAAACAACATAATTTTATTTCCTCATCTCCTGGGTCATGTAGTGCATAGCCCCCGTGAATCTGGTTTGGATGGGGAAGCTTGTGTGTGTGTTTACAGGAAAGTGTTTACTGCTCTGAAAAACTGAAACTGACTTACATTACAGAGCTAATCCTAGTTAGAGCCTAAGCAGTGATAGTCAATTTTTTTTCATCCTCATTGCCACATAGACAAAGATGAGAAATGTGGTGATTCAGTGACCAAGAAAAAGGCATGAGTAAGGGAGTATGGTAACAGCAAATAGGGGGGAGGTTGGTATAATTGATAACAATCCTGGGACAAGGGGGGAGCCCATCCTTGTTAGTATTCCAACAGAGGAAAATACTTGAATTAAAAAAATCTCCAAGCTCTTCTATGTATCACTCTTGAGGATTGGTGAAGTTTAGTGTTCACCTGTTGCCTTTAACTATCTATTACCTCTTTACTGCGCCTCCATGTGCATATTTTCTTTCCTCCTTTCCTCCTTTCTTTCCTTCTTTCTTTTTCTCCTTTTTTTTTTTTCCATGGAAAATTGGAAGAGAAGCAAAGTCTGTGAACAGAGCAGTTTGTGACCATCACAAATAGGACTCAAGGATGTGAACTGCAAATTTACCATGCCTTAATTAGTGTAACACAACACTTGGCAAATACAAGAATAAAACCTATTTTGAATGAAGCATCAGTTTGAACTGCTAAGCATGCATAGTTAAGTGTCCACTCAAATGTAATCAAAACTGGAATGTTTTATGTCATTTCTCAGTAGTATTAGAATGAATGGTGAAATGGAAGTTCAGAGGTCAATTGGTGATGTAAGAAGTGTGGAAATGGATTTGATGTGGCTGGGATTCTGCAGTACAGATTAGTGTGCAATTAAAATTGACTCTGCTGTATACACGTGTATCTCCTGCTGTTTGGCCTTAGCTGGTTTTCAGTAGGTCTTGCATGTTGGAATTGTAAGGTCAGTAGCTGCAAATGCCTTCGCGTAAGTACCTGAATTGTTTAACTGATGACTACACTGTCTTGTGTTGCTGATGGTGGTTTTTTATCATGATGGCTCAAAGACAGCAAAAGTGTTTTTTTACCTGTCTTACAATGAGGAAAATCAGAGTAAAGAATTTGTCCAAACTGGTATAGATCAGCTCTGTTAGAGTGCCAGAGCTTCACTTATACATCCCTACCTGCTCCTCTGTCTCCTTCTCACATTTCACTCTGTGTCTCCCTTCCACACCTCCAGCTGCATCCTTACTGTTTTCATTTTCTCTAAGTGGTAAAGGCTTTCATGTTATCTCAGATTCACAGATATTTTTCCCCTGCTTCCAGCCATTGTAAAAGGCAGGATAGGGAAGTACAAGGATCAGATCCTCTCCTGTCCTGCCCCTGGGAAGAGATGGAAAATAGTGAGGATTTGTCTACATTTAAAAATAAATAAATAAATAAATAAAAATCCTTTAAATGATTTCAGTTACTGAATTACTTCCTTTGCCAAATATGTTAAATTATCATCTTCATCAAGTTTCTCTTACAATCTCCTGGTTAATTCAATTGAGACAGCCAGCACACCTGGCTTTCCACACATTTATGTTTCTTGGTGTACACACAGACATACAGATGCTGGAAAGCATTGATGGGAGATTTTGTCTGTTACTATTATAATGTGCTTTAAGAGTAATACTGTGCTTGGTTAGGTGGAAACATCTGTAATGTGTTTCTTGAGGCAGATGGTGAATGGAATATGTTTAATTAAAGATGGCAGGAGAAATAAGAAGCTGAACTGAAATTGCAAACACTTCTCTTTTCAGCATGTAGTACAAAAATCAGGTTATAATACGCCCTGTCTATGTTTCTACATGTTGCAGGACAAGGTATGCAACTGTAAAATCAGGCTTGCAGTAGCTACAGTCATTTATTTGCAGTTTAGGACCATAATTTTTAGTTTGAAACTTGTATTGCATACAGCTCCAAATGCTGTAGAGAGTTCTAATTCCACTGATCTGTGTTAAGTCTCTGCAATATTTTATTTCAAAGAACAAAGAGAAAGCACAGGTAAGGGTGCAGCTGTGTAACTTCTGAGTGGGAAAAGGTTTCCAGTACATCTACACTTGCAGACATATGCAGGAAACAAGAAACAATTAGCTATTTTAATACAAAACGTGCAGAGAATTTATTGTTTATAGTTACAAATGCCGTTTCGGAGTTGAGAATAATTTTCAGACTCCTTTTATCACACATTAAAAAGCTCAACCTTTTATGGTGCTTTTTAATAGAGTTGCAGGTTTTCCTCTCTGCATCTCAAAGTCAGACTACGTGCTCTGTCCTAGTGGATAAGAATACTAATGGGAATAAGCTCTCCTTTTGTTTAGAGAACTAAGATGTCTGGACTTCTCTTGTTGATATTTCAGGACATCCAGGCAGAGATTGATGCCCACAATGACATCTTTAAAAGCATTGATGGAAACAGACAGAAAATGGTGAAAGCCTTGGGAAACTCTGAGGAAGCCGCCCTGCTCCAGCACCGACTTGATGACATGAACCAGCGCTGGAATGACCTGAAGGTGAAGTCAGCTAACATCAGGTAAGTAATTAAAACATCGTGACATAAATGGGCAGAGCTGCGGTCTTATAAAAGACTTGAGAAATTTGATTACAGCATTGAAATGAAATCTCCTATCTTCTGTAAAGTGCCCTGAGCACTAATGGGAAGATTTTGTGTACTAACTCACCGTGCAGGCTTAACTGCTTTTTCTCTCTCCAGCGTTGTACAGTAGTAACGTGCTAATATGTGCTTCATTTTCCAAAACATATGCTGAATCTTTTCCTCTTTAAAATTGATAGCGATGCCAATGAAGTCATTGTGTGAAGTTACAACTTCTGAAGAGAAATCAGGGTTTTATTTTTGCCTCTGAAAGGGATACTTCAGTAGGATTTGAATCTTAGCTATCTTCACCTGTAATGATAGTAGAATTTTTTGATTGTTTCAATTAAGAAATATTTAAAAATACATATTAGTTGAGCCATTTACAATTTTTGACCCTACCAGTGCCAAACTCGGTGACTGTCCAAGTGTATTCATTGTAAAAATCTTTATGATGTCATTTGGGAAGAAGATATTACCACATTCATTAACGTGAATTAAGTTCTCCATTAATTTTAAGTACAAATAGAAGTATTGCTAGAGCTTTTAATCACCACTGCTTCCTCGTAGGTTACAGGAGATTGTTCTTTTAATGGAACAGGACAATGTTAAGCATTCATATGAATTTTCCAAAAGCCAGGAATATGCACTGAGCTTTGAATTCAGACTCCAGAGTCTGAAAGAGAGAGGTGGAGGAAAGGTGAAATTTACTTTTCATCTCCACTTACCTCATCAGCAGCTAGCTAAGCAGTTAATTGTAACTGATGGAATTTGCTGAGTAAAAGCCAATAGGCAGAGCTTGAACGAGAGGAACTGAAAAATTCGGCATGAGGGCTAGCAGAGGCTGCAAGAGCTTTTAAACTTGGAACTGTAATCACATATAGGTCAATGTGAGGAAGAGAATGAGAATGAAACATGCTCGTAAGTTAATAATTTAGTCAGTAGCTGCAAGTTCTGACAAGAATAGTCCAGTTGCTTGGCCTTTCCTGGTGATGATCATACTTGGGAGAGAAACTGGTAGCCACTATGGCCATTATGCATGGCTTGAAGGCCACGTTGTTTAGTTCCAAGGTAGAGAAAGCAACTGCACAGTGAACACTTAAAAAAAGTAGATTGTTGTTCAGAAAAATGGGAATTCTGTCTTTTCTCTTCTGTGTAGATATGGAACATAAATCCCTCTAGGCAGTATTAACGTTTACACTATGTACATTATTACTTTGCTAATACCTGCAATGCTGCAGAGCCATGTATCAGTGAACTACAAGTAGAAAGCAAGCAGGGAAGAGAATAGTGGAGCAAACAGAAGTGAATTAACCTTTTGAATCTGCCTCCTGTGAAAGGAGTGTCACATTTCTAAGTTGGTGTATTTTGCCCTGTTCAATTGCAGTTCACTTATCTCTCTTAAGAATGATGAAAGCCTTTTCAGGGAAGTAAGAAGACCTGGAACTAACATGAAGTCGGTGTGTTGATCTGGCTGTTTCCCTTCAAATGATGTTTTCTTGGTGTACCTTATTTCAAGGACAAATTAGAAAGCAAAACTTACAGAAGCATCTTGTGAGAGCAAAATATAACTGCCTTAGGGGCTAGAGATAATGATTAATAAATTAAATAAATTAAGGTGTATGAATTTAATAAATTAAGATGTATACATAAGTTTTTTAGAATATTTTCAACAGTTCTGATTATGGTGATATTTGGTTACTGGAAGCACATCTCTCCCTTAGGGATAGCACGAGGCTTTCTTCACTGCTTCTGTCCTTACAGCTGATGGTGCTCGTTCCTGCAGAACTCTCATGACGTATTTTTAAATGCATGGAAACTGGTTTCAAACTGCATTTGCAGTGCCCAAGACACCACCCTGAAAGGACTGTACTTCCCCATTAAATTGCGCTTAGGCTTATTCACGCTTCTTTCTTTTTCTCTCTGTTATGCTTCTCCCAGGAGAAATGAAGCTGCATGTTTGCCTTTTAAAGTCAAATTCTTAGGGAGAGACTGTTTTCTTCTTGGGGGGGAAGGGCAGAGATAAAATATGGGAGAAACAGGGGAGGATTCTCTATATTTAGACCACCCACCAGATCTTTTTATTCCATGTGTTCCTTTGTTGCTCAGCAGGAGAAGTGTTACCTAAATAGCAGAAACAAAAGCTGAAGAGGTCTCCAGCTGGGGAAGAAACCTCTCAGGGCCAACAAAAGGGAGGCTGTGTCCCAGTTGCTGCTCTTCTTCAGGATCTTACCCAGTCCAAGCAGAGAAAACTTCCTCTTTAAGACTGCTCTTTCTTTTCATTTCCTTTTTTTTTTCAGTCTCAACCAAGATTCCCATAGGAGTGTTTCTTATGGAGTCTGATGCTGGGACATATTTTTGCTCCAGCCACTACTCAAAATAAAACAATTGTCAGTTGCCTGTATTTTTATCAGAGCAGATTCTAAACCACCATTTGACCTGGAAGTACTAACTCCAAAACAAGTGCAGAAAAAGTCTAAGAAAGAATTCAAAACTGCAGCATAGCTTATTGGCTCTAGATCTGGCCAGTTTGTATGAGAAATCTAAATACAGCATTAAACTTTACATTGAAATACAAATCGGAGCATATTTAGGCTCATTTGCTCCTGTGTAGCATTCACTTTGAATGGGTTATACTGAACATATGGCTTCTCACTCCTCTGGAGAATTGAATACTTGTGGCTGCTTTTCAACTGCCTCTTACACATTGCTTTTATGTTGAGTATTGCTTCTGATGAGATTAGAAGAGTAACAGGAAAAGTCTAGGCTGATTTGATGTTTCCCCGTGTGTGTTTTTTTTTCTTAACTTCTAACATTTCCAGAGAGATGTTAGCTCACTTTGTGTTCAGAGAGAGGAATTTTTATGCCCTGTTAGTGCAGCCTCTTTCTTCCCCTCCCTCTGACCCTTACTACTCTACCTGCACAAGTTTAGCTTGTGCTGGACTTGGAAACTAGTGGTAGAAATATTTTGTACTGTTGTTGTACTGGCATGTACATAGACACTCAGATGGAGTAAATTATGATGCATTTAATTTAGTATTGTATTCCACATCATTCACTTTAATACAACATTTTTTTTTACTATTAATATCGTTGCCATGTATGTTAAATTAGGTGGTCCGCCCTTCAAGTGTCATTTAACTAGTGACAGGGGTTTCTTTCTTACAAAATTCCAATCCATTTTGTGTGCAATAACTACTAATTATATAATATAATAAATAATCTACTAAACTGAGCAGAGTGTAAAGAGTGCCGATTTTTAGAGACTTAAAGGTACTAGATACAGTGATAAGTCATGATGAATAGAGCTTTTACTATCAAATGCATAGGAGACTGTAGATGTAAACTTCTTCATTGTTGTTGTTGCTAGAAATCCATGGAGATGCTTTATTTTGGTAACAGTCTGAAAGCAAAGCTCTAAATTCAAATGCAGGCCACCTTGGCGCCATGTTTCCTCTGCCTGATTACTAAGGGAGTATTACTTTGTTCACACACTGAAAGGAGGGCTGGATCTGTTGAGTATGTAAGATGGGAGGGCAGTGTGTGTTCAAAACTTCACAGCTTGATATATTTCTAAGGGCATTTTTTGTGGAAAGTGAAGACAGTTTTGGAAAGGAGAAAGCAAATGTTGTATATGGACATCACCATGCTGTTGAGAGCATGTACAGCTGGGGGCTGCAGTTTGGATTCATTGTCTGCAACAAGGGAAGACAGAAACAGTGATGAAGGAGAATATTGGTGGTAGAGTAATGCAAGTAGTAGTTGTTTTGTGGTTTGTTTGTGGTTTGTTTTTTTTTTTTTTTTTCCCTTGTAGTGCTCTCCTAAATGAAGTGAAGGAGAATAGCTTCCTCTTGCTAAAGTTTATCCTTTGCAAGACTTCCCTCCCTCACCCCCCTCACATACACTCTATGTACTGCTTTTCTTGGTTCATTTATCCTAGTATCCCTGTGAGATCCCAGCATACTCAAACCTCAGTCTGCCTCAAAGTAAACCTTGCAGCTCATCACCCGCTTCAATCCAACTGTTGTCATGTCAGTACCAAACATGCACTCCATGCCATTTGAGAGGATAATACAATAGAAGCCGGGTGAATGTTTCAAGATGTGAACTACATTGAATCAGAAAAAATAAGACAAAGCTGTTCAAAATAGAAAAGAGAAGACCCAGAAAACAGAATAGTAATGTTCAGTTCACTCATTTGTCAGCAGCAGGGCACAAAGGTGCAGAGCTAGGGTCAGACTGTGCTGGAAAGGACTGTGCTCTCTCCATTCTGTCACTTGTATGGTGAAAGAAATTGTTGTTTACTGGTATAAGCTAAGTACTTTTAGGTCTCAGATGAGTCTGTAGCATAAAATGACTGGAGTAAAAGGGAAACTGCTGGCCCTTATCAAAGATTTCATGCAGCTTTGTAGACACTGCAGGAAGAAGCCATCAGGTCAGAGCGTTATTGAATACGATAGAAGGGGGGGATATTGTGCAATTTGGGGATTTTGTTGATTTAACTGGGTGACAGATTCACTCTGTATTAATTCTCTCATAATTCATCTACTGAAGGTGATGTATTAAATAATCTTTACCACTAATGCATTCAGCAGCACAGTTAATTTACTGCTGATGGCTTCTGGGAGAGTTTGCTGCTCTTGATGCTGGAGATCCAAGGTCTTGTCATGAAAGTTCAGTTTTGTGGTGCCCTAGCTGACAAAATGAGGCTTGTACTTCATGTGCTGCTGTGGTGGAGTTACAAAGCAGTATTCAAGGTTTTAGAAAGGTCATATCAAGTACATATTTGTGTTCCCTCATTTTTCACCTGCTTATAATGTTTTATTGTGCAAAATGATTCCAGGTAGAGTTGGTTTTTTGTTGTTTATTTGTTTATTTTTAACATGTCAGTGGTCCTTAGCAGCTGGACATTTGAATCATTCTTAGCAATAGAAAAAGAATGTGTCATAAATAGATAATATCTATCTGTTTGTTTGTTACCATTTCTTGGGTTTTGTATCATTCAGAATATTAAATATGCTTTTGTGTCGTTTCACAGGGCTCACTTGGAGGCAAGTGCAGAGAAATGGAACCGGTTGCTGACATCCCTGGAAGAGTTAATCAAATGGCTGAATACAAAAGACGAAGAACTGAAAAAGCAAATGCCCATTGGAGGGGATGTTCCAACCTTACAGCAGCAGTATGATCACTGCAAAGTAAGTTGCATAACTTTTATAGATACATATGCTACCGTGAATATTAAAATGAGTCAAATTTGAATATAGGAGAAATTATGTGTGCTTGATCCCAGTGCTTAATTTCTATGGAAAACAAAAACAAAACAACTGGTCTAGATCTCTACTTCTTTTACTTCCCCACAACTGTGTTTTCCTCCACCAGTGCAATATTGGTATCTTTTCTGCTGTGGTATTTAAGAAAGACAAAAACTGATTTTGGTATTTAAAAAAAAAGAAGTACAGAAAAACACCTTGAATAAATACAGAGAAAGTAGTCTGTCATGAGCAGTACTTTTGAGACTTGACTACTAAATAGTTAAGTCTAAGGGATACTTAAGGAAATCTGCATAAGTTTTCCCTTAATTTAGTGCTTTAAAATAGTTATTAACATGAACTCAGGGTCTTTGTTTTTTGAGAGTTCATTTCTTCCTATTCATATCCACTTAAGTCATTATTATCATTATGTCTCTGTATGGAGGCACATCTGCTGTGAATGCTTTATAATGATCAAATGATGGATTACTAATGCAGAAGAGCAATAAAAGGCAGGAAGAGATCCAAACATGTTTTAAAGGAGGTCAGTGAGAGGTGATTGACCTCTACCAGTCATACTCTGAAGGCTTGTTTGTGTATCTTGCTTGATTATAGTATATGAATGCTAATAACAAATACTGCTCTCCTGTGTCTCATTTGAAAATGTCAATTTGATTTGTAAAAATGTTAGATTTTATATGCCACTTAAAAGTAGAAATACTTAGGGGCAAGGGTGGGTTATTTGGGTCAATTGTGAACTGCAGTAGTGAGAAGAAATAAAACTTCTAGATTGTTTAATCCTTACACATAGCTTTAAAGAATGAGGATTATTTTATTATACATTGAGGTTAACTTAATGTTCTAATATGTGCATTCGTGAGCTCTTAGAGATAATTCCTTCATGTTTCGAAAAGGCACTGCTCTTGTACTGTCACAGAAAGTATTGGATATAGTTGCCCTAGCCCAGTAATTAATAAGACCCCCTGCACAAAGATAGCCTGTCCCCTTTTTTGTACACCTATGCAGGCAACAAAGTCAGTATTCAATTGCAGATCTATGTCAGGGAATAACTGGACTTTTCTGGTAGTTATTCTTTTAGGAACAAAGTATTTCCTATATTTCACATGATAGCACTGTGCCATACCAAATAATAACTATTCATGTGCAGTATTTCACCTTCTGTTGAACTTGCCCATTTGTTGTTACAGTGAGCTGGACTACAGCTGTCCACTGGCTTGATTCTGCATGGCAGAGCTTCACACTGGTTCTGAGCAGGAACTACCTGTTCCTCACTGAAGTGACAGTTTAAGTAACTACACCAAAGTGAAAGGTTGGGGATTTTTTCATGTGGAAAGTAGAAATTGAAGGAGGGGGAGGAAGAAAACAAAACAAAACAAAAACCTCTGTAGGTCCTCTTGCCCCATTCTCGGCATAATTTAACATCTGTCATGATGTGGAATCAAAATGGCCTTGCGTTACATACATTCTTTGCCTTTTCAGAATCTACTGAATTCTTTGTAAAAATAACTTTGTGATTCCACTCTGTCAGTCACTCTGTGTTTGGAGTTGATGTCGCTTGCATTGCATTGCATTGCATTAAGATTCTGATTTCAGCATTTGTGTCCTGTGCTAAGCTGAAACTTAATCAGATCAAACTTCAGATATATTACTTAGTTTCTCTCACTCTCAAGAATTCTCCTATTATTCCACCTGTCATCACCGGCCATCCAGGTGCTACATTAAATGCCACATTTCTTCGCCCACACTTCTTCAAGTATTAAGCCTCCAAGGCATTTCACATTACCTGTAAGATTTACTTTTTATCAACCATGCTATTCTAACCTCATCATAAGCTTCAGCAGCACTTGTCAGCTGGTGCCTCTGCACGAGGCTTGGGTACTTCTGCTCTTGTATTTCCTTTATTTTCACATCCGAGTGATGCTTTGAAATTGTCCTTGTGCAAATTGAGCAGTTCAATGCAACATTTTATCTCCACTTCGCTGTGATCCCTTTGCTCTTATTTTTGCTTGCTCACCTGATCTTGTCCTTGCTGGTACTTCAGAATGTTAGTGGCAAAATATTCACTGAGCTCTTCAAAACAGGGGGCCCATGATATTATCATTTCTGTCCTTCATTTCTAGGATCCTCGATCCTTCTCATCTCAGCAGAGCTTTTTGCCCCTAGTTTCATTCCTATTAACCTACAGTTTTTTTCCTCTCAGTTACATAACTCCATCTTTCTTGCTTCAGCTTAATGGTACTAACCTTACTGCTCTTTCCCTTTGTTAGCATCTTCCCCACACACTGCTTAATTTCAACAGCATTGGATAAATAAGTACAGTATTGTATGACAGTTTGAGTTAGCTCTCATTGTTTCTGTGCTACTAAAGTTTGTTTGGACAGGAGGAATTAAATGATTTGCAATTTGATTTTTAACCTTGTTTTTGTTTTTAATAACAATAATTCTTCTGTGCTTTAAAAATAAACATTACCCACATCAATGTTGAATCAGATTTATCTCACATTTTCCAGATGAACAGAAGTATTTCAGGACGTTGCAAATATTTTTAAATATTTTACTGATTTTTATGCTGTTCATGTGGACTTGCATGACCCGTAGCAGCTCACAGTCTTATCACATACCAAATTCCAAGTGCAGTCAGACAGTGAGCACATCCTGTCTGGGTGCTGAGCTGTGCTCTTTATCTTAGAGGGGGAAGGTAGTGTTCAATAAAGAACCTCAAATTTCATATTTTAACTATTTTCAAAATTTCTTTGCCTTTGAGAGTAGTCTGTGGTGTTAGTCCCAAGAACAATGGAAAAAATCCAGTAGTGCTTAGTTTAAAAGTATTGGGACAGTGTGTGGAGGTTTCAGATGATTTTTGGACTGAGGTGCTTCTGTATGAGGTGTACTTATAGCAGAGGCCATATTCATGCTCTCAAAGTAAGAAAACTCAGGTGCAAAGGAGCTGACACAGGCAGTGACCTACAGGGAATGGTTGCCTTTTTTGAGTTGATTACTGATGTTTTCTCTTTAATTCCTGTTTCTCACTTTTGCTGATCCTTACCAGTTCGGTTTTTTCTTTTCATTCTGTTCTTTCACAGTCTTCCATGTGAATATTCACATAGGATTTTGAAGTGCATAATGCAAAACTTTTCTGATGAACTGCCAAAATAGAACTTGCCAAAAAAAAACAAACCAAAATGCCTCAACAAGCTCCAAACAATGATCTTATCTCAGGGATGCTTAACGTAGCTTCCTTTGAGTTGAAAATGAATTTTTCCAAGGACCTGTGATTGTTCGAATTGTAATTTTATGTCTGTGGGTGGATCATTAATATTTCCGATACTCATCAAACTTTTTGGGTTGCTGTCAGTGTTTCAAATTTTACGTTTCAAATTTGGTTTGTTAAAGCAGTCAGATACTCGAAGTTGAAAGTATTTGTTTTATTTACTATTTCCACTACATCAAAAATGTTAGCGTAGCCAACTGGAAAATACTTTCTACTGGTTCTGTCCCTTCAGGGTGCCTGTAACTCCATTATTCTCCTTACCAGCAGGAAAAGACTGGAACGGGCTACCTAGGGAGCTTGTGTAGATTCTCCTCTGGAGTTATTCAAGACCTGCCTGGATGCCTACCTGTGCAGCCTGCTGTAGGGGGCCTGCTTTGCAGTGGGGCTGGACTCAATGATGTCTGGAGGTCCCTTCCAGCCCCTACAATTCTGTGGTTCCGTAACATTAACTGCTTCTTTATGTCTCTTTTACCATTCTGTGGGTTGCGAGTAAGGTGGATCTTTGGAATTTCAGTGAAGAGGGCATGCCCTGCTCTTCAGGGATCACCAGAATGACAGAGTCAGACAGTCACCCAGAGAAACAAGACTATTTATTGAGCTTTCCAACAACTATTTAACTTCTTTGAGGCAAAATGAGGCAATTGTCCAGCAATTAGTAAGCAAATACTTAAAGCAAATTTAGGCAATGGTTACTTGAAGAAAAGAAATTAGATGGAAACCTTGAGGAAAAAGGAGAGAGAGAAATTGGGAGATATATAGACAGAGCTATTTCACCACTCCTGTATTTGGCACTGTCCTGAGTATGGGGTCTTCATCCGTGAGTGGTGTATTGACAAATGTAAATATGCATGTTAACCATTATAGTCTAGTTGGTCTGAGACTGCCTTTTGTGGTGGCAACCTACTTGTGTGTAGAAGACTTGAAAGTCTTTAATAGCCTTTGGTGGTTGTGCACCCCTCCTCCATTTTCTGATGTTTGTCTGCTGTGAGTGGCCATGAGAGGAAGGGAAGATAAACAGTCTATCTGTTAGATATCCCATAAATCTTACAGTTTCCAATTTGTGTTTTTAAGACTCTATGCTTTCATTCTCAGATAGTCATTAAGGCTAGTTGGTCAAATCAGGAAGTTCCATTCTGTGAGGCTCCATTCTTTTTATCTAGTGTTTTGAGTTAACAGGCCCCTTATAGACTCAGGTATTGCCTGCCTGATTTAGGAGATTGGAATTAGCCTTAAAGTATTTCCTGTTTAATTATTTTAAATTTATTTTTCTATTAAAAATTTACTTCCATTATTTTTTGTTAAAATTTCTAACAAAAAAAATGATCATTATTATATCATTATTGTCATATTCTATACTTTTAATTGTCCTCCAGGAAGGAGCTGTGTTAATTTGTTACACATCTCATCACAAAAGGCATGAAGCATGTACAAAATCTGTGTAAGTAGAGGTGGTTAGCTGTACTGCTGCCATACTAATTTTTCACTGTGATGTGAGCTGTGAGTGGCTGAGAAGAATTATTAAGCAACCTGTGGTTGGAAGAAGGGGATTGATAGACCCTTTTGCTGGTCCAATAGACAAGGATGAGAATAAAGTGGGAGCTTTAGCATTCCGTATCATGCTATTGTAAAGTAACTCTTCGAAGTAAGTAGATGTCTTTAATTGAAGCTGTTCACTCTGAGGGGTGTTTGAAAGGAAGTGCAGGAAGTTGTGGGTGGGAATACTTCGTTACAGGAAAGGAAGAATGTAGTCAATGTCTGAAGTTAAATGAGAGTTCTCCAGTGGTCCTGACTTAAAGCCATTGCTCGCTAAGGATTTACTGGAATTGATTTTTGTGTTATGTGAATGATTCAGGTGTGTATCGCTCTGCTCTCCTGGACTATTTTTCCTAAAGAATGATGTGTAAACAAAAGCATGTTGCAAAGAATGAAATGTTAAATTAGGATGTCAGTGCAATTTGTTTTTTAACATGAACAAAAAAATATTGCTTCTGGCTGTATTTCAGCCTGTTCCCTAAAGTGCAGTTGTCTTCTGATAAGTCAGGAAAGTTGCAATGGATCAGTACTTAAAATAATAAATAACCTGGATAATGAAAGAACAAAATATTCAGTCACTAAAGCAGAGTAAAACAAGCTATCTTGGAAAAAACGATTAGGCAGTCTTTTCAATACAGTAAACAAAATATTTCTGTGATATAGTCCTCTTAGTACTTCCTTATATAGGTATATATCTATATCAATATGCATGTTTCACAATGCTCTTGTTTCTTCTAATCTAAGAACCTGTGTAAACTTTGAAGATATTACTGAGTCTTTTTCAAACCACTAAATAAAGCCTATACTTCTTGAAGTATATCCAATAACTGTATGTCAAAGAAGGTATTCTAACTTTGCTTTGGAGCGAAATATTTGTTCAAAATTGGGCTAAAACTGTGGAAACAGCAAAGTAATCAGCATTTCCACCATCTATTGCAACTATGATGTGCCTGTTTCTCTGGGATTTTCTTCTCTCTTTCCAAAAGACCTCTCGCTTTCATCATTATTAGCCTTCAGCTTACTGGAAACCTCAGAACAACTTGACGTAGTAGGATGTATCGTATCATCAGTTTCTTCTCCTGTGTCCTGGGCTGCAAAGAAGTGACTGGTAGTGGCAGGTGAGCCAGGTGCTTTGCCAGTGGAGGGCTGGAGCACCTAACATAGTGATCAACCATTCTGCAGTTGTGTTGAGGTTTAATAGCTTGGATACTGTCCTACCAGCATATGTCTAAACTGTTTGAGTGGGCACTGGGTCATGAATGTTCTGATTATTATTCTGATAATAAGATGTAACAGAACACAATATTGTCATCATGTTATTGAAAGAGATCACAATTTGAGGACTTAGTATGACTTTCTGAAGCTTGATTACAGGAATGACTTGGGGAATGCTATGTTCTTTGACCTATAACTCTTTCCTTGTACCAGTTCTTTTATGTATATTTAGTCACTTTGTTGTTGCTGTTCTATTTGTGTTTTTCCATTATTTGACTTGAAGTCCTTGTTTCACTGGGGACCTGTACGCTTAAGCACGTACTTCAATGGTGTCAATAGAAGTTGGTGTTTACTGGTAGTATTTCATACTGGCCACTTGTTATATCTGTTCCTCTTCAACTCCCAGGCATTCACCATCAAGATGACTTCATGTTATATCTATGCTCAGGTCCTTATATCATACCATATCTGTGCTCAGGTCTCCTTATTTCATACCATATCTGTGCTCTGGTCCTTATATGTTTTTGTACCTGTTTCCCACTAACTTGTCTAATTTCATGTTGAATTCACTGATATTTTGCCTCCAGAACTTTCTATGACAAATAGACACCAAATTCTTACCACCAATTCTGTTTAAACAAAGAATCAAACTCCTCCGCTCTCCCCAACAATGCCAAGAATGAAATCATATTTCAACTGATTTTCTTCTCATTAATGTTTCAGTGGCCTTTGCTCTAGCACTATTGGATTTGATTTTTAATACTTCTTCACTCACACTGTCCAGTGTCTTCATCATTTGGAAACCTTACTCATACCTCTTTAGAGCCTCTTCCACTCCTGAACCTTTTTAATCTCTAACCATAAGAAAGCTGCTGTATTGCCAGAACTCCCTCTGCTGTTTATCACTGTGCATTTTCCTGACTCCACTGCGTCCTGGAGGTGTGTCAACTGGTACTGTGTGTGTTACTTAGGATGAGATTGCATCACTGTTTTATATTTAGTAAAACAATGGCTTTTTTCCCTGCTCTTCCAGATCATACACAGCACTTCATTGACTTTTTGGTTGCTGTTACATATCAAGCAAATGATTCCAGAAGGCTGTCAATCAGACTCCTAAGGTCTTTTTTTTCTAAGCTACAAATTCCATACAAGATTTCAGGAGCTCCAATTTAGAGTATGCATGTTTTAAAAACAGGTGTTGTTTGAGCTGAATTTAAAAATGCTAGTGATTACCTGGAACTTGAGGACATCAACAGATGAACTCTCACTACAGATCAATGAAACAAAAACAGGCCATTTCTCTGAATGCAAATATATTTTTGCTGAAGTTTGTTTTTTCCAAAGGCAGAGAGAATGAGGAAAAAAATTAGAACCCACTCCACAAAAAAGCACAAAAAACAGTACAACGAGATCGGCAGAGAAGCAGTGCATTTGTTTTTCCAACTGTAGAAAGCCACTAGAAAATCAGTCACTATGATACAGTGACTAGTGCCATTTTTTTTCCCAGGTGTTTTCATAACCTGCATTAGGTAGAACTGAAAACTATGTCTCTTGTTCATTCCTTTTCCATAATGAAACCGTTTTGAGATCCTTTCTGTATAACCAGACGATCTCCTCAGATCTCATTTTTCTGTGATCTGTTAGGATGAACTGGGCAAAGTAAGAAGAAACATACAGTGTTTAGCAAAGCTGTTCACTTGTCATTTGTGGTATGGAAGAGAGTTTGCAAGAATTACTCCAAATCTTTTAAGAACCTCTTTACATAACCGACTCTTTTCCATACCCAGTTTGTGCAAGTGCTAGGGATATTTATCCTCTTTCATTGTGTATTCCCGAAGGATGAGTTTCATCTCTATAGTTGTTCTGTGGAAAATGGAACAGGCACATTGGTTTATTCTTAAATATGCAGTAAGAGAAACACTCTCGTGTCACATTAGAAACCCTTTGAAATTTCGATGGCAGTTGCAGGCATCAGCTGGCAAAGAGTCCCTTTTATTTTCTGTCAAGGATATCGTCATCTGGATCCTACTTCTTGTTGCTGCAGGCAGACTATTTAGAGGAAAAGAGTATTTATACCAGTTAACATCTGAAGTATTGGATCCTCAATCCCTTGTCTTTACAGCCAGTAATCCACCCCAGGAACATTAGCAGTAAATTGGAAAAATTGCACTGCCCCTATAGTAGTGCACCCTTTTTTTTTCCGTTCAGCTTCTTGAGATTAAATTATAGATTTAGAACTGTATGTACAAAATTGGAAAGGAAATAGAATTCTATGTTTTTGGTTGGGTTTCTTGTTGTTTTTTTCTTTCTTTTCTTTTTTCCCATTTGTTTGGATGCCTTTTGTTTGTTTATTTGTTTTGAATATAAAGGAAATGATTCCTCAACTATCCAGAATCTCAGAAGTCTTTCGCTCCTTCTGAGGCAGCTGGTTTGCAACTTAAATGCTTGAAGGATTTCTAAGATCTAAAATATAATCTCTTGATTAGTGAAGGGATTAAGCTTATGATTTTACACAGTCATTAAAAAATGTGTGCTATTATAACGTATGATTCACTTGAATGTAAATTAATTTTTTATTGTAATGACACAGACTAAACTCATTGGCAGCCACTTTGTTGAGTGGTATTGTTTCATTAAGTCAATGAAACAGGTCAGCAAGAATTTAGAATTAGGAGTAATTAAAGAGAGAATAGCAAATGAGAGAGTTTTAATGAACCAATTGGAACAAATGCGTCATGTTCCAGTTAAATACTACTTTGGGCCATTGTCTTAATTTTTTATTTTTTATAATAATAACTTGCACATTTTATGGTACCATTTCTTTTATGAGTGGCAAACCTGCCCCAGAGGAGACAGGCTATGAGTTTGTGTGAACATTCATAACCTTGCAAGGATCAAATTCTGGGCAGGAAAGAAACACCTTGTGGGGGGGGGGGGGAAGCTAAAAATGTGATACTGTACATGGAAGGAAGACTCTGAAAAAAAATGTTGTCGTCAAATGAATGCAGGGCTGGTGGTGTAGTTTTTAAGTGAAGACTGATGGTATCCGGCAGTTATGCACTATGCATCCTCCGCTCATGATTTTCCATCTGGAGTTTCAAAGTCAAGGGCCGCTGTGCAGTGCTTCACGCTGATACCAGTGCTGTGGTTAGCGTGTGCTGTCACAACAGGTCTGTATGCTTTCAGGAGGCTCAGTGCCCGATATAGAAACAAGTTCCCATGCTCTGACTGAAAAATGGACTTGGATTAACTTCTTTTTTTCCATGCTGCATCAGTGTCTCAGTACCCTCTAAGCTGCGAGTAAAAATTATTACTGCAAAGTCATAAGGTTGTAACTTAAATATTGTATTTTAGAAGTAATACCTTCTATGTGATTAATTTTTTTTATAGTGATAGGTGCTTAGTAATTCTGGCAGCTTTTCAGTATGAATAAAAATGAATTAGAACTTGGAACAATATATCGTTCTTTTAATTGTGAGGATTTAGAAAGCTTTTAGGCTCGAGTCATTAAAACTTAGTGGTAGTGCTTAGCTTTCTTATATTGATCTGCTGATTCATTATGAACAGCACTTTTAAAAATTCATTTCTACATATTTTTCTAATTAAATACCGAGAGAAAGGAGATGTATATTCATCACAGGAGCGTGAGAGTTCTATTTCAATATTTGAATGTTAAGTCTGACAGGAAATTTAACTCCAAACTACCAGTGATTTCAAGGTTAAGACAAAAAGTACAGCTGATAAAAGTTTCTGATCAGGTTACTTGTCAAAAATATCTGGAGCTAATTTACTCCAGAAACAGAAATAATGTTTTGGTTTGGGCTTTTTTGTTTGTCACTGTAAAGTGTGGTGATGCTCTTCTGAGCTGTTGGAAGAAAAAGAATGCTGAAGGACACTACGTAGGTTGCTAGAGGGGATGTTACCGGTGCATGCAGGACATCTTAGGGAATTCTGAGGGTATGGCACAAAGTGGAGTCTGTCAAAACTGTGCACTTGTTTGGAGGTATAAGTATGTTATTTACAAATCATAACAAAGTTTGTAATTAATTTAAAAAAAAAAAAAAATTGAGGAAAAAAAAAAGTGAGAAGAGAGAAAAATATAAAGCTAAGACAAAGCTAATAGCTGCTTGTTATGTGTTAAGCTCCCTTATATGCATCTCTAGCCTTGGAGGTAAGAACGTGCTCATAATATTGTTGCTAAGTGTGCTTAAATGGGTGTTTGGTCCTAGGCTGGGTTAGTTGTGCTTTAGTGCTTTTTCAGTCTCCTGGAATTCAAAGTGGGAAAATACGTAATCGGTGCCTTTATTTTGGCATGGTTTCTCCTAGCTGAGTTTCTGGCATCTCACTGAAGTCTGTCAGCTGTTTGCCGGTTAGTATTGCTAACCTGCACTTAAGAAACATTAGTTTTTTCTCTAGGCAGATTTCTGAGCAGTTTTCTTCCTCTTTGTTGAACAGATACTCTGCCATTGCTCTCTTCTGTGAGGGACTTGCCTACATCCAGAAACTGTTTCTGCTCCTTGCACTGATCCTGTTGTTTGAGTTGAGAGATGTAAATGTTGGATTCAGCACATGTGGCTTTAGGGTACCTTTAGAAACTGTATGGAGCCATACTCAGCCTTACTTAGTAGTTTCTTTTAGAGTGCAATCAGTATCTGCATGTTCTGCTTTGCTCCTGTGACTGTTCCTTGATACACAAAGCAACCCCCACCTGTGAACATGTGCACTAGGCCCATACCACAAGCTTCTTGCCAAGAAAAGTGCACAAGTGAGTAGGGGGTAGGCTTTACAGCGGCAAGACCCATCTGTAAAGCTCTGTGCTACTGGAAGGGATATTTTAGAATAAACAAATCTTTAACATAGATGACATAAATAACAAATAGATGAGTCCACAGAATTGAAAAGCTGTCCTACGGATGTTTTTGCTTTGCAATAATAAGAAAGTAAAAAAAAAAATTATAATAAAAAGAAAATCGTAGGACAAACGGCCTAGATCAGGCTGTCACTGCCATTTCAGCAAAGCTGTAGTTGCACCTTGGCTTTCTGATTGTCAGATTGCAGCCTTAACATTATACATATTTAAAATGAAGCTACTGTTTTGGCATTAACAAGATTATCAGTGCTGAACTTTTACAATTGTAAGGTATCTGAAAAGGTACCTATAAAGATGTACATACCTAATTCATGTCCAGTCTTCTCTGTCAGAGAAGAGCTGTGCCAAGAAACTCCTTAGCCTGGAGAAGAGGATACTCAGGGGAGACTTCATTGCACTTTACAACTTCTGGAAGGGACGTTGTGATGAGGAGGGGCTTGGCCTCTTCTGCCAGGCAGCAAACAGGACCCGAGGAAATGGCCACAAGTTGTATCAGATGAGGTTTAGACTGGGCATAAGAAGGAACTTTTTCTCACAGAGAGTGGTCAGGCACTGGAATAGCTGCCCAGGGAAGTGGTGGAGTCGCTATTCCTGGCAGTGTTAAGAAACATCTGGACAGGGAGCTAGGAGATATGGTTTAGTGGTTTTCTATAGGTATGGTAAAGGGAGGACAGTTGGACTAGATGATCTTGTAGATCCTTTCCAACCTTGTGATTCTATGATTCTATGATACCACTGAAAGATAAGCTATTTTTTGCAATAATAAATATCCAAGTCTCACCCTTATCACTTAAGAAAGAAAGGTCGTATATTCTTCTACAGTTTTTCATCTGTGAGGGAGAAGTGCCCAGTTGTGTACTGCCCTTTCTCACACAGAAGAAGGCAATAAATGGTTTTTAAAATTGAATCTCTGATTTTCAGCAGTTAGGTTTGTTTTCCCATTCCACAAAGGTGAATTAATTCTGCAGCGTTGCTTCATTTTGCATGGAGGTATTACAGGAACCAAACACAGCTTTTCCAACACCAGAGATGTGCAAGTTTGCCCTGTCATGCTGTGTTTGTGACACTCTGAGATGCTCAGAGCTCAGGTGCAGTGGACAGAGATGAGCACAGAGGAGGTGATGCATATGGGCAGAGAGGGACGTGCCAAGGAGTCTGAAGCTACAAGGCAGTCATGCTTGGTTGAAATCATTTATTTTCAATAGGTCAGCCTTGTTTGGGGTTGTTTTCTTATGATTTTGTGCTCTTGTGTATCAACATGCAGCTAATGTCTTCTGACATTTCTGACTTCTAAGAGATTCTTAGCATGGTGAGCATAATTTAGCTCCAGTTACTCAAACCCTTTTTTCATCCAAGTCTTTCAATTTATGCTTCTCGTGTTGGTGGTGCAGCAGCACTGACAGAGAAGGGAGAAGTTATTATTCTCAACAATGAATTTAAAATTCTGGAGTAAATTTACATGGGGGAATGGCTGTTAGTAAACATACACAAAAGGAAAAAGGGAAAAGAAAAACCCACAGCATGTAAAAGCAAAGGTATTTTCTGAACAGAGTTCTTTAGCCTGAGAGAAAATGAAAGCAAATGCAGGGCAGTTGTGAAACATACCGCTTTATTCTGTCCTGGAAAATGATAATGCAGGTATATGTTGATGTGGTCTAAGAATCTGTGCAGAGCAACTGAACATGCTTACCAGATTTTATTATGCTTGTAAGTAAATGTGGAAAGATTCCTAAGAAAGCAATTACTTCTTACCTGAGTTGCAAGCACTAAAGTCAGAACAACCCAGTACAATGTACAGTATAAATAAATAAGTGACATTCCTTTACTGCTTTTATAATCTATATTTGTTGTACATATTACAGTAAGGCTCTCTTGGGTAAATGATCTATGTGTAGGTGTCTTGCTGCACTGCATTTGCATGTTTTACATTCAAGTTGCGATTTAATTCTTTGGGAAATATTACTGTAGATATGTCAGAATATTGCTAATAGGATCCAGTAACCAAAAACAAAATTAAAAATCTACTTTTGGTTTTAATACATTAAAATATGTGCATACCGTGTTATTGTTATTTTCTGCATTTTATTTCTTGTTGTTTCTATTTTTCTTCATGCCTTTACTAGGTAACTTTGCCACGTTGTACTGCTTGCTTTTGAGGATTCAAGACTAAAAGTAACAATTAGCTTTTATATATTCCATGCTTCTCAATGAGAAATAGTTTGATTTCATGTTCTCGGATTTTTAAGAATATATATATATATATCATTTTCTTAAAAATCTGAGAACATATATATATATATAAAAAGATTTTGGTTTTTCTACATGGAAAATTTGTCAGTTCTTTTGTCCCAACATTTTTTAAAACAATATGAAAAACAAAACATCAATGAACCAACCAAAACAGTCTAACGCTTTTCATACTGGAGAAAAAAAGTAGAGAAAGTCAATGAAGTGAATGAGCAGAAGTAATAGAAATATTGTGATCTGAGTCTGCTCTCTGAGGGGAAGTTCTTGTGTAGCAGGGTTAACTGGGTATTACCTTGCTTTGTGGAAGAAAGCCTGTAAGTACTTCTGTCTTCCAGTAATTGACCCCAGATTAGTGTCAGCTATATTAAGTGATTTCTTTCTCATAAGTGGGAAAACCACTTTGTAATCTTCCAAGAAGTGGTTAATGACAATTTTTGCAGCAAGGCTCCATATTAACAAGATTAAGTTAAAATAATGAAACAACAAACTTAGTTAGTTAGAAGCTACGAGTTAGACCTGTAATTGGGTGATTTAACACAATTTGCAAAACACTGACATTTTTCTTTCAGATTTACCCAGTTTCATTTATTTATTTATTTATTTTTAAATTGATGTACGTATACTGAATCATAGAATGGTTTATGTTGGAAGGGACCTTAAAGCCCATTTAGTTACAGCCTCCTGCTGAGTGCAGGGGTTGCCAACCACAAGATGAAGCTTCCCAGGGCCCTCCAACCTACTCTTGAACTCTTCCAAGTATGGGGCACCCAGAACTACTCTGGGCAACCACTATCAAAAACAGTGTTGCGATGCCCATTGCTTTGCTGTTGTGCAGCAGCATTTGAGATATTACACTTGGGCCCCTTTTTTTTTTAATGCAGTTGACTTGTATGGATATGTGTCATATTCTCCCTCTGTGTGTGTGTGTGTGTTTTCATGTACCTTCTGATGTCAACCAGAACCTGCTGAAGAGGTGTGCATCCAGAGGGAAACAGTCTTGTTGCCCTTAGAATAATCCTTCTTTGTATCACTTGCAAATATACCCAGGCTATTTAAAGTAGTAATTTTTCTGAAGAAGAATACTTCCCATCTTGGACACTGCTTACTTTCTGCAGTAGTGGTTTTACACCACCACTTTTTCATGCTGAGCAGATGTTGAAAGTATTAGCAGATGGTTGAAATACTAACAAATGATTCATGGACACCAAATACTTGAGAAGGAGCCAAAATCAGATCTCCAGTATAATCTTTAATGCTGCAGTAACCAACTGCGGTGTAAACTCTACGAAGGCTCACTCTTCAGATAGTTTTGAAAGCAGAAAGCTGTAGCCAAAAAAACTTGGAGAGTAAAATGAAATTCCAGGGAGGAAAGTAGATCTCGGTGGTGTAAAATGACTAAGAGAGAAATGTTTGGAGTATTAGGGAGGTGGGTGCATTTAGTACAGAACATAAAATAGAATATCCCAAGTTGGAGGGGACCCGTAAGGATCCTGGCTCCACACAGCACCACCCAAAGTTGGTACCATATATCTGAGAGCATTCTCCAGACGCTTCTTAAAATCTAGTAAGCTTGGTACCATGACCTGGTGATCTTGTTCCAGTGACTGATCACCTGCTGATAAAGAACATTGTCTTGAAATCCAGCCTAATAATATATCATGTTGTAAGTACAATGAAGAATTGTTATTTGTTAGGGGAAGAACCTTCTGAGTTGAGTCCTGGGTAGTAATTTGGAGTCACTTGAATGATGCTTTAAAAAGTATTGATTGGCATGACTTCTGCAATTGGTACAGTCAAATAGGACTTTGTTCTAAGCCAGCATAGCTTGTCTCCTGCTGCCTGTCCCTGACTCTGGTTGTTCGCTGCAAAGGAAGAGAATACAGCAACAGAATACAGCATATCTTCCCTTTTGACAATTATTCAGTTGTCTGTTTAAGCCAAACATGTCCAACCCACAGGCTATATGCAGCCCAGTGCAAGTTGTAGCATGGCCTGGCGTCTGCTCCTACTGCAACTTTGCCTCTCTGAGCAACCCGGTCTCAGGAGCGCATCTGCTGCTCTGCGTAAGCCAAACATAGGTGTGCTATTAATGCTGTCTGAGCTGCAACCAGGGTGAGGGAAGGGCACAGTGTGTTGCCAGCTCAACTTACAGCAAATAATTGTATGCATTTTGATTCACTGACTAAACACAATCCCGTAAACAGTGAAAAATAAGTAGCTATGCTTTTTGTTTTGATAAAAGAAACAGAGAATGTTTCAAATTGCCAAAACTGTTCATCACTAGCAAAAGTACATAGCTAATAGTGGTGACTATGTTGAAAAATAGTGCTTTGTAGCTGGGAATTTGCTCTCTTGTTATTGTTCTCTTTGTATCAGTTGTTTCCATGGGATTAAAATAGGTTGCATTACTTTTGAAGCAACCTTTGTGTATGCGGCCCACGCAAACCAAGTTTCAACCGAGTGCTTGTGCCAGTGCTTCCTTCTGCTGAGGGCATTATTCTCCCCCTTATGCATCTGTCAGACAGGAGATACTCGTCTGAGACTTTTTGCTGTGATCTTCCTTTTCTGATTATTTATAATTCATAAATGATGTCATGAAATACAAACAGTTTCTTTTGATGATGGCAGTTCATCAGCAAGGGCCCTGATGTGCACTTGCACTGAGGAGGCTGATGTTACAGGAAACCTTTCACGTACTTGAGACATTGGCATGTTCTCAACAAAAGCACTTCCTATCTTCATACATTGATTATTCATAGGGCTGCATGCAGTAATATTGCTTTTGAGTGTCTGGAGTGTGCACTGCATTTAATAACTTTCTCAAGACCTCTGCAGTGATATAGGAGGTACTGCTTAATAGTAAAGCAGCTTACAAGACCAAACACAATAGGTCTCATTGATGTTTCTTTGAAGAAGTGCAGACGAAACTTTAATCCTTCAATAGGAGCAAAAGGTGACTTGAGTATAAGACTCTTGTCTCAAGAACAAGAGTTCAACATCCAACTTGTAAGTAGCATTATTATCCCAGCCTGAAACCGGAATCTGATGCTCTGTTAGCACTGCCAGCATGTCAGTGCTCAGTAAAAATATAGACTACGCAAGCACAGAAATGTCTATTGCTGGCAAACAAAGAAAGGGGAAGAATTTCTCTCTTTTGTGTGAAGGGGTAGATAATTGTTATTGTACAGGGAAATGGTGGAAGACGTTGTGGATGTACAGGTTTTCTAGTGCTAATAGAATATTTGGGTACTTCAGTGAAATTGAGTAATAAACCGTTTAATATGCAGAGACGTTTTATGTGTTTTGTGTCAGCTTGGAGGCATTGCTTTGTTAGGATGCATATAAAAATGATTTTATTCATACTTTGTTCCTCCCCTGCTTTTCTCTTTGAGTATTATCTCGTATAAATCATCAGCAGAAATTATACCAGTTGCTACCCATAAAGAGGAGATATAAATTTGATCGTCTGTCAGTGTTTCCACTGTAATCTCATTTGGGGTCTACGTAATTAAGTAGTAAAACCTGCACAAAGCTGTGCTGTTAAGTTATGCATTACACAGTGTCCCACTTTGAAAATATTTAGACTTAACATGAATGACACCAATCTGCTTTGCTTCATCATATAAGTTAAAACTTCAGTGTAGATGGAGAAAGAAATGTAAAATCTGTATTTTAGATAGGTACATAAAACAGATCCATTTGAAATTGAACTTGCTTAGATTATGTATTGCTCCATCTTATAGATTGACTTTCGAGAGTATGATCTCTTGCAGTGCATTAGAAATAGACTAACTACTGTGCATTGTTTGGAATTGTACGATAACATTTTGCTGAGGTTTGTTTGTCTTGTTTCTTGGCAGAAGGTATAAAATGCATTTGTTGATTGATATCATAGTGTCAGTCTTTGTCTGGACAGCGGCTCTGTGCATGGTAGAATAAATGGTCTGGTTTATTCAAAAATTTCTTATAACCTGTTGTGCAGAAGCCACTAGCAAAGACTGTAAGGGATAGACAAAAAAAAAAGAAGAAAGGGGAGAGATGAAAAAGAAAAAAGAAAAAAAAAAGGAAAATGGGACAAATGGAGGGTTATTTCCCTTCCCATCTGTCTGCCACCACTCTCTCCCCTCCTTATTTCTCAACAAGTGGCAGAAAATCTATCATCATTTGTTTTGAAACCTATGTCTGAGATTCGATGGTTCATGAAACCTTTCACTTTAAAGCAACAGTTTAGTTTAAAATAAATAATCAGTGATAATAATTAACTGCTTTTCAGACAGTGGGACAAGCTTTCTACTCTTGTCAAATGATTGGTCTTTCTTCATGATCCCTTGGATTACTTCTGTTAGTAACAGATGTCAATTCATTTTCCAAAAAGTAAAAAGCTGGAGAAATGAGCATTTTGGTCTCCTGGTTTCCTGCATATTTTGTTTCCACTTGGTCAGGCATTTGTGTTTGTGTGTGTCATTTTCTTTGTTAAGTTGTTTTTTTTAAGGGGCCATGCAGCCCTTTAAATATCTACCCATGTTTAAAGCCTGCTCATTATCATGAGGCTCTGTTGGGCTTTCTAAAACCTTTGAATCTCATGTCAGATTTTAGATTACTTTTGCCATTCAGTGACTTGTAAAATGAGAGACGCTTATTGTAGAAGATGCGCCTGTCCTGTTCAAATGATCAAGTCTGTGTAGCTGGCATAAACTGATTTAACTTCAGATATGGACCTGAAAAATGCCTATATGTAAAAATAAATTACAATGTAATTGTGAAGCGATTACTACATTACAACCCGTCATCCTTCTAGCTTGCTGATATTAATCAATGACAAAGCAATACCTGAATGCCTAAAAAGTGCTTGGAAATGCATTGCTTTTTATACTGCTTGTTCTCAAGTTTGTATGGCTCTTGTAGAAATACATTTCACTACCATTTATAAGACTGCTCATGAAGTCAAGAATCAGGTGGCACGTTTCCAGCTGTGGTTCAGTTTTTGTTATCTTGTGGGTTGGTGCCCAGGTGTGCCTTCTCTGAAATAAGGAGAACATCAGTACCAATAACCTGCTCTTTCATCAGAAGGGTACTGCTGCCCATCAGGTGCCAGCATGTACGTGGGTAGTGATTACTGTAGGGCTGTCATGTTCTCATTGAGTATATTGGCATTTTCTAATTAAACAGGGTTAAGGCACACTGAATTATGTAACTCTCCAGGCAAAATTAAAACCAAAAGTTTTACACTCTTCTGCTCTGCAAACCTACTCCAGACTTTTCTTTAGATTTTTAATAAAAAACAAAACAAAACAGCAACAAATCCCCACCAAACCCTAAACCTCTAGTCTTTCAAGGCTATTGAAACAGGATGGCTGCCATGTTTCCATAAAAATAAAAGGTTCCAGGGATGAATTTTCCTTTGTGAAAAGTACGTTGTTATTCTGTGATGTAAAATTGAATACATAGTTAGAAGTGCTTAGCATCTGAGAATTAATTCTCGGAACTGCTTGCATTATGATTACTGCTGTTGTGTAAAAGTAAACACTATTTCTGATTACCCAAAGAGCAGAAAGCTTCAAGAGCTTCTTTTTCTCTGCTTTTGTCAGATTCTGCACTCCAACTGAGGCATTTTGATGTGTATGGAGCACAACATGTATGAATTCCTACGTTAAATCCTGATTAGATTGGTTAAGTGAATATTTTTGTAAAAGCACCATTAAAAAACTTATTTATATATATATATTTATCCTGTGCACAGCAATTTTAAACAAGCCTGTTTTCATCCATTTTTGTGTAGCTTTATTTGAGCCATTAAATTTAATGAATCTTCTGACCTTTACAGCTGCTGTCCTAAAATGGCTTCAGACCAAAATAAACTGAGTTAGCTTAGAAGCCAGCTTGATGAGCAAATTAAATGTTGTATCATAGCAGGTATCTTTAATGTTTACGATACTTCCGCTTGCTTTTCCCATTACAAAACTAGAGCATATCATTGTGAACGAAAACCAGACAACAGGCATGGTATTGGTATTGTCATTGATAAGAGTAAGCTTAATTATAGAAAGAGAAAACCTCTCTTGGTACAAAGAAGTGTGAGGTGGCATTTCATGAAATCAAAGAAGGAAAAAAGGCAAAATTTGTGCAGAGTCTTTAACAAACTAATCAAACTAAGTTTCCAGCAAAAAAGGAAAAATCTGGAGAGGATTTCCTCCTGAGAATTTATTGTTCAGCTGCAAATTCGTGTGTATGTGGAGATCTTTGTCTTTTCAGATTACTTTTGTGTAAAGAAAAATAATCATAGAACAGTAATCATAATGTTTTCTAATATCTGTCTTGAAAACAATGTCTTTGGAAACAGGTCAGGGTTTTAGAGTGAATTTTCCAACATACTTGTAAATTACATGGATACAAGCATTCCACGCTTTCCAGTACCAAACTTTTCAGGGTAGCCAATCTGTTATTTGTGACCTAGAAACACAAATAATAAAGTTTCCCCTCAGTGGGCTAGGAAATAAAAATTCCAGTTACATAACATTATTGGTGCTGGAGGACATTAATGAACGTCATTATTCCTTATGCTTTGTAACCTTTGCTCAATTAAACAGTGTCTCCTTTCATCCCCATTTGGATTTAGCTCTTGTAGCATCTTTGGGGAATGCAAAACTTGAAGCAGTTCTTCTTTCTCAAAAGACTAGAGGGGGTTCTCCTTAATGACTGACAAATGATTAACTGTGTGAAAATCAGTTTTCATTTTGTTTCCTAAGAAAAAGTATAGCCTTGTACTCTTTAAGTCAATAAATGCTTTTAAATGTCCTTTAATGCAATCTATATTAAAATAAAGCTTAGTTCTGCCATTATGATGTAGTATCAGATTCTCTTTTGTTCCCAAAGGAGTCTGTTCAAAGTCTCTGCAAGGTTATTTTAAGTGAAAACTTTCCAAGAGGGCTTCAAAATGTCATTTTATTCTTTTTAAATGCAGTTAAAGGAAAATGAAGAAAATAGCCTTACAGTTGTTGAACTACTTTTAACAACATCAGAAGGAATTCAGTTACCCTTTCTTAACTAAGACATTAGCACATAAATAATTAGATACAGTTTGAGATTGTCAATCTATTAGTTTTTAGAAGTAATATTTCTGAAAGCTGGAACAATAGGTGATAAAGCACAGTTTTCATCCTCCGTCTTTTTGGATCTAAGCTGTTCTACTGTAACGCACTTTGTTTAAGAAGTAGTTAGAGGTGCTTTTTTTATGTAATGCCAGTCCATAAGAGGGTACACAGAGCAGGATGATTTTTTCATTGAACAGCCATGAATGCATCCTCTCATCCATAAGCTGGTGTGGGAAAGAGAAATTAATAGTCTCAGTGGAGAAGCACCCTATTTATGTCCTGAAACAACATTTTTGAGAAATCCAGGGGAAAGTCCAAAGTAGGCTAACATTTATTTATTTATTACAGATCATCTTGAGTGAGGTCACATAGCATATATGGGACTTCCAGGGGAATCAGGCCCAGTCAGCATGAATTTGTGAAATTCAGATCCTGCTTGACCAGCCTGATCTCCTTCTATAATCAGGTGGCCCACCTGGTGCATGAGGAAAAGCCTGTTGATGTTGTCTGCCTAGATTCAGCAGAGCCTTTGACACTGTCTCCCACAGTATTCTTCTGGAGAAGCTCAAAGCCCATGGCTTGGACAGGCACACTCTTTGCTGGGTAAAGAGCCAGCTGGATGGCTGAGCCCAGAGAGTCATGGTGAATGGAGCTAAGTCCAGCTGATGACCTGTTAGAAATGGTCTTCCCCAGGTGTCTGTACTGGCACCTGTCCCTGTTTAATGTCTTCATTGATGACCTGGACAAGGGCACTGAGTGCACCCTCAGTAAATTTGCAGATGAGACCAAGTTGAGCGGAAGAGTCTATCTGCCAGGGAGTGAGGAACGCCCTACAGAGGGCTCTGGACAGGCTCTTTTTTCTCTGTGATCCTTACCTTTCTTTCCTTATTTTGATCTTTGTCACTGTTGTCACTGATTACTATTTACATTGAGCTATGTCTCATCTGTAAAGCCCTGCATGCTGCATAATTCTCTTATGCTCATCTCCAGGTATTAATTATTGCATATTATGCACCATTTTTCTCTTTCCTGGTTTCTCTTGCCACACAGACTGCGTATAAAGTAATAACAGGTAGATGCATGGTAAGATGCACCATCTCAAATATTGTTCTTTATTTGAATGCATTTTTTGTCAGCTGGAGCAGATGCATTATAAAATTTACTTTCACGTGGAAATGTGTGCAGAGACCAAAATATGTGCTGCTGAAAATTTGTGCATATGTGTTTATATTAAATACTGTCTGTCATGAAGGAACAGCTTTAAAACACGCTACATTTATTTTGTTTTCTTGTTGATTCTTTAACAATGCAGACAGCTGGCAAAGACTCTATCACAGCCTCAGTCTCTGTGTGATCTGTATAAACAGCCTCGTCTCCAAGTTTTCTCAGTTATCCTACTTACTCCCTTCATCCTGCCATATGCCATGGATGATTTTTCCATTTCATTTTTGTGTATAAAAGTAACAGAAGCTTTGCAAGCACCTGGTACAGCGTAAGGATGGCTAGGTAATTAAATGCTACAGGAGCTGCTGATTGGCATACGAAGCTACAGTGTGATAAAGAGATACAAGCCACAATAACATGCATCTTTACTTCCTTGAAGGAGTGCATAATGAGACCTGATTTAAATATGTTCAGTTTTAAAGAAATTTCCCACGTGTTTTCTTTGAAATTAGCTTTGCCTTCATCTGTTGGAACTGTTAAGCTGGTCTGCTCCTTGAATTATTCTGTACAATTCTGTACCATTCAGAACAGGAAAAAAGGCTGTAAATTATGGAAGCTCAATTAATATGCTTGAAATGTAACCGAAAGTACAATTGAAGGAAATATGTGCTTACAGGGTACACTAAATTGTGTAAAAATTCATGAATAGCAAAACTTGTTCTGGCATTGTAATTTCTTAAATGTGGAAATGACTTCTGATATGAAACATAACTGAAAGAATTTTTAGAAGGCCTTGGTTTAGGCAAGTTCTTAGCTGTAAATTGAGGCAGTTCAGTTGGAAAACAGTAGCTTGTAGGAAGAGTTTATTTTTATATTAGACGTTATAAGCATCTATGTAATTGAGAGGGCGAACAGATTAGAATTATCTTGATGTGTGCCTCCGGTGGCGCAGTGGTATAAGTTGCTTCTTGCAACACCAGAGGCCCGGGGTTCGAATCCCCCCTGTGGCATAAGTGGCAGAAATGCTGCTCTGCTACACAGAGGCGTCGAATCCTGGGAGTTGGACTAGATGATCTCTAAGGTCCCTTCCAACTCACACGATACTGTGATACTGTGATGTAATGGGGTAAATGACATACTGTTTCCAAAGTTAAAGTGTGAAAAATTTATATTTCAGTTACTGAAAGACGAACAAATAAAAATGGAGAGTAAATCAATGACTAGTAATAGTTACAAATCAGGTGTGTAACACTACTTGGATCCCTCCCTTTAATGAGTCAGTGGTAGACAGAAGAATCATGTGTAGTGATTACTTGGGTTATTCTGTCAATCAGGTAACATGAAGGATCTCCTTTTGCCATACTTTCATTTATTATTTAATGTCTGCCAAAAATTTTGTATTAATTTTTGACCTATTTTTATCCATGCAAAGTATCATATAATCAAAGAATCACTCAGGTTGGAAAAGACCTTAAAGATCATTGAGTCCAACCAAGATCTAACCATACTACCCTGAAAAGCTAGCTCCAGGAAGTTTCTCCATCTACCAAAACCTGTGTAACCCTCAAAGAAATACAGGTGCTCTATTTTAGTCCTTAAAGATGAGTAAGGGAGAATAACAGGACACAGTCATATATTTCTCTGTTGGAAGAGGTGCATCCATTTTGAGTAGCCATTTGAGTGGTATCTCAAAGAGCAAAACTGTATAAGACATAAAAATACACAATTACACTTCTTATTTTGTAAAAACCTTTAATACAATACTAAAATCCAGTATTGCAGCCCTTATGTTAGTTGCTGGCTTTTTTATGACTTACTTTTACTCTGTAGTGTTCTTGTAGATCTGATTTATCCAATGAAACTTTTCTTCAGTCCACTCAAGTCAGATTATATTTGAGCTAGAGATTAGATTTCTAAGTGGATTTCTTTTTTGTTCTATTGCAGAGAGGTTTGCCTGGAAGGAGAAGAGGGTATTGTTGATATATCTGCTTATTCTTGCATCATGTACTCTCGTTGTTCTTGTTTACTTGCAGAAAGAGAGACAGGGAAATAAATTGAGTGTTGCTGAAGAAATGAGGAAAAAAGCCATGCAAGTTTGAATAGCTGTTCTGAAGCTACTTTTTACATCTGTAGCATAAGAAGCATATAAACTTTAATGTAAAAAATCTATGGTGGGCTTATGATGTTTTTTACTCATAAATTAATTCAATATTAATATTTCACATATGCAAAGTTTCTTTCACATTAAAATATTTTATTGTCATGATTTATTAATTATAAGGAATGACATGGATGATTTGTTAATGATGAGCTATATGGGCCAAAGGCTGTAGATTCATTGTTAGGATAATCTTAAAATCTCAATTTGAACAACTTAGCTGACAAGGATGGTGGAAGGAGGGAGCAGAGAATTAAATCCAAGGTCTCTGAGGTCAAACTTGATTGAAGTTTTATTGAGGGTGATTAGGAGAAATTCATGAGCACACTACGTTAAGCTGGCAAGACAGCAAAAGAGATCCATCTCCAGATTATTTCTAACTTTGCTGGAATTTCTGAGCCCAAAATCTCACATAATGTCAGATATATATATACATATGTATATATATATTTATATATAAATGTTTTGGAAATATTTGGAAAATTATATGGGGAAAAAAACGCTAAGAGTAATTCTAAGTAGAAACACTTCCTTTATCATGCTGAAGTAATAGCGCCTCTTTTTCTTTGATATTAAAAATTAAGATAGTGTTTTAATTATGACTCCACACAGGTTCTAATAACCCAAAACATTTTAAATGGGTAATTTTTGAATGCGGTTCTCCAAGGAGCCTTAATTGTACACTAGTGATAATAGCTTCCTGTCTTCCCTCTTTCCTGAAGTAAATTTCTGCATATGGAATGTTTTCAAGATTAGTTTTAATTCAGTGTATGTTGAAGGACTTCTTTAAGAATGTTGCATTTATGATACATCAACTTGTCAATATAGTTTTTAAGACAGTAGGGCTTGGTGTGTAAATAACTTTTTTTCTTTTTCTTAACATAGTATGTACTAAATCTCTCAAAGAAATTGGGCTTATTTTGCTTATTGCTTTTATTCCTATACGTGCAGGATTAATGCTGTTCTGAAGACTTTTTTCGGTATAAAAACAAGGGTTAATACTAATCAGAGGTAGAACTGTGTAATACAGACTGAAATGTTTTCATTATTTTGGAAGTGATACGACTTCTACAAATATAATGGGAGATGGCATATTTTGATCTGTTTTTGTTGTTTTTTAATATTTGGAGCAGAAGTGAGAAAGAGTGGGAAAATTTAGGGAGATGAGGAGGATGAAGGAACAGTGGGGGATGCAGTGTTGGCAGAGAATAACATACTGCCACCTGCAGGGCCAAAGTCAAGTGGCTGATATTTTTGTATGTCTGACATCAAAAAGCTTTCTGATGAGAAGGATAAGATAGCACTTGTAATATTTAAAGTGTAAATATTTTCTGTGCTGGACAAATGAATGTGATGGCCAAGGCAGAAGCTGAATGATTGTTTGCAGAGCCTTGAAAAGTCTAAAGAATTTGTGTAGCATGTAGGGATTTTCAAGTTAGAAAAGCTGTTTAGAAAACTGGGACAAAATTGTGTTTGCTGCACAGGAACAGAGCTTCACAGAGAATGCAGTCCTTGTCAGAGTATTGTTCCCAATAGTGAAGCTGTATAGGTTTGAACCGTGGGATCCACAAGTTCTTTCAGGCAAACAGACACTTCGGGAGGTCTGTAGTCCCAACTTTCTCCTCACAGCTATGGTCAACAAGCTGCTTTGATGAGGATGGCTCTACTCAGTCAGATCAAACCAGCAAGGAAAACAGCTGTAGAAACCAGCTATCATGTCCCTTCCAAAGCCTTCTCTTCTGCAGGCTTAAGAAGTCCATCTCTCACAGCCTCTCCTTGCAAGACAAATGCTTGGCAAACATGGTGGGAAGATCTAGAAGGCAATTATCTGTTTGCATAGGCTTAGTGACAGAATTTCTAAAAAGAAGTTAAAAAAGTCACTGTTTTTGTTCTGTACTGAAAGGTCATTAACATAGGTGGCTGAAAGAATGGGAAGGGTAATCTCGCTGCTGTTACTGTGTTGTCATGCAGTATTAGTTTCGTTGCATTTTCATTGTTAATTTTTTTGTTGTTGCTTTGCATTTAGATGAATTAGAATCACAGAGAATATAGTCTATTATGAAAAAATGTTTCACTTTGCTCTGTAAATGTTTTTGTTTCACGGTGTCATTAGTGAAACTGTACATACCTGAGGCAGCACTGGTGATGTGAGAAAAAATGAAAGAACAATGGCAGGAGCACAGGAGCATTTCTTTTTCATTCAGCTGAATGGTTTCGTTTGTGTGCAGCTAAGAAATCAGAATGTAATCTGGGGAAGAATTCTGAGAAGCATTATTTGTCTTTAAGAATCTAACACTTTTGAAACAACTTCATCAAGATACGGTATTGTTTGGAAATCTTTGGACGAAACCTCTAATGCTCAGTTTTAGGGTAGGCTTCTCATTAAGGCTTGTTTAAGTTTAGAAGCCTGACTTCCAGGAGCAGATGGATGATAGCCTTTGTTGTTGGTATTGCTGGATCCATGCAGAGCTTTTCATCCTCTAGACATTTGCTCTTTAATGAGGAAGTTAAATTTGATGTTCTGTTGTCCCCCTGAAATTTTTAACAATGCTTCTGAGAAGGTTAACCTCAGAGGAGTCCTTTTATTTTTGAACAACAACAACGAAAACCAATTATGTAAGAAGAGCTTGTGCAAGGAATCTGCAGGAAAATAAGAATTTAGTGATAGCTCAGGTATTCTAGACAGGAGAGCCTAAGTGACTTAAGCCATCCAGAAGTATCTTCATTCTTTACCCTTGACAGGAAAGTAACCTCACCACTTCCACCACGTGGAGGAATTTGGAGAAAAGAAGCCTTTTCTTCTGTCTGCGCTTGTTTTACACTATAAACTATTTTCTGATGTCTGAAGCATTTGTCTTGTTATGAATACCAGCTAACTGCTTTTCTTAGCTGAAGAGAGAACTGAGCAGATTGTGTCAGCAAAATGAGCATTGATTTCCTAATTAGATATAAAAAAAATATTGGAAGATATTAAGCAGAACATTAATATTTAAGTAATATTTCTTTTTTGGTTGGTAGAAAGTAGTACAAATAAATCATACAAAGCAATTTCTTTCTAGTTTAGATTGATTTATACTTTAAAAAAATGAGTAAAGGGAAATGTTTTATAGGAAACATATCTAACTACTCTTTTGTAAAAGGATGGTTACAATTAACCCTTTAAAAAGGTCATAATCACTGAAGAACAAAACATCATTAAATTCATTTCTGTCATCATGGAAGCATTGCAAAGTTGCTTTTTTTCCCCTGTATATAAGATTTAATTGTTTCAGTATATAAAGATTAAAGTACCTGGGCTAGTTTGAGAAGTTTGTTTTCGGAATATATTCTCATCATAAAGCTTGTGGTTACATATTGTTCAGGTTTCAAGAACATTGTTAATAGGAGACAGAAAAATAGTGTTTTCTAAGGAAGTAGTTTTGCAGTAGAAGTTGGGAAATTTTCACAACTTTCAGTAGATACAGTTTTTTTCTATTCCACAAAAAAAGAAAGAAAAAATATTTTGGAGCAATTTTCTACTACATACTAGCAATCTTATTAATATCAATAAAACCTTTGATCAGTTCTGTTTAAAGTTCAGTGTAATGATTTCAGTTCCTGTTAGACGAGTGCTTTAAAGATCCACCGTTATTATCTTTCTTGTATTCACTTATTCCAGTTAATTCTGTAATAATAACCTTTCTAACCTTAATTCATTTCTTGTCATTTCTATTTCATAAAATTTACATTTAATCTTGCAGTCTGAATCGCTACACAAGTCCACTCAGATGTGAAATAGGGGAAAATGGTCTACTGTCTGTTGTTTATAAGATCAAATTACAAATGACATTCTTCCTTCTCTTTGCGAAAGGCTCTGCGACGTGAACTGAAGGATAAAGAGCAAACCATTCTCAGTGCTGTGGACCAGGCACGAATTTTCCTTGCTGACCAGCCAATTGAGGGGCCTGAGGAACCAAGAAGGAGCATACATTCAAAAACAGGTCAGAAAATACTATCTCCCCGTTGGGAATAGTCAGATGATAAGAAAAAGGACCTACTTTTTCCTAGTATGTATTTTCTATTGCAATTACTTGATTATGCTTCAGAGTTTCCCAAACGAATTTCTATTTTTTTTTTCCAATGATTTAGTCTTGAACTATTACTGAATGGCTTTGGTTGGAATTATTCAAGCTTTTAATGGAAGAAGAAAAATTTTTTGCATTTCCTTCTCTGGTTTTTGATTTAAAACACGTCATCAGTTCTGTTCATTTCTTTTCTCTTAATACATTATTGTGTATGCTTTAGAATGAGTTTTTTTACCTCATTATTACAAAATTTTACCCCACAAATTGAAATGAATGTATTCTGTGAATACATTCTCATTAGAATGTGTTCTAATTGTATCTCATTAGAAGTAAAACAGGTCAGCTTTAGGAAGGCAATCATTACAGAGTCATAAAGATTCAAATCTTTTGATGAATTATTGCTAAGGAATGAAACACAACTCTCCTAGAAATGATATTTACTTAGTATTTGCCAAGATAATTGTCTGTATCAGAGACTATCAAGAATGTAGTAATTTTTCCCTATTAGGCCCATAATCCCCAAATTATGAAAAATGTACCAAATATCTCTGTAATTATAGAGAAAATATGCTATGATCAAAGTATAATTAAGTCAGAAATGTTTTTAAGACATTAGCCACATTATAATAAAATCTTGTTTCTTTTAGTTATTTAAGAATTTATCTTGGAAAAAGCTAGTAGTCATTTACAAAGATTTCAGTTGCAGTAGAACGTGAATAATTTACTCTTCTATATAATTTATAAAGGAGTAGCTACTCTGTAACTGTGGCTTGTAGCTTCTGTAAGGAGTTGAGTTTTCTTCCAATGCATCATTGAATCTGTATAGCAAACTTTTCAGGTTTGTTCATTGGAAACAAATAATCTTTCCTGCATTGACAGTGTAACTTCTGTGCAAAATTTCTTGTGATTTTCTATTCAACTTTATTCTAATTCAACTTTGTGAGGAAGTTTGAATATTGGCAATTAGAGCCATTTTTTCTCTGTGATTTAAGTTAGCTGCTGTGCTGTGTTTTACTCTTTGGTTTTTGAAATCCTTGAAAGCATTCTGCTTGTCTTGCTAAGTTTACTCACAATCTTGGTTGATTTATTGCATCTCTAATGTTTTATTGTTTTGAAAAACAACCAACTTCAGAGTCAAGAAATAGGAAAAGCTCGCTTATGTATTTGCTCATTCTGTTGAGAAAGTATGAGTTGGCAGACTTTTGTCTAATACTAATATTATATTATTGTTATAGTATATTAATAATATAATATTATTAAAAAATATCACCCATCTCCATAAAGCTTCGCTAAACTTGAACACATCCAGAGACGTGCAGTGTTTCTTCTTAACAATGATATTTAGTGAGAGAGTTGAGTGCAAGCTTGTTTGCTTTTAAAATGTTTCATGTTTTATTTTCCGTCAGCCTCTCAGGCATGTTCTCTGCAATACATTAAAGTTTGCTCATTAACATCAATGAAGTACACGTAACATTGCTAAAGGAGAAGGGCGTGGTTCTGGATTGTAAACTGTACTACAAATAGCAAAAACATTACTTTTGGAGGAAACTCATAATAGTAGCATTAATTGGAAAATCACTGTTTCTTGAATGTACTTTAAAAACAAAAAAAAAAAACACAACAGAATTGTTGAGGTGCAGGGTTAGTTAATCCATAGAGGTTGTAAAATATTCAACCCCTCAGGTTACACAAAAGAAAAGAGAATGCAAATGCCTTCTTGCATGTTGTGTAAGAATTCGGGGTACATTGGACTAGTTTTCCTGTGATTATTTCAGTCTCGGGTTTTTCACAGTAGCCATAAAGTCTTGCCATGCCATTCTGCTGTGGTGTGATTTCAGACTCTTCTGTACTTTATAATAAATTAAGATAATTTGAGTTACTTTTCATATCCCCTTGAAATACATTATACAATCAAAATATAATTGAAAAAAAAATTACCTTGTGAGAACATCTTTTACAGATATTCATAATATTTAAAAATAAACTCCATCATATCTTTTCTTCTCACGCATCATCTTTGAAGGTTTCTCTATTCCTTTATAAATACACACTACAAAAGAAAGCTGAATCATAGTCTAATTCAGTCTTTGTATTAGTTGTCTGACTTCACCTAATTTGTACTTGGGTAAGGTAAAAGAGTAATTCCACCTAGGCAGGAAGTAGTCAACAGTATCTGAGAGGGTTTTTTATTTTGAAATACAAATGGTAATGATGGTTTCAGTTAACTAAAGTCTTAAATTTGAAGGTCTCCTAAATTTAAACAGCACAAAAACGCACAGCACACACAGCCTCATTTGCAATTAGTGACCTCAATTTAAGTTCCAGAGTGGCAGAGTGAGAGCCTGTGTTGTTTCTAGGACTTTTTCTTTCCTTGTTCTGATGCCCAAGTAAAAATTTGCTTGTTTGTACTGAGGCTTCTCTGGGGAGATTTGCACAGATGTTTTCATCAACAGAATATTGGATTACTGAGCATTACAGTTCTGACAGCACATCATGTCCTTTTGGAGAGGATTCTCATTACCTGCTTGTGAATCTTATTGTAATTTATGTGCAACTTCTGCTCTCATTCAAATTTTATATATATAAAGTATGTATTAGCAGCTGAGGTACTGCTTTCCATGGGTTGTTGCTTCTGTCCTTGCATCCTTGCTGTAGGAATTGAAATTGTTCATGACTCCTGACTGGGAGAAGACTGGCAACAGGGAGTTCTCTGAGTGATACATTTACGTGCGGATTCTGAATTGCTTTTTCCAGTCTCTTGTTGCCCCCTAGAACTTTTCACGCCAAGGAAAGCAGTGTTGCAAGGACAAGGGATGAGAGATGTAGGAGAAAACTTATAGGAATTGGTTTTGACCTAGATTAACCAAGATTAGTTTGAATACATCCATTGTTACATCACAACAGAGTATCTGTTATAGGTTCCTTTTTAATTTGATATTGACTGTAACTTTGTTAATTTCAGCTTTATCACAAGAATGTAAAATCAGGTTATGAGCTAGCTTTGATTTCTTCTTTCTTGTGTTGCCCTTATACTTGCCACGTCAGCATTCAGCTGTACCATGCAGTATAGTAATTGGCAGAGTCAAACACAATTCTTCAGCTTCCAGGAAACATCCTTCGAAGTTCATTTTATCACTCATCATTCTTTTATCACCTTTTGTTCTCATTTTGTTTTTCCGTATTTCCTTAGGGAGGCAATGCTACAAAATAAATAAATAAATAAAAATCAAACTTGATCCTTCCCTTCCCTTTTAACTTCAGCATCTGAATGAAGCTGACTGACAAAATCCACCAAGCTACCTGCTGAATTTTATAAGTGGTCAGGATAAAGAAATTAGAAATACTTCAATTTTTAGCTTTCTTGCCACTTTTTTTATCATATAGGAGAACTCTAAGAATTTGAAATTGTAGTAAACTTTTTGCGTAGTTTTAGATCTATGGCAGAGTTAGAGAGGGCTGTTTATTAAGTTTACTGGCCATGGGTTGCACAAAGGAAGGAAGAATTAGTATTTTCTGCCCCTAGGGTTATACAGATCAATGATAGAGCTTCTCTGAAATTCTGTTCTTAAAATTCCACCACTGTAATATGATGGAGTGGAACTACTTATTTATTTATTTAGTACAAAAAATTAGTTAATTTACACAAATTAACATCTTAGCAGATTAGTGATTCCCACTGCAATTGAGAATATTTCCAGGAGTCTGCTTTATTGTAATAGTTTTGTTATGGCAATCAGATTCCTTGCTTTGAAAGCTTTTTTTTTTTTTTTTTGGTATCAAAGGTCATGTGATAAACACATCATTTAAAATCAAGTCTGTTCTGTCTGTTACCTTCTTTTAATTGAAAGCGTAGAAAACCCCATAAACCACATCTGTGTTACAAGGGAAATGTATCAGTGAATTATATGTGGGTACTTTAAACATGCAGCCACACAAAATGTTTTCAGACATAAAATCAAATGTCTTCCCTTCTTACTACTGAACAAGTTCAGATTAATTCTCTGCCATTATCTTTCCTCTTAGCAAGGAAGACCTTACTGTAGATAAATAGCTAGTTTACTGTACGGAGTTGGCAGGAATTCTGTTCCAAACTATTTGACATACAAATCACACACTACTGGAATATGCTTTTATTCTCTCCTACCCAGATGTGCTGAGGATTGAAATCTTGAGCATTACAGAAGAATGAAGAGCACTTGGGTACTGGAGGTCAATGGGCTCATGCCCAAAGTGTGCTTACACAGTTGATGCTGTTTTCAACATTGCTACCTGTGCTTTAGCTGTTCCTCAAACTGCATTTGAAACACGCTTCTACCCATGAGAAGATCTCATGGTGATAAAAATATTCATCCCCCTTTTCAGATAGAGCTCTGTTATCCTTCAAGTTAAGGTCACCTCAATGGAGCTTTAAAGTTGGTCTTGCAGCATCTAAACAGTAGCCTGCTTGAAGTCATATTAGTAAAAATTCAAGGAAGTAGTTTTGATTTTTCTGAGTGGTGTGGAATGAAACCTGAGGGGAATTAAAGCTTGATTTCTTAACAGCGAAACACTGACAACAGGCTGAGGCCATAGTGGTTAATTAGTAGTAAATTGTACTATTGTTTTTTAAATATATATATATATTTAATTTTTAACCTCAGGATGTAAGCACTGTTATGTGCTGTGCTTTATCTGAAATACAGGATGCTTCCCAGGCAGAAGCCATGTTCTTAGAATGCTGCTTTGTTTTAAAGACAGTTATCATCAAAGCTTATTCTGTAAGAGATCTCTCTCTACAATTGCAATGTAGCTTACAAATGGCCATCAAAGGTCAGAACTATCTATTGACTTGTCTGAATTGTCTTTAGTTTGGTTTGGTTGTTTTTTGTGTGTGGTTTGGTTTTGTTGTTTTTCTTAGCTTGGTAATCTTCAGTTACAGTGCTGTGGAAGGAAACAAAACCACATCTTTGCTTACCTAGAGTAAATGGGACTCAGTGATGATATCCTTTTCTCTCTTAGTACTCTCCCTTCAGCAGAATTTGGAAGAAGATTCCTGATGCTATAACAATTCTAGTATCTTTTTTTTCTGGTTTTGTGGCAGGTGCAGACCTAAATCTTTTCCATACCTCCTTTGTATTCCTTCAGCAACACAATCTTTAGGCTTCCACAGTGCTTTAGATCACAGTATTTAATAAAAATGGTGCCTGTTTTTCTGGGAAGCATTGTGTTTTGATTATACTGATAAATTACACTGGTTATGCTGCATTAATGCATAGTGCTCAGCAGTACTGTAAACTTAAGTTTTCCTGATATAGACAGAGCGGGATAACTTAATTATCTCTCAACTGAAAGTTATTTTCTCTTTGTTTCATCCATCTTCTTGTTTCTTCCCCCCCAGCACCCACTGGGAAATACAAAGAACCACTAATAAGTGTTTTATGTATCTGCCTGTATTGTTCTTACATTTCTATCTGGAGATAAATAATCCAGTCCCTCTCCCAAATTATTCCATATATGAAGTTAGCAGCACTGAGTATTCATTTTCTTTGGCTTTGGGACTCTCTCTTCTGGAGGCGCACACTAATTTATCTTTTGTTTTGCAGACTTTTCTCATTCACTCTGTTTGACTGTTTATCTGGTTTGAAGAACTTTCTGTTTTGACAGAATAAAACCCAAATAGACTGAGACAAAATGCTTTTTTTTATTATTTCTTTTAATTATATATGCAATAATTAATTGAACTAGAAGAGAAAAGGTGACATACCTTGTTTTTAGTCCGACTAATTGCTGCATTTCCACATTAACCACTCGCAGATTGTTTTTTGAACTTCCTGTTAGATCAGAACTAACTTTTTGTCCAGATTGTTAGAAACCCAGTGAATGCTTTCACTGAAGTGATGATAAAGTCTTTGTCAGACAGCTAGAACGGTGCTCTTGGTTCTTCTGTTAACTAACTTGACTGTGTGCCATTGTGTGTGTTCACATGCTCTGAAGTTGTTTGTAATGATTGCAGTACAGCTTTAGCCATTGTTTTTCTGAAAAAGATTGATTGAATTGAGGAAGAGAAGAATGTTTAATAGAAAATAAAGCAAAAAATATTGCAAAAGTAATAACTCTGGCAAGACAGAAAGAGGTCACTAGCTCAAGCAGAGTTGTTCAGAATCAAAACTACCATAACCAGAATAGCTTACCTAGTCTAAAATTAATTCTTAAACAAGAGTAGCTTTCCTCACTGAGAACTTCCATATGTAAGTATTCTCCTTATATGCAAGTGTGTAAGGAATTTTTACTTCTAGACTTGGAAATTTTCTTTCCAAGGCGCACTCAGCTACAGACATGAAACAGCTCTTGTGACAAGGAAATGCTCATTAAAATCAAGGTTTTTTTCACTACAGAAGCATTTGTTTCTTGCTCATGTTCAGCTACTATCCTCCTTCCCTCATAAACAGTTGAATATAGGCTTTCCTTGCTTCTGAGAAGCTGCTGAAGTGGAGATAATGTAAGAAGTAAGAAAAGAGAAAGGAAAAAACAAACAAACAAAAAGCTGCTTATTTGGAAGACTTTGTATTAAGGAAGGACAAAAGAACTGCAAGTAACATGTAACATTTTTTCACAACATGAAGAAAGCTTGTTTGTCTGCCAGTTTGTGTAATGACAGATTGACGAAACAAATTTAAAACTCATAGAAGAAAATTCCTTCTTTTAAAACATTTTTTATGAGACCACGTTTACCGTTTTGTTCTTTGCAACCAGGATCTTGAAGAATGTGCTCCCTGCTTGAAATGCATAATGTGCTGCTTGTTAATAAGTTGGGTTTTTATGATGGAAAAGATGAAGTATTGCAAGATGTATTTCTCTCTTAACTGAACAGAAGCTGAATGGCTTTATAGCTCATAAAAATGTGTGTTTGATTTTATTTCTCCAGTAAATGTCTTTTTGGAGCATTCCAAAGATAAAGCAGTCTCGCAAGCAATTAATATTTTTCAAATAAAATTGGTGGCTGATTCCATTGCACAGTGGCACTGATTTGATGAATGCTCTTACCAAAATATTTGTTTTCACTTCTGTTGGGACACTTGTCCCAACTCGTGTGCCTCCGGTGGCGCAGCGGTAGAATTCCCGTTTGCAACACCAGGGGGCCCAGGTTCGAATCCCCGCCTGTGGAGCAGGGGGTAGAAGTGCCGCTCTGCTACACAGAGGGCTCGAATCCCGGGAGTTGGACTCGATGATCTCTAAGGTCCCTTCCAACTCGCACAATACTATGATACTATGATATGATACTTAAATCACTTTAATCAGTCTGGAATCTTTTTCCTTCCCAGGTTATGTATGACTGGTTTGTCATGAATAGCTGGTCAGCCAAGTAACATCAGGCCGTTGTTCTTCTGATTTTCATTTGTAGCTATACATCATGTTTATTTTCCTTACTGATTCTGCTGGAGTGAGAAATAGTTGTTGAATCTGTTGTGTCAGAACAATTGTACCCAACCAAAACCTTCGCTTGTTAAAGCTTTCTGGTTGTTCCTTGTAAAGTAACTATTAACTTTAAATGACCTGTTAATCATCTAGCTTGGAACTGTTAAGGCATTCTGACATAATGCTCTCCTATACAGAATTGATAGTTTTTGACTCTGATAACAGATAAAGATGATGGCAATATGTGATGTTGGATAAAAATGGCAGAGGATAGCTTTACAGATGTGCAACTTCTTCTTTGTCCAATTTCTTGGTATAATATCCCCCTGTGTTCACAGTTGCAAAGTGCCAACCAAGGAGACTTCTCCACTGGGTCTGCACATTTCTTTCCTTTTTCAACAAAGTTCAGTATTTCCTCCCATTCTGTAAAGTGTTCCATCTTCAGGTGCTTCCTCAGTTCTCATTTAAGGTCTTGAAGCTTCCTCTGGTAGGGCTTGATCGTCCATCTGATGATACTCAACATTGCTGCTAGTTACAACTTGCCACTGCTCTGCACAGAGGCTTGGCTTCAATTATGCACAGTACCTTTGTCACTGGGTTGTAGTTGATTGTCATTAATTCATCAATGAAATATAACTGTTAATAATTGTAAAGGTACTGCAAGTGATAACTTCTTTGGTATCTTTAAGTAAGCAATTCATATCTTTTATTTATTTATTTATTTATTTATTTCCTGAAACAGCAACTTTTATCTGAAAAGGTTTGTTTGTTTAGAATATAAGGTTTATTTCTTTTCTTAAAATCTCTTGCAAATGTTGGGATAAAGATCATTCCAGATCTATATTGTCCTACAATGTAGCGTATTCTACTGTGAACTGCAAGAATTCAGGAGACAGGGTACAGTTTATCACAGTCTGTCTTTGGTCTTAATCATTATTCTAATTGTTTTGCTAAGCGTGGTTTACTCCTGTGCCTCTGTACTTTGGAGCTGCATATATAAAGATGCCTCAATCTTCCTCTGGGTGTGTGTACATATATATATATATATATGTATATACACACATATATGTGTACACATATATACACATGTATATATATATATATGTATATATATGTTGAACCATCTCCTCCAATAACTGTCATGAGACAGTATCTAGTTAAATGATACAGGCTTTTGTCTTGACAAAAAGACACATTCTGCTTTTGTAACACCCTTTTGCCATTGCAGTATCCATAAGCCCGGCTAGCCTGTACCTTTGCATGCAAAATACCAAAATACACTTGAGCGGTGCTCTTGATTAATTGCTTATGATGCTCAGCAAGTCACTGTGATATCTTGAATACTCGGAATGTGTTTTGTTCCTCTCAAACCTACCCTCTTCAAAAGCCTCTCAGTTGATTGAAAGAATGCATTCTGTAACCTACAACCGAGATTTATCTCCATCTTTTTTAGGGTGTTTGCTCTTGTTAGTCCTTGTCTCTTACTCTGCTTTGGTTGTTTCTGGTGATATTTTTTTTCTTAACTGGCAACTTAGTTGCTCGGCAATATCTTATCTGCTCTGCACAACCTATGTAAATGGAAAATGTGCATATCATGATTTTCTCTCAGATTGCATCAGGTTTCAGTTGTTGAATATTTTTCTAACAAAAGCATATTTATAGACTTGTATATCAAGACCAGCATGGGCAAAAAAGATTTGGAAAAATATAAATAAATTCTTTGAGTTTGTTGGCAGAAATTCTGGTTTTGATCTGAACAACTTCCTGTTACTTCAACATCTAGAAAAAAATGCATGTCTTTCTTAGCTACAAATTGAATGTATTGTCATGATTTATTTTGTATTAATTATTCATAGCATACATTTCAATACTGCAAGATAAGAAACATTATTTGCATCACCAGAAGCATAGTGATTGCAGCTAGAACAGTGCATTTACTTTGACGTTCACCTAGTCTTTGAAGAACAAAAATGCTTCCATTGCCATGTCTGCCTTCCTTTCCTGATCATCCACTCTTCCCCAGGTGAACAGCTCCAGTCTTAGCTATTATGATATCTTTACAGATAGTACATTAAAAATGGTATGTCTTATTTGTCTTCTCACAAAAATGCTGCTTTCATATTCATATTAGTATATATAATTTATTCAGAGACAGCACTTGAATATTAATTGCAAAAGACAGTGTGGTAACCCTCTTCTAATGTCTTTATGTCAGAGTGAATAGAAGGCCACTTGACTTAGTTTTGGAGCCTGCTCTGTCTCTTTCTTCCTGCTGTTTTCTGCTTTATGTTAAATTTCTCTTGCTTATTTCTCTGCCTCCAGAAATGGCAAGGTTGCTTTGTAGACGAGGAATGCTTTAAGGCTAGTTTAGTTTGCTTGTCGTTAGTGAAAAAACTCTTCCCTATTGCAGGAATCTACCTGTGATTTTTTCAGTGAGACCCATCTGAGCAGGGGTTGGTATGAAGCCTCTTGAGCATACCTCCTAGAGGCACTCTAACTGGGCATGAATAAGAGAAGAAATAAACAACATTGCTTTTCTTTGTCTCTGCAGAGTTGACCCCTGAGGAGAAAGCCATGAGGATTGCCAAAGCTATGCGTAAGCAGTCATCAGAGGTGAAAGAGAAATGGGAGAACCTAAATGCCAGTGCCAGTATCTGGCAGAAGCAAGTAGACAAAGCATTAGAAAAACTGAAAGACTTGCAGTGTGCAATGGATGACCTCGATGCTGACTTGAAGGAGGCGGAAAATGTGAGGAATGGCTGGAAACCTGTGGGAGACTTGCTCATAGATTCATTACCAGATCATATTGAGAAAACTACAGTAAGTGTGGAATTCCTACAGAATATTTAGCCTATTATATTCCTCCATTCTACCATGATGTGAAATATTGTATACCCTATGTATTTAAACTCATATACAATGTCAACTGATCTTTGAAGACTAGATTTGAGGTTACAAGGAAAATCCAATACTCTGTCACTTTCTATCAAGCAAGTAATGATCTGCAAGCAACAGAATTGTATGAAACACAACATTAAATGAAAAATGTGCTCTGGGATTTTATGCCTAGATGAACTGTCTAACCCACAGTTAGGCCGTGTTTGGAGCTTTGCCCAAACACTCGCTGTGTATCAGCAAGCTGAGTCAGTTACCCTGGCAGATGTAACAGATGTAACAATCACATATAGCCACCTTCTTAGAAGAACATTAAGAGCACTTTTTGTCATATGAGGATGTATATGTATATAGATATATATATACACACATTTTTTTATTTCTGCTCCTCAGCTTTCACAGACTTCATGTGCGTTGTCTATTTTAGTTTGTGTGAGTGGAAATTTGCTTTTATTTTGTCTTGACTTTTCTTAAGAATTACTTTAAAGGGAAGAACAAACATTACAGTGGAACGTTCTCATGAGCCTAACAATTCTTGCAATGAAGATTCCAGGCTGTGCGTGCAGAGATCAGCATTCTAAATTGTTGCTGCTCTTGATGGCTAATAGTTGCCCTTTGCTTAAATGCATGGGTTGGGTAGGGACCCAGTAATGCAGGTCACCTCAGAAAAAAAAAAAAAAGAAATAACACTACAAAAGAAAGCTGCCTCTGAACATCACGATTCTTTGGTGAGTGCCTGATTCTAGAACATGTTGGGTATGCTTTTTTTTAAAAAAAAATCAATATAATAGCAGCAATATGATGCAATATCAGGGAAACTTCTGTTTCACAAACACACCTTTTCAGTTTTCAAGCTCAAGAAGGAATTTGAAAAAGAGGATTCTGCTGTACTTGACAATCCATGACTTTCGTATCAGTAGCTGGTACTGGAAAAAGGAAGAGACTTTGCTTGTGAGATGTTCACTCAGAACTGCTCTTTGTGTATACAGCAGCCTATGGACTTCTGTGAAATAATGTAGCCCTGTGTTAATTTCGTACTTATCAATGAAAGTATCCTCATTCTCCAAAATTTTTTGCTATCTTCGGGTTTAATGGAACCTAAAAACTTGACACAAAGGCAGTCATCACACATACATCCACCATGTATCTGATTTGAGGAGAATAATGCATCTTCTTCTCTTTCTCTTATATTTTATTATAGATACCAAAGCTACTGCTGCTGAATAGTTCTTTAATCTCATGTTAAGAAGTGATTTATTGTATCTCAATGGATTATTCTGTAAAGAAAAGTAAAGCAAAAGTCTTTTAGATATACATAGCTGTTTAAAAAATGAAACATCTGCTAAAATAATAGGGGCATGATGTCCAGGATCGAAACAATTCCTTCTTGCCAGTAGGTGCCTTCTTTTCCTGGCCCTGATAAGAGAGGTTTTCAAGGGAAGTTAATAATGGAATTGTCCAAAGAATCTTTCCTTCCAGTTATTTTTCACATGTTTCATGATGTTTAGCCAAGCCATTTATAGGACTGAACAATTAACTACTCACGGTAAGAAAGAAATTTGATGCAGCTTTTCAACTGTAAATAAAGCTTGCATCAATTTTGTCTTAATGGTGTATTTAGTTCCATTCGATTCAATAAACCTTTTTCCTTTTTTTTTAGTCATGGTAATAGTTTTGCTCTACAGTTATAATCAGGTAAAACATTGTACTCCTTTGTTTTTTGAGAAGGTACATTCCTTCATGCTTTGCTAATTCAATAATAGTTTTTCAATCGAATTTTTGTTAGCTGCTCCATACTGGAAAACTGTAGTTCCTGAATACATTTTTTCTTAAGAGCTCTTGACAGTGACTGTACTTCTAAAGCTCATGCTCTGTTATAGTCTATTTCTATTTGAAAAGAAAGCTTCTAAAGCCATATGGCATCATTAATCACCTCATTGGAATCACAGTACTCTTTTTAGGGGTGGAATTTGAATGTGGGCATTTGGGTAAATTTCATGCAGTTTGGTTTTTACTTCTCCCTAAAGAGGTAGGCAATGAATGTTGAAATGAATGAACCTCCTTTGCTGGAGTGTTCTAGAGTTGTGTACAGTTGTTTAGCATAAGACGCCCTATTGGGCAAGTCAGCACTGTGATCAGTTTATTGCAGTTTTTTTCCTTGCTGCTCAGATGTCCATTGAGCATAAATGTTGGCCTGTTACTTTTTTAGGCTTTTAGAGAAGAAATTGCTCCCATCAACTTGAAAGTTAAAACAGTGAATGATTTATCCAGTCAGTTGTCTCCACTCGACCTTTATCCGTCATTAAAGATGTCTCGTCAATTAGATGATCTCAATATGCGGTGGAAACTTTTGCAGGTATTCTTCAGAATGTGTGCAGTAGTTGTGGGGGTTTTGTGGGGATGCTCATCACCCTTTTCTGTTCTCTTAAAAGATGCATTATTATCCTTTATTTGTTATTACTCTCTTTAAGATGTTGGTTGAGTGGTACAAAAGCAACAAGGGGAGTTCCCTTTTCTTCTGTGGCTTGACCAACAACTCTTCCTTTCAGACTGTTTACTCACTCAAGAGACTACATTAATCTCTGGCGGCTAGTGAAAACCATTATTATAGTTTTTACCATGTCATTGCAGCCTTTTTACTGCATAAATCATTGTTACTGAAAGTGTGTGAATATTTATGTTGTACTTCCAACTCAGGAGAAAGATGCTTTGTCTGGTTTTGATGGTTAAGTTTTTTGCAGGGAATTTTGCTTAAAATAATATAAGTATTAGTAGAGCTATGACAAGATGTATATTCCACATTTAGCAGTATAAAACAGAAGAAGATATGCTGTGAGAGATTCATATTGTTTAGTTACGATTTTCAGTGATTAAATGGTCTGAGAAATGTAAATCAGTGTGCCTGATTACAATTCAAACTTGTGCAGTCTTGCACTGAAGAGTTTAATGAAGTTTATTATATTAGTTAAATATCATTTAGCAATCTTTGTTCTCGCTGATCATATTTTTTATTTTTTTATTTATTTTTTTATTTATTTATTTTGGTAGTAAATAATTATTGTCAGTCTTCTGCTATTTATTTATTTGCCTGGCTCCTAAGAGTAATACGAAGTATCTGAAAGAATTGAGAAAGAGATGGGGGGAGGGCATTACCTATCTGTCTGAGAGCAGTACAACAGAAGTTCTTTAAACCAGGCACTGGCTTCTAAGCTTGTAGTTCTGAATCTTCCCTCTCCTGAGAGATAGGAATTCATACATGTTATGTATGAACTTCCCTTTCCTAATATAATTTGACTATTCTTTCTTTCTCCCTCAACTTGATTTAACTAAGCAGCTAAACTGCTGCTGGATGCACTCGTGCAGTTTCAGTTAGTAAACTGGGAGGGAGTCATCAGCCAGATTGGTTCTGTGTTGGAAAGGCATTGTGAGATCAATACAGCAAAACAGAGTCCTGCTGACTACAGAAGTACAGACAACAGAAGGGCTAGAGAGGAGGTCAGAAACTTCAGTGGTCAGCTATAGCTACGTGAATATACTTTCAGTTATTATTGATCTGCAGTATTCATAAAAAAAAGACTGCAATCTTTGAAAGGCACTTTCATTAAGTAAATTTAAAATTAAATAGGAATGTAGCATTGAGTACCTAGGTAGCAAGTAAGTGCTATTTGCATGACAGCATCTTAAATTTATTTAACTAAAAATGAGTGAATACCAGAGTTGTTATTGCCATGGCTCTCATGTTACAAAGTAAATTTTGTACATACATATTTATGCTCAGGTGTCTGTAGAGGATCGCCTTAAACAGCTGCAAGAGGCACACCGTGATTTTGGACCTGCATCACAGCACTTTTTGTCCAGTAAGTTCTTTGAATTAATTGATATGTTTAGTGTATGACTGCACAGGAGACTTTCTCAAAAACTGTTTGCCCATTACTGACTGCCCTCTGACCCAAAGCACAGGAATCTCCTCTACCACCTTATTATGTGCCACTCTGTTTATTTCCAGGGGTGTTTCATCTTTGCAGCCATGCTGACATACTGGTGTGCTTTCCTTGGGGGTTGCTGCAGTACCTTGCTGAGTTATGGCTGCATCTTTCTTTGCTTTCTTCTCTGTCCTTTGTTTGCTACAAGGTCTGACCTGTGGCTGCACATTCTTTGTGTTCCTAACTACACCTGGCCATTCCATGCTACCTCGGTCCTTGGCTTTGGTACCATGATTGCTGGGATGACAAAAGGGAAGTACTGCTTGGATTGTGCGCTATTAGGTGCTTCATGTCATAAACCCCTAGAAGTTCAAATAAGGGGGTGCAGAATGCAAACCTGAATCACTTCTTGAGACAGATATCTGTGAATCTTCTATTAAAAAAATTAGAGATGTAAGCATAGAATCTCCCAGCGCTGCTAAAAGAAAGCAAAATCAGATGTTTTGCTCCCATAGTCTCTGGTCTGATATATTTTTTATAGGTAGATTTGTTGTGATGTCAAGATCCTCAGTTTTCTGACCTTCTAGCCTATCTACCGTCATCAGAGTTAACAGTACAGATGCTAATCCAGGTAGCTCTCTGGTTTTTAACTGAGGGTATGTATAATAACATTGTTGCAAGAGTTGCAAGAAATTAACGTAAAAGTGAGCAGCTCTGTCCCAGAAATTTTCAAGTATGTGACTGTTTAGTTAAATAGTTAATATAATAGAAAACATTAAATAAATCTTGATTTCATCTTGAGGTATGTGACAACAGTATTCTTATTTTAAACTGACATCTAGTTTCTCCGTAAACAACATGGTAAGCAAGTTTTGGTGTTTAACGATGTTGCAGCATCAGGTTACTTTTTTCTTTTTTAAAATGACAGAACATAACAGAATTTTTGTTGTTGTTTATTTTTGTCTGCTTATTTATTTTTACTTTTTTGTTTCCTATGTAAACCTCATTGGAAATGTAGCCTGGTATGTAGCCGTGTTGGGTTTTGTAGAGCTCCCAGTCTCAGTCTTGTAACCTTGACCTGGACAGTGCACCACCATCGAGATTTGCTAAAAAGAATCTAAATAGAAAGGTACCAGATTTGACATTTGGGAGATTAGTTATTCTAGTTTGTGTAATTTAAACCAATTGGGAGGCAACACAGAGAAGAAATATTTTTCCCTACTCTAAATGGTTACTTCAGTCCTGTGTAGCTGTTAGGGCTGTTCAGCTCTCCTTGTCTGGATCAGTGAAGAAGTGTAGTTGACTGATCTAAAGAGAAAGGGAAATAAAAAAAGAAGTAGTGAAAGAGTCTACATGAAGAACAAGGAAGCCTGCCATGCAAGGTTGCTTGTTTTGTTTGCTTTGGCTTGGATCGTTTCCCTCATTTGGCTTCTAGCATGCTATAACAAATAATCACATTCACAGGACTATGAGCAGTAAACTGCAGTGGGAGCTGGGGGCAAGAGAGTCCTGAAATTTCATAAAATGGCTTTGTTGCTGGATTAAACTTTTGTAGTATGATGTCCAAGGAGACTATGCAGAGCTTTATCAGCATGCCTCAGCCGTGCTTAGGACATCTTCCCTGGACTTAAGTGGACACGGTGTTTACACAACGTACAAAAGTAAAGAAGGGAAAATTTCTAAAATGCAAGTTGTCAGATACTGCAAAAAGCTACAGACAAGTACCAGTGTCCTGCAAAACCAAACAGTATGCAGTTATCCATGTAAAGTATTTGTTAAATTGAACAAAACAATCACACAAGCCCTTCCCTGTATAAGAACAGGGAAGTTTTAAATCTGTTTCAAGAGCTTGAACAGTTAACAGAACTTAATACTTACAACTTCATATAAAGTCTGTTAAATGAAAGTCAGAGATAGTAACTTTAAAAGGAAAGCAATAAAAAAATCATTAAATCCAGAAAAATGAAGGGTTCATCCTGACAGTTTGAAGTAGTGCGTGTTCTAAATCAAATTCTTCAAACCTTCTTAGCAACCATAAATGACTTCTATCTTTAAGAAGGAAGCAGGGCTGCAGTTAGAATAAAATAACCTCAAACTTCTAAAGCTAAGATTATGATGCAATGCAAGTTTCTCATGCAAACTTTCATTTTTGAATGAAAAGCAGGTTTTTATCTGTTCTGATCTGAGTAGTAGCTATTTTATTTACGTCACCTACCTCGTACTCTTCTTGGAAGCCTCAACAAGAGTCCATAGTTTTCCTTCACATGATTTTCAACTGATTGACTCCCAGTTGCCATTTAATCAGTAAACTGTGCTAGCAAAACACCTGCTTCTGCCTGTTCATCAGACTTCATTCCCTTCATCCTGCAATTTCACTAGCTGTGGATAGTAATGTTTCTTTACATACTACGCCCACTACTGCTTAGTACAGCTGCTGGACTTCTGAGAAGACTAATTTTAGGAATTTATCCGGATAACCACTAAGAAAGGGCACTGGGATATTTTTAAATTATGAATGATGTGAGATTTGCCACTTCTGAAATGTTCTGAAGTAAGAGACTGAGCAATATTAGGAAGCTAATAGTTATTACAATTTATACTCTCATCAGTGCTATGCAGAATGCCATTGCTCTTCTTTTCAGTGTTTTTGACATGGAAGGAAGCTCATTGTAAGCTAATGATCCATACATTTTACATGTCCTTAATAGGCGAAGAATTCTCATAGCATGTTATCCTCAGCGAAACAAACAACAAACCCAAACATTGTGCTGTTGTCTCAGTCCTTTAAAAGCTTATTTTTTCTCCAAATTCACTTATGTTCTAAGATCCACTCCTCTCTGTTTTGTTCTGTGTACTCTTTCTTAGAAGAATGCATAAACGTATACAGAGCACAGCACTGGCTCTGTGTTCCCTAACAAATGGCGTGGGCTTTCCAGTGTCCTGCTCAAAGTATCTGAGTGATGTTCAGCCTTTAACTAATATCTGCAGCCCTGCTAGCGAGTGCCAGAACCGATAACTACTTTGTTCACTTTTCATCGAGAGACTGATTTTAGAACAAAATGGAAATTTCATTTTGCAGAGATCTATGCAAGTAGGGAAAACTGGCAATGCTTTGAGAAGAGTTGTTCCCAAATAAAATATGACTCGGTCCATTATAATATAAAGCAGTTAAATTTATTGGGTTGTTTAGTCCATATCTGTGTCACCGCAGAATATCTATAGTCAGTCATAGCACATAAATCCAAATGTATGCTACCTGTGGCCAGATTTTCTTCTGGTTAGTTGCCATAATTAGTGTAGTAATGCCTGCCTTGTCATAGTTGCCAAACTGCAGCATTAAAAAATGAAACTGTAAATCTGATGGCCTCTGTCACCTACCTCTTTGGTTTATTTATTTTTTGTTTTCAGCATTATATATTGTTTGGTTTAACCACACAGTTTTTTGCTCACTTTTCCCTTTCTCACTGGGATGGGGAAGAGAATCTGGGGAAAGAAACAACAAAATAGAATTAGTGGGATGAGGTAAAGCTGAGTTTTATGAAGATAGAGAAAAGAAAGATAGGATAAAAAAGATAATAGTTGTAACAAATATATACATTTATATGAATGCATACAACAAGTGATGTACAAGCAATTGCTCTGCTAGCCCCTGAGCTGCAGAAGGATACCTGATTGTTTATCTATACATATCCAAATGGAGGTGAGAGGCATACGGAGAGGCCAGGTTCTTCTCACTGGCATGTAGTGATTGGACCTAAAAGCTGTAAGCAGGAAGTTCCATACTAACATGAGGAAGAAATTCTTTACAATAAGGGTAATAGGGCAGTGGAACAGGTAGCCCAGAGAGGTTGTGGAATCTTCTTCTGTGGGGATATTCACCTTGTTGGATGCCTACCTGTGCACCCTACTGTAGGGAATCCGCTTTAGCAGAGGGGTTAGACTCAATTAACTCTTGAGGTCCCTTCCAATCCCTGTGATTCTGTGAACTCCTACCCTTTTCAAAAATTTCATGTGATGTCGTATGGTATGGAGTATCCTTTTGGCCAGCTTAAGTCAGCTGTCCTTATTCACAGGGGCTGAGAATACTGCAGCAGCCTTGGCTCTGTAAAGCACTGTTCAGCAACATCTGGAAACATTGTTTTTTCTCCTAAAACTGAAGCATAGCATCATACCAGATGCTGTGAAAAAAAACAACTCTATTCCAGCTGAAACTAAGGCATATATTTACATGTAATTACATACTGCATATAATATATATTGTTTTGTATTTATGTATTTCTTATGAAATAATATATATTTTATATACACATATGCTCATATGTTATATTACATATTGATATTACTGTATGTGCTGTATTGTGTATATTAATATATTATAAAATTGAATATTGATGGGAAGCTTCAGCTTCTACTGCTTTACTACCAACGTATGCTTCTGATTTTATGGGCCAACATAATAATTATTTATTTACTTAAAAGCAAAGACATCACTTTCTGAGTATCCCTTATATATTATTTCTTATGTAAACATTATATGTTAATATTATTTTACATTTATATGTGTATGTTTCTATATATAGTTACATATATTTAGCCATTACTAAGTTTTTCCTTCACCAAGTAATTACCCCTTACTGCAAACATTATGCTCATCATTAGATAGTAATAGACATTTCCTCTAATTTTTCCAGTGAGATAACACTTCTACTCAGCTCAAGTCATTTCCAAAATATTCTTGTCAGATAATCTGTCTTTCTATACGTTAACCTCATGTTTCTTAACCTATAAGCCATGAAATGTTACATGGTCCAGGAGGAGATCACAGTCTTTAAATTCTTCAGGGAACAGCTGGCTTGGAAGAGGGTTAGGCCTGTCCCTCTCTGCCAACCTATAGGGCCTTATGCTGCTTGTTAAAGGATGTGAGATGAAAGAGTTGCTATCAAATGGATTATTCAAAGAGGGATGAACTCAGAAGTAATCTCTGCAGCAAATTAAATCAATCAAGAGCTTTAATTACTTGAGATCCAAAGTGGGTCAGAGCTGCATCTTGTTATATCAGGTTTTTAAACAGAGGTCTTACTGCCTAGGAATAGGCACTTTGTTTTAAAACTACTTGTATGTTGTTGGGTATAGATTCATAATTAAACCCTAATTAAACAGGCAGTAGTCCGGTAGTTTCTAGCAGGCCTTGTATGTTCCTGAGGTTCTTCAATAAATATGGCCACTTCTAAGGTATGTAGCAGGAGTCCTGTTGACCTGAACACTTTTTCCTATTTTATCTTTAGATAAGTAGAACAAGCAGAATTGTAGTGTCATGTGTGATTTTATGCCTTTTGCAACGTGGTACACAGAAGGCTTCTTGGTGTTACCATGATATCTCTTGACTTATCAGACTTGCAGAAATCCTGCTGTTCAGCAAGAAACACAGACAGCTTTTCAAGCCTTTGTTGTTGTAATGTAAAGCATTAATCAATATTAATCTGTGTTGCAAGTAGGAACTAAGGAACTGTTATAATTAGAAATAAAGTTGATATTTCTCCCTTTTGTTCTGTTGTTGACTAGTGTAGTTGTGGAGGCATTTATTTTCATAACTGAAGCTGGTGATAGTTCTGTGGAGGTGGAAAAACTACTGTCTCCACTTTCTCTGGATGGATAGCTTGCTTGTTCAGAATTTATTATCCTTCTTTGAAGTAGAATCACCACATTTGTTTTATTTCCAGCTTGGCATCAAGTAGATGCCTAAAATCATCTTGATAGATTAGAGTCATTCGCTCCAGCTGATTTTCTAATTACTGAAAGTTATTTGGGAAATTATAGTTGTTCCCATTTAATTTATTGAAACTGTTTCAATTGTAAAATAAATAAATATAGTTGGATTTTTTGACAGGTGTTTTCTAATAATCACCTTCTGTTTATTTCCTCAGCCTCAGTACAGTTTCCATGGCAGAGATCTGTTTCACATAACAAAGTGCCCTATTATATCAAGTAAGTTTGCCTTGTTTCTCTGTAAACTTTCTTTAAACAAAAGAAAGGGATTTAAGACCATAAACTGGTGGAAAAAAAATAGGTGGTAAGTAGTGACTAGAAGTGTTATTAAAAGCCTTTCTCTATGTTGTTACACTTCATACATTATATGTTTTCATATTTGTTGTTTGGCATGCTCTATCATGTCAAAATACCTCAAAACAAAATCAGTGACAAACCTTAACCAAAACCTCTTCTCAAACATGAGAAACAACACAGACACTCCACTGTAATATGGTATTGGTGTTCAAACTAAGGACATCCTTACGTGTGTGACTCATTCAGAGTATAGTGGCAAAATGCTAAATACATAATGTGTTAGCAGAATGGTGGTGACTAATTTTAATACAGCCCATTCTTAATCTTGCACAAAATTCCTGCAGAAAGACATGTTTTGATCACCTTCCTGTCATTATACATAACATTTAGGAGGTATTTATGGAGCATAATCTTAGTGTAAATGTAACAGTAATGTAAATATAAAATTGTAGAAATATCTTAGCTACCAAATAAAATAGTTATATGGAAATAAGTTATTTGGAAACAGTAAAAAGTAATTAGTTTTGGAGTAACGGTGATGTTGATGTGTTCTAGTAGAAGCAGTAGAGCTAAACTTTGGATTTTTTCAGTCCACAAGCAATTATTTATGTACTTCTCGCCTGTGCTTTAAAGGTCAAAGATTGCAGCTTTGAGAAAAAGATAGCTCTTTGCTAGGGAGGTGATGAAAATTTAAGAAGATACAGTGAGCACTAAGCAAGACCCAGAGGTGCTGGTTTTAGGTTGATTGGCATCTCTGTTAAAATGATATTGGTTTGAGATTTAAGTCTGTAAGATAACACTGAATTGGTTTGGCACATAATTCATCTTAAAAGACCATCAGTGAGGACTTTATACTATTGCATATCTTCTCTGTCATAAATTTGAGAGCCACGTTTTGCACTTCAAATAATTTATGAGTTCTTGAGAGCTCTGAAAAGGAAGTGGTGGTAAATCTTTTTGTTTGTCTGTGTTGATCAAACCTGTTTCTATCACTCTTGAGGTATGACAGTTGTTTTTAAACTGTGATCTGAAGACAGGGCTTTTTTTTGTTTGTTTTTTTAAGGAGTGTGTGGTAGGTAACTGGAGAAAGGAAAAGCTTGCTCTAAAGATTCTTGAATGCTCTATAGATGGGTTGGCAAGTTCTGCAAGTGGTGGCAAAAGGCTCTGATTATGCTAGAGGAGAGAGGATTCTCCCATATCCCCCACTGAAAAAAATTGGATGGAGATGCTTCCCAACTTAGGGCAGCAATGCAGTGGAAGTGATCACACTTAGTACAGCAATTCAAAGAAAACTTTGAATTGTTGGACTATACAAAATAAGAGGAAAAGCACCCTTAAGCAATCTTAATTTGTGAAGGAAGCCAGCTGGGGCTGAAAAACAAATACCAGAAAATTCTCAGAATTTATTTTTTTAAATGATGTTGCACGAGACATTTGACAGAGGGAAAATGCAGGACAAAATTGCTGGTGGCCAAGGTTTTCACAAAGCAGAAACCACTGATTTATTTTGAGGATGGTATTAATGAAGTAAGAAGAATTAACTACTACATCTTGAAGATAACTTTTCCAGCAACCATCCCTGATTTCAGCATCTTATGTGCTGCTGAAGTAATATGTTGATAATACAATTTAAGATAGCAATGGTGGTTATTACTTTTTTCTGGAGGAACAGACTGAGAAAAATGCAAAAATCTTTCTTATTGATTTGTAATGATGTCTTGGAAACAGAAGGGAAATTTGGTATGCATCTCAGTAATTTATATTGTTTGAGATCAGTCATATTTAATTTTTCATGGTAAAAGTTTCATGTTCAAGGAGATTGTTAAAAGGTATCAGTTCCTCATTTTGAGAGCAAGAAAGGAAAACAGCAGGACAAGGAGAATAAAAGTGTTGGTTCAATGACTGGTGTCAGAAAACTGAGAATTTTTAAAGATTCATTTTGAGTGTCAAATAAATTCTAATTGAATATCAGGTTGGTTTGTTTGTTTTATTTTTATAATTCTGGATAGGACCATGCATCACCATAATCAACCATAAATTCATACCATTATTTCATTTTTGCTGCTTTTTTGTGAGCGTCCTTGAAATAGAAATGATAAATATTTAGGAAGTGACACAGTGGCAGATGATGATGTAGTGGTACCTCTGTTAAGATGAATGTTTTAAAAAAGTACTGCACTCTGCAGTTTTATTGCATATAGAGAAAGAAGTTTTAAAAAAATAGAGAACTGCAGCTGAGAAGGCAGGAGGGAGTCCTTCAAGGAACGTGAAACTGTAAGGAAAACGTCAGAAGGATGCAAGATGTCTGTATTTTCAGATGAGAAGCTTTTGTTCTGTTTGTTTCTTGATCCTGATGGTAAATTGTATTTACATGCACGGAGAGAAGCCTCCTGCAGAAAGAGGACCTTAATGTATAATGTTGGTGAGCATTTATTAGCTCACTGCATGCCTGCCTCTTCGCTGTATTTAATCACGTGCACATGAAAGGTTTGAATGGCAGTATACAAACTCCTTTAACCCATAAGTTCATACAGAAGCAGTTTGAGTTTGGGGCGTTTTGGAAAGGATTGACTCCTCTGCTTGGATAGATTTGTAATGCATTGAGATTGGGTTTGTTATGATGTGTGTGCCCAGTGTAATGGCAGATATTCAGTTAACTGAACTTACTCACTTGAATTGTTTTATTGTGCAAATCAGATGTCCCAGCTGGATTTGCTTCTGCTGAGGTGACTTTATTCAGTCCTGTTTGCCTCCTTGCTTGACTTTTTTTTCTTAATGGCAGTTGGTAGAGGTTTTTCTAATTCTGTAGTCTGATTCTTCTCTGTAGCAGCAGAATTCAATCAATGAAAACACAAATCTATAAAATCTATAAAATCTAGATTATGTTGAGACAAAGCTTAGTCTTTCATACTTTGTAAGAGAATCAGACTAAAAAGCAGTATGGAAAATGATACAGCATGCATGGTACTTACTAATCCATTCTTGTTAATGAAACTCAAGTTTGGACGAATGGTTTGGCAAACATGCCACTGAATGCATCTTTCTTAGGATGGTTTGCAAAGATTTCAGATTTAGTAAGGAGTATTTTCTACAGGAATACACGAGTCACTGAAAGGAATGTACAGAAAATATAATTACCCTGGCAATTCTCACCGTTGTTCATTTAACTGTAATTTAAGTGTGCTTTGGTTGTATTCCTTTCAAAGCCATAATTTATTAGATATTTGTACTGTGCAAAAGAAACAAAAGGAAAATGCAGAAAGGGTCACAGTGAGTTTAATCTCATGCAGAGCATTAAATGGGGAGAGCAATTTCTTGGTGTAATCATTAAATTGATCAATATCAAACTCTATAGTCATTCTGGTTGCTTCTGTCACCCTGCAAAGGGGCTGGCATCGTTGTCTTAAAAATTCCATTTTATCACCTCCTATATCATGTTCACTTTTATGTGGGAAAGGGATAAAATGCTTTCTGCATCTAGATATTTTTTTTTCAAGGCTGTTTGAGAAATCTGTCTGGATGGTTGTTTTATGCCTGTACAGGGAAGAGGAGAATTAATGGAACAGAGAAATTTAACCTTTTTCTTACTCTAGTTGTAACCACAATTCCATTCTTAGACGTATTAAGAAATATCTTTTTTAGAAGGAAGAATAAAATGTAATTTACAGAAAGCGATGGTACAAATTTCAGTTTTTGAGAGTTTCTTCAATTACTTGTTGCCTCACTGGCCTTCATTTTCTATTAGAGAAATACGGTAGTACATTTTCTCTGGAGGGATTTCAAAATATCTGCATATAAATTGCTCCACCAGCCTCTAAAATACATTACCCTTGCAATGCCTTATGCCAACTCTTTTTTTCACCGTAAAATAGTATTTTGTAATGGACTTTAAAAAAATAAATAAAAAAAATCAAATATATGGGCTGTCTGGGTAAAGTACCATGATTTCTATAAACCAGAAGTACTGGGAGTATTGTTATTCCTTCTGAAATCTGGCAAGGACAGCAAAGTCAGAGTTCTGTGTTCTGCGGATTCATTAGTAATCAGTAAAGATCTCAGTTAACATTTTGGACAAATGGCTGCAAGAGCAGAAAGCTTCTTAGCAGGGATTCTGGAGTGCTGTTTCAGAGTCTTCTCTCAAGCTGCTTGCCAGTGATTATCAACAAATGTATATACTTGGCCCATAGTAAGTAATCACACACAAGGTTGCTTTCTCTATGGTTTTATTTATTGCAGAGGAAAAGCTAAAAAAGAGTGAATTTATTTATTTCTTCTTGTAAGTCAAAGAAACAAGTGGAGATTGGCAGCTTGTTCCATTTGCTTTGGTAGGGCTTTTATTTCTAGAGATCATAAGTTCTTATCGTCTGTCAGCTCATTATTTACAATCGTGTGTTTTCAACAGGAATTCTCTTTACTGATTATAATTAGAAAGTAAACATAATGGATAAGAAGCAGCTTGTAAGGGCAAATGTTGTCATTTAAGCTTTAGATAAGTTTATTAATATGTAGGATTTTTAAAAATTGGAATATTATAACTTTAGGGTTTGGTTTTAGTTATTTAAATCTACACAAATACATTTAGACTTTTTAAAATTACACTGTTTTGCCTTGTAATCTATTCATGAGTGCATGTTCTGTGTTGTTCCTTATATTGTGACGCTAAGTTTCAGCAGAAGAGACCTGAAACACTCTTAATTCTGAATAACTCAGTTGTCTGATACTAACCAAAAAACGATACTGGATGAATTATCTTGTGGCTTAGTCAGTGAAATACTTAAAACTCTTTACTGACTAATCTTGTTATACATTACTTTGTTTGAACTACAAAGACACATCAGTGATCGAAGACACCAAGGAATTTACTTTTGGAGAAGCAGATGCCATGAAAAATGAACATATGAACATTTGCCAGCTTCAGATCATGAAGAAGTAGTACTTACATTGTGAAATTTTAGGTCTATCTAAATAAAACTAGACCTTTTATTTTGAATTTATCTGTGCATGTTGATTGGAATATTCTTGATGATATACTAAGCAATTTTGTAACCAGTTCTAAAAAGCTATTGAACCAAAATGGTGTTCTGATGGCAATAAGATGAATCTGATTTTTCTGTATCTTCTTCTATGCAAAACAGTTGTCCCTTCCATCTGAAATTTCTTAGGATGCTGTAACTCAAAGATTAACTTGCTTGCAACTTTGCAATTTGAGAATCATTGGACTTTAAACCTTGAGACCTGGAGTAAACACATTTGTTGTTTTAACACAGATCAAAGAAACTGGGGACAGAACTTGCACAGTACCTGCAGCAGAGAGGAAAGACTGTAGATTGTCTGCCCTTGTTAAGTGCCTGTTTTGAGTTTTTTCAGTTTAGTGAGGTGACTGAAAATGACAGACTTTTCTTGAGTTTTGAGTTCTGATAAGTTTGCGTGTAAAATTCTTCTTTTTCCCCCATCCAGCTTTTGCATCATTTCAAATTCAGATTCAGATTAGCTTCTCTGCACCCTTAGTTTTCCATCACTGAAGGTTACAGATTATTTTCTGTAGGAAAATAACATTTCTTCACAGTCTTTGATAGACAGATACCAGTAGGGCTGAATTTTCCAGAAGACTTCTTGACCTCTGTTTGGTGAAAACAACTCATTCAGTTCTCACTAATTGCCTTCTGGACATATCAGAAATTATAAACGCAAGTGAAATCAAGTTTCATCTTTCTTTGTGGTGTTGTAAAATGATTTTGCTTCAAATCTTCAGAAAATGACTGGAACTTTTTTTTTTTAATTATTATTATTATTTTTTTTTTTAAACAGTGCAAGTTGCTTATCTTGCTTTCACTGTTTCTGGACCTTTGATGTAGGGATGATACTTTTCCAATATGTATGTTGAATGCCTATAAAGAAAATGTGTAGTCCCTTATTATGAATTTTATTGTTCTTGTAGGTCTTATATGTGCTAGTTATGTTTAGCGAACAAGGTATCAGAGAAGCAAAGGAATTCTACTTTTATTCTCTGAGTGATACCTGACATTGTAACTAAAGCAGTGCATGTTTTAAATAGATTGCTAATGGCATGAGCTTACATAAAACGGAGCCACAAGATTGTGATTACAAAGATCTCCCTTGGTTTAATCCAGTCTGGTTTATCTCTTATAGTCTATCTAGTATTGTAAAGCTTCTAAGCAGAATTGTCAGTGCTTGATTTTCTTGCATTAGTAACATGAAAACTACTGGATCTGCAGCAGAGAAAGAAAGATCTTATTTCTAAGAGCTGCTCTACAAACCAAATCATCAGAAAGCACTGTGGCTTGCATGCCTCTTGTTTGGAGTGTTTAACAAAATGACTCCTTTATCTGAGAATTTTATTTGTAGCATAGAAAGATTATCTGCACACATGGAAATACTTGCATATTATGAAATTGTTATCAAAACTTTGTGCTAGCCCCATTCTCTGTAGTCTTTCTTTGGTGTCTCAAAAATGAAGCAGAACTTGTGGAATATATTTAGTGGATGGGCAGGCTGTTCCATTTAAGCTGACCATCACTGTCACTTCTCTTTTGGATCCATGTATGATTGCCAGGCTGCTCTGCATGACTTCTTTCTATATGTTTTGGGATAAATCTGGCATAGACACTGTCACATCGCTTAGTTATTTTGCAGCTCACAGGTTCTGACTCTTGGGGAATTATGAACCAGCCTAGCTGAAGGGATTCTCTTTCCAAGTATTTCATTTCTATCAGAGAAAATGCATTCCCATCTCATCTCATATAGTCCCACTGGCAAGTAGCTACCACAGGTGACATATAAAATAACTGAATGATTAAGTTTTAAGCTGATCTGATTTTGTTCGTGGTTCACGTGCCCTGTTTACATAAATAAATAAACACGTCAGTATTTCAAATATTGAAATGTGTTTTTATATATGCATATGTATATAAAGGATCTACCAAAATAGTGCTGTTTGCTCTTAACCAAGATGTTTAAAAGTCCTCTACTTGTAAAATTGCCAGTCGTGGTCTTTTTTTTTTTTTTCCTTTTTTTCTCTCCTTTTTTTTCCTCTTGATCAAAGAAGTTGAGGTAAAACAGTTTCTTTAAAACAAACTTTATCAAACTGATCACTTATTGGGTTGATTACTGTGGACAGCTGCAGTTGGTAAGATACAGAATCACAGAATCGTAGGGGTTGGAAGAGGCCTCCAGAGATCATTGAGTCCAACCCCCCCTGCCAAAGCAGGTTCCCTACACCGCGTCGCACAGGTAGGCGTCCAGGCAAGTCTTAAATATCTCCAGAGAAGGAGACTCCACAACCCCCCTGGGCAGCCTGTTCCAGTGCTCCGTCACCCTCACCGTAAAGAAGTTATTGCGCACATTCGTGCAGAACTTCCAATGCTCCATTTTCTGTCTGTTTCCCCTTGTCCTGTCTCCACACATTGCTGAAAAGAGTCTGGCCTCGCCACTTTGCCCCCCCCCCCCCCCCCCCACCTCAGATATTTATAGGCCTGGATCAGGTCCCCTCTCGGTCTTCTTTTCTCAAGGCTAAACAGACCCAGTTCACTTAGCCTTTCTTCATAGGGAAGATGCTCCAGGCCCTTCACCATCTTTGTGGCCCTCCGCTGGACTCTTTCCAAGAGATCCCTGTCTTTTTTGTACTGGGGAGCCCAGAACTGGACACAGTATTCCAGATGAGGCCTCACCAGGGCAGAGTAGAGGGGAGGATCACCTCCCTCGACCTGCTGGCCACGCTCTTTTTAATGGGGGCACACTGCTGGCTCATGGCCAACCCATCATCCACCAGGACACCCAAGGTCCCTCTCAGCAGAGCTCCTCTTCAGCAGGTCTTCCCCCAGCCTGTACTGGTGCATGCAATTATTCCTCCTTAGGTGCGAGACTCTACACTTGCTTTTGTTAAACCTCATCTGGTTTCTTACTGCCCAGCTCTCCAGACTGTGCACATCTCGCTGAATGGCAGCACAGCCTTCAGGTGTGTCAGCCAATTCTCCCAACTTCTTATCATCAGCAAACTTGCAGAGCATGGCCACTATCCTCTTGTCAAGGTCATTGATGAAGATGTTGAACAAGACTGGACCTAGCACCAACCCCTGGGGAACGCCACTAGTTACAGGCCTCCAACTGGACCCTGCACTGCCAATGACAACCCTCTGTGCTCTGCCAGTCTGCTAGTTCTCAATACCAATTTTAAATGGTTAATGCAATAATGATGACATCCCATTTAACATGATAGTGCAGATATTTGGCAGCTTCAGTACTAGCTTTGAGATTATTTTACAGCCATTATATTATATTTCTGTTCCTGTTTACTGAACACATATATCTTCTTTCTAACATAATGTAATTTGTTTTATACTTGAGTTTGTGAGAGTGCTGTACAGTCAGTTACCTTTACTTTGGCACCACATCAAACCCAGATACATCCTTCTTTTCGCATTGGCTTCTTCGTGATTTATTCATATTTCCCCTGCTAGGGGAAAAATTGTATAGCTACTCATTTTCTGAAAAGACTTTTCTGGACAAGGATAAACATAATGCTTTTTTAGAAATGTCTTTCTAGACACTGCAAAACCTGTTTTTAATACGGGTGTGCCTTGACGTTGGAGTCCAGCATATCAAGACCTTGAGCACACCAACTAGAATTTGAAACCTTGAATGCTATTCCCGCAGTGATATTATCAAATTGAAAACAGTGAAAACTTATGGTTCAGGAAAGAAGGTCAGCTTAGGCAAGGTTTAAATACATAATAAAAATAAGGATTATATTCAAATAGAAGGATATACTTCAGCCTTTTCCTGAATTTGGAACACTTGAAAGTCAACCAGCACCTTAACTGAAGATGTTATTTAGATTGTATGTTGAATAAAACCCTCATGTTTAAATATAGTCATGTGCAGGGCTTTTCCTTCCTTTCAGTCATCTGTAATAATAATAAGGAAAAAGAGGATTCATACATACTACCTTAATAAGAAATACATATTTGGCTATGAACTTCCATAAAAACCACCTCACAAATTCATGGTGGTATCAGTATCCTAGTGGGATCCATGGCAGACAGATTGGCCTAAGGAGAAGAGAGAAGTTGACTGCAGAGGCCTAGACCAGACCCAAACTTGGAAAGGTCACACTGGTGTGCAGAATGCAAAATGGTACTTGGATCCCCAGTGCAGAGGCACAGTGCATGCAATTTGCAGTAGTGTATCTCAGCAGGGTGTAGTGTAAAGATAGACTTTCAACACTTATTTCGTTTGGAGCCTGCCTCCACTTCAAAGAACCTGTTTTGTCTCTTTACCCTTTTGCAGAAGGGGCCTTCTAGACTCTGGTTTTGCACCACTTAGCATGAAAGGGTTCATTCTTCATTGGTTACCCAGTAGAAAATGATAATAATCAATGATAAATTATTGTGCACCCCGTAAGGCACAGCTGCGCATACAATGTGAAAATACAATACACTACATTTAATGGACTAGTGCCATTTGAAGTCAATATTTACAACAAAATACTCCTGTACATAAGAAAAATGTGTGTGAATTTTTAAATAGAAGCAAAAATTAAATAAGCCTTGCTCTGTTCTCATTAATTATTATCTGCTAACCTAGCATCACTAGCTTTTCATTATTAACTTTTAAAGTGAGTACTATGATCCTTTTAACACAACTTCTCAAATTAATTTTGTAACAAATTGATGCTAATTGTTGCTGGCTGTTGAATCTCAATTCTATGATACTTTGCAGATTAAGCGTGGGATGAGTGATCAGATTTTCAATCAGATGTGCTGCACACAAAGTTTACAATTGTTATATGTTTTCTGATACACATGTTCAGATATGCGGTGGAGTCTAAAGTAAAACATCAGTGCTCTTTATTTTTAAAATGCATATTACGAATATTTTTACTATACTACTGCTGCAGGAAACTTTGTCTTTCAACTTACTAATGTGCTTTAGCTTTATAAGTGCTTCCGCTTTGTATTTAGAATGAAAAGTTAATGTTGTAATGCAAATGTTAATGATGGGCTATTGTTCAACTTAACAATTAAAAAGCGATGAGGAGCTGAGTGTCACAGATCAGGTCTTTCAATAAGAGTTGATGGAGTTCTTCCATTTTAACACAAAGTCAGAAGATTTTCTTTTGTCCTTTTCACATGTGCATATGTGTTGCCTGAAATTTTGACTGCCTCATTCCTTTGTAGTCATGAGACCCAGACAACCTGTTGGGATCATCCTAAAATGACTGACCTCTTCCAGTCATTAGGTGAGTGCATTTCTTAATCTCTCATATGACAGTCATTCCATGAGTGAAAGCTTGGATTGATCTGTTGACCACATCTGAGTTTCCGTGAGCTGTATGTGTCTCCTCACTCTGAGGAGATGCATCTTGATCATGTCTGTAATTTTCATTCTGAAACATATTCTCTGACTCTGTTCTTTAGTGCTGTATTTTATTTCTGTTAAACTCATATCAGATTTTCCAAAGATGCGGGCTATCAGTCTGGAGTGAACTAATATATCAGAGCATCTGTGCTATCATTAAAAGCTAGGCCTTACTGCAGTACAATGAATTCAACATGCCTGTAAGGATAAAATGCTTTTAAGTGTGGAGAATAATAACCAATTACTATGCTTATCCATTTGTAAAATATAACTTATTATCTGACTGCTTCTTTCAAAGCGGTGCTAACAGAGTCATCAAATGGAAATAATGGGTTAAAGAGCCATTTTTTTTTCCATTACTGTGACCTTTGCTGCCCTTTATGTCTGTATATTATATGATAGAGTTTTAAGATGTTTGATAAATGTACTATATTTGAACACTTGTCTGAAATCTACTCAGCGCTGCTTAACAGAATCATAGAAATATAGAATAGCTTGGGTTGTAAGTGACCTCAAGGACCATCAAGCTCCAAACCCCTGCCGCATGCAGTGCCACCAAGCTCCATACCTAATAATACATGTAAAACTCTGACATGTATGTGTGTTACATCTGCCCAAGATATTGTTCAGAATCTGGTGTGGTGATCTCAGAGAAACACACCAGACTGACAAAGCCATGAGGTGTTCTCTGCAGGTGGATTCTTTTTAGAATAACTTGTCAGTTGTTTTTGTTTGTTCTGATATATGCTATTAATTTGTTGCAGTGAAAATAAGGGATGTCAGGCTTTTTCATTATGTAGCAGTGTGAAAAATTATGTGTGAAGGAGACTTGTGGACTCTTTTGAAGACTGCTCACATTTCTGTTCTGCTCTTTCAGCTGACTTGAACAATGTACGCTTCTCGGCCTATCGTACTGCCATCAAAATCCGACGACTGCAGAAAGCACTGTGCTGTGAGTTTGCCCTTTGAGACAATTTCTAACCAGTAATTGGGGAAGGGAGGGTTAGCTTAAGCTTCATAACATTAACGTTTAACAAGGAACCACATACATCCTTGAAAAACTGTCAACCAATGAAATGACAAGAATTCCCAATAGTGGGTATCATTGTCACAAATAAATAAAATCAGTGACCAAAAAGGAGTGTGGAAGGCAAACTGAAGTAGTATGCCCATTGATAATATCTTAAGAAGTAACAGGAAGATAAAGGTTGACCTTCTGCCTGTTGTATACCATTCCTGAGATGAAACGTCTGAAATGATCAAGGCTAATGTTCTAAACCTTAACATAAAATGAGAAATTTTACAATATTCTATAGAACCAAATTCAATTTTCTGAAGTGTTTACGACTGCATAATTTAACTTTGATAATAATCCTCTCAGAGAGAATATATTTCTTGGTGAACTCTACATAAAGAGCAATGTAGGACATTCTAAGTACAGAAGTGTAGAGTATGCATTTGTATAGTTGGTTATGGATGGTTGGTATTGCTGTACATCTTAATCCCCCCAAAAACAGACTATGACAAAATAAGCTGCTTTTACTACTAATAATAGTATGTGTGTTTATATTAAGAACATGGGAAAAGACCTTCAAGATCATTTTTGTGCTTATCCAGTGTACGGGGCAAATAGTATGTATCAACATGTACCTAAAAAAAAATATATAGAGTAAGAAAGCAAAGTAAATATCTCCTTCTCTATGCCGCTGTCAAGAAAGATTGAGAAAACAGACTGCACGTGATGGATGCTAATCACAGTACATGTTCTTGACAAGCATACCAATAGTCTAGCAATTTGTATTGAACAGACTGCATTTGTAACATCTAATAAGCTTTGAGGAGGAATATACTCCCTATGCTTGCTTTTTCAACAAAATATATCAACTTCTGTGACAACTGCAGTGGTTGACTCTCCTCATTCGTAGACTTCAAAAGTGAGCTACTATCAAAATGAATAGTGTCTCCAGTTTCAGAGGAGAGAGGGAAAAGGAACGAGAGCTAAAGAGAATATCCCAGTTTGAAAGAGCCAGGAGTAAAACTGTCATCTTTACGGATTCTGTGTGCCTTGTTTATGAAGCTGCATGCTTGCTCCATCTTTGTCGCATGAGAATGGAGACTGCATACCTGCTTTTCTTTTACACTACAGCAATAAATAAATAAATAAACAATTCTTTATTATGTGTGTATATTTGACAAAACATTTATGTAATTTGTGAGAGAACAGCAGTGTGAATTTTAAAGATGGATAATGCAGATTATCCGCAAAGATGAATTCTACAACTTTCTGTCTCTGGGGAAGGAGAAGTGATTAAGATGAATTCTTGGCATTTTATTGTTGATGAATTTCTTGAAAGGTGGGGACAGAATCATCTTCTTGTCTGTGTTACTTCAGTCTTCCTTTATTTTTAACTGTAATTTCCTGTAATTTTAACTGATTTCTAAAGGTGTTTGGATGCAGAATGCCTTAGAAAAGCTTATGAGTTAAGGCAGAGAAACTGTCAAAACAAATCACTAGAAAATGAGGTCATTGTAAATTGTAAAATGTGACAAATTGCTGCCACAGCTGCAGTGTCTGTGCAGATGAAAAGGCCTTTTGGTGAGAACTCCAAGGGCACAGCTGAAGCAGGTTGCTCAGTCCCGTTTGCACTTGATTGATTTTGACTTTGCAGTAAGGACTGGTAACACTGAGTTATTACTGAGTTACCAGCAGCTTCAGAAGTAAGTCATTTAAGATCTGTTTCACTTCTGTCCTTGCTATTGCTAAAAAAAAGTAGGGGGGAGGCTGATTTTTCCCTACTGCCCCCTTAGAAATAGGCAAATAGAATCATGTTTCACCTTGGCTCTGCTTGGTCTGGTTTTGGAAGGTAGATTTCTACAGAGACTGATGTGTGTACATGCTTGTATTTATTTTGAAGGAAGCTGAGAAAGGTCACAGTCTGGCAAGAGCAATTCTTGGTTAGTTTTTCTGTCTCAGGATATGTGGGGCAAATATGCTGACAGTGCTGACAGCAGTGTCCTGTTGTAGCACAAGAATGGTGCCAGAGAGAATATCCTGTGCTGCATTTATAGAGCAGCTTTGGAGCACCAGGCTCTGACAGTATTTTACTACTGTGCAGCATACTTCAGCTCATTTCCAATAAATGATTTTGCTCCACATACTGGAGTGTAGCACTTGAAGGGAAAGAGGGAGCAAAACCTCCATGTATGTTCTGAGTGCTGTCACTAAGCTCCTTTAGGTGATATAAAACTTCAAAATGCCAGGAGGAATATTAACTGCACATAGCTAAGGGAAGAACAGTAAGGCACACTGGACTGAAAGAGAGCTGCACAGACTTACCTTATCTGCTCAGACATTTGCATTCACAGAAGCTTCACAGCAATGTCTGCCTGTTTTCTCTGGGGTTACAGCAGTTTTATGTTTGCCACTACCAGTTGTGTGTCATCAGTTGCTCCCAAGAGCATCACACACACATGCTTGAACCATGCTGAATGATGTTTTCTGTTTATTAGTTTCCTTTGGGAAAGTCTCCTCAGTGCAGATGGGAAAGGCATGACCCTTATGTCCATTTGCTGGTTAATAGGGTTGTTGGACATTCAACGTGTTTGAGCAAGTGCAGAAGTACTGCAGAAACGCATCAAGAGCTCTATAGAATCATAGAATCACCAAGGTTGGAAAAGACCTAAAAGATCATCCAGTCCAACCATTCACGCATTACCAATAGGTATAGAGTAGGTTTCATGCCAGCAATGGCATGTGAGTCTCATTAGCTTTTCCTCATTTGTGTAAATACTGTTAATTTAAAAACTTTCAGTAACTGAAGTGGAATGAGAAAGTATCCTCTGTTTACCTCAAACCAATCCATGGGCTGTACTAGTATGTAGCCCTTAATGCAGCAGGGTAGCTGCTTGTATCCAAAGTCCATTCAGCCAGGTGAATGCTGAAGTAAGCAGGGACAGTGGTTTCCTCTGGTTGCTCTTCATGAATGGTGTACAGGTGTTGCTTAATTTTCATTACTACAGCAGCAATTTCCTTTAGTGTGAATATACTGAAAGCCCCTTTCCAATTCCCTTTAAAATGTTTTAGCCGAACTGTGAGTGTGAGATCTTAACTCCAGCAGATAAAGGCCTGCAGTTAGCAGGTTCCAGCCCCCTTCCTCCACACCCTCAACAAATATTCTGTGTTGCATTGTGTATGTTTGTTTTGTTTGATAATTTAAATATGCCTGTAAGATATTCCCAGTGTGTTACATAGATTATATAGAAGGTGATACTGCAGTACACTGCCAAATCCTTTGGCTGTCTCAGGTCAAACTAGTGGCAAGGTGTTTTGCTACAATTAAATATGTTTGTTAAATAATGTTTGGCATTTGTTTACAAGCCCAAGAAGATGACCTTAAAAAAAACCAACAACAAAACAAAAAGGAAATGGAAAACAAACATATGTCCCTGTTAAAGTCAGAGAATTGATGATGAAGTTTCTCATTTTCAAGTTAGTTTTGATGTTAGAAAAGATAGATTCATGTAATGGGATTGGAAATACAACCTTCTTTTGGCTGATAACCTTATTTTTTTCTGCTAGATGCCCAGTAAATCCTTGACATATTGTTCATAGCAGTTAATGTTGTCTTGCTCCTGCTTTTTTTTTTGCTGTACTTATTTTCAGCCCAAGCTAGACCTACATGATCCGCACAAACTGCTCTTCTAGGGTCCCTATTGAGCACCACTGGTACAGAGCAATTTATAATGCATCATGTTTCATTTCCTTTGAAAAATGACAGTTACAGTATAAATGCATTCCTGGATCTCCAGAAACAGCTGTGCATAAGCTCAGGACGCTTCCTTTATATCATGCTGTAGCATGTATGCTACTAAAAAATATATATATACAGTCTTTTGCTTGTTTTGCTAAAGTCCTTATTTCTGTCCAAAAATATCAGAGATATTATAGTTACAATACCCTTAGACTTGTATTACTCTTCATTCTTTTACACCAAATGTTTGGGTTTTTTCCAGTTTGTTTTGAAAGAGGAATTAGAAGAGTTCATTGACAGCTTTTTGTTTGTATCATGACAAAACCATGTTTTCCTGATTAACATTTGTGTGAGATTTGGAATTAAACCCACATCACCTGTAAAATGTGTTATCAGCTGCTACAGAAATCGTGCTGTAACTAAGGAGATGTTTTTTGTGCAAGCACAGATTTTAGTGTTCTGGAAAACAAAACAAATTTCACTTCCTTCACTCTACTTTCTTTCAAGCCTCCTTTTAGCTACTGCTATTGATTTAATCAGGCCTCAGAACATGCCTTTTGGAGAATATTTTCACCTAAGAATTTGCTTTGCTTTATGTTTAATCAAAAGTGATAATCTTGAAATGTGATTCAGCTGTATGGTAAATGCAGAAAACTAAGTCTAGTGGACTTTGAAAGTGCATGCATCTGAAGTTAGGATCTACTACTTCAGTGGCTTTCTAAGTGTTCTACTGAACTGTGCAGTGCCTTTATGGTGTTCTTCCTGACTCATTTTTTAAAATATATTATAGTAAAATGCTGTGAACTGCTAGCAGAGAGTGTTTTTTCTCTATAACATTACTAAATGAAAGCTGCTTCTTGGCTAATGATCTACATTGTAGCAAACAATGTGCACATGAACAACTATTTCAGTGCTATGCTCAGCTATCTGTATTCACACCTTTTTTATTTTCTTATTGTTGTTAGTGGACCTGTTGGAACTGAATACAACAACTGAAATTTTCAAACAGCACAAGTTGAGTCAAAATGACCAGCTCGTTGGTGTCCAGGATGTGATCGGCTGTCTTACTACCATCTACAGTGGACTTGAAGAGAAACACAATGACATGGTTAATGTTCCTCTCTGTGTAGATATGTGTCTTAACTGGCTACTCAATGTGTATGATAGGTAAGTCATAAGCTCTTGGTGTTTATGGGAATTTAATGTCATATTGACTTAGTTTTTATGAAGATAGCACGTCATATATCAAAAATGCTAGACTTGTAGGACTGTTATATGAATTTTTCAGGTGTACTTTCTGGAGTAAGTGTTCACAGTGGAAAAATTTTTCCAGAAGCCACACCTTTTGATAATTTTGATACAGTGGTTAATGTGCTGTAGCTTAAAGTGAGAGATTGCAACAGTCCGTAGTACAGACCAGTGCTACTTCATAGATTCTTTAAATTTTATTTCTGTTATTGTGGCAGGGGCCTGAAAGAGTTGTGACAGAGTAAATAAAGTCATTTGCCATTTATATGCTGACTACTTGTTATGTTTTAGCACTTCAATATTTTTGCCAGATGGAACATTTCTGTTAATTAGACTCCTTGTCATTACTTCTGGAATATTAGAGAGCTCATAAAGTAATGACTGTGACTTCTTTGGGCAAGTGTTTTTATTTTGCAGATCTTTGTTTTGTGGATAAATATACATTTCGCTCACAGCAGTAGATCAGTGGTTTGCTCCACTTAAACAATGTAGGATATTTAGAGTGAGAGGCTTAATAAGGTCAGAGAATTTTTTCTGTAGTCGTAAGGGTTTTATTTTTCAAACTGATCCCTCATCCATTATTTTTTTGGTTTACCTTTTCTTCGTAACTTCAGTTAGAAATTGGTTGTTCAATCTGTTCGTATTTCAAATGCATATAGTAAGCAACAACCCATTCTCTTTCAGTCATGTTTCCTCTTGCTCCCATTTCCCCTTGATGTTAACGTTGAAAGCATTAGTATAGGTAATTGTTCAAACTGATGAAAGGCTTTAATATTACTTCAAACTTTGAAAAATGGAGGATGAAGGTTACCTCTTACAGTGCGTTTCCTTGCTCCCCTGTCCAATCCATTAAAGAAAAAAGTTTGCTGAAAGAGAACAGGCACCACTTTTCAGCTGCATTTTTTTTTTTTCTTTTAATTGGCCTTTAGGAAAGAACTAATTTGTCTCTTGGCATTTCTGTTGTTTATTGCACTGGTGTTATACGCATACAATGTTTCAAATCATTAAACTGTCTACAAAAAGCATCTGTTAGTCGCATGCTATTAACCTGAGATTTAATTACTGATTCACAGATTGATGGCAAGATAGGAGATTCTTCAGACTTACCTACAGATGTCTTTGGCCCTTAAAAAGAACCAGTTTATTTTTAGACATAGTAGACAAGCCTGTTGTGTTCTGGTTTCTGACACATCAGGAATGATTCATCCTTCAAGCTGAGCAGAGGAGAGAAACAGATTAAATTGACTCGGTGACTTTTACGTCCTCAAGGACTCACAGGTTGTTCTGGAAAGCAACATTTGCCCTATAAACATTTTGCAAACTTAAAGCACTTTGAGTATGTTAGTCCACGTAATTTTAAAAGTAAAACTTTTCCTTTTTCAAATGAGAGCCATGAAATAAAGTGGTTGATCAATTAAATCATGCGGGCAGGCCTGTGTTTAAATCATCCAGAAGCAATAGCTGGTGGTTATTGTTCTGGACATACTGTCAAATTTTCTAAAATGTCCAATGAAAATGGACCGATAGCTTTTAGTGTGGGATAACTTGACAACCCTTGAAATTAGTTATTTCACATATTTTGAAGTCTTTCATACAATATAGGAGTATATATACTACATGTACTACTAACTGTGGGCAATGAATCATTATTTCAATAAGAATTTCTCACAAGGGAAATTGTGTTTTTGTTACCTATTATTTTTCTAATTTACCTGACAAATTAAAACATCATGTTGAGTTAATATCCCAGGCCTCTCCCAGCCTTAGGTTTTTATGCAGGGCAGTCGTTGAGGAGTGGGAGGCGTGTGAAATGTGGTATCTGTTTCAGATATTCATGGACCTGTTGCACCTGTTATCTGTATTTCTTATTCTCACTGCCCACTTCCTGACTGCCCTTGCCTTTCTGCATCCTCAAATTCTGCTCACCCTTTTTTTTCCCATCATTTGTTTCTGATACTGTAAGGTAGTAATAGTCATTTTTTTGCAGGAAAGAAGTTCTTTGATATTATCTGCAGCTGTGTTAGATTTCTGAAACAGATGAATGATTGGTCTCTCCTTGGATGTAGAGTCCAAAACATGCAACAAAGTTAATTGTGCTCCACTCACTCTTGCATCTTTACCTCTACCACTGATGAGTTTGACCTCTTTCCTTGGCATATGTGGTTTTCCTCTAAGCTAGTTCTCTCTGTGGTATTGCACCTTCAAGGTGCTCTCTGTCCTACCATGCCTGGAAATTATATGAAACTTCTTTTTTTTTTTTCCCCTCCTTTTTTTTAATGGAACTTTTGGCAGGTTTAAAACTTGAATTAATTCTGGATTCTCTGCCAGCTCCTGACAAGCAGTAGGTGAAGGTGCAACAGGGAGATCATACCTGAGGCATGCAACCCAGAGCCTGCCAGAAACTTAAGTACAGAAAAAAGAATAATCTAGAAAAACAAGATTTCTTAATTTTCCTCCTTTCTCTATTCACTCTGACCACTCTCTTTTGTTTCTAAAAAGTAAAAGGGAAATAAAAAATGCAGTTTGAGGACAAAAAATGTCAGTGTCACATTATAGGGTCAGCAAGTCCTTAAACTGAGACAGGAGGGCTCAGATACATCCAGGGTGGTGAATGAGCTTTTGTAAACATAAAGAGTACTTTATTTTGTTGTTGTTCTATTTTTACCTGAAGACAGATGAGAGATAAATAATGCGCTGTTTTTAGACTGCCTGTCATTGAATTGTCTGAGAATGGACAACTTTACACCCATTAATAGAGATACAGTGGTTTGGTCTTTCCTTAATCAAGATCAGAGTGAACAATATCTGAGCTGCTGAACTGGTCTTACTAATTGACTTTGTAATGAGAGGCATGCTTGTATTGCTTTAACGTGTGTCATAGTAGCAAGCTCGCACTTAATTCTAAACACTTGAGTCATAAATTTTGTATGAATTCAAGTTTTAAAGCTTCCTGAACCTTTCTGTTGCATATAAGAGCTTGATTTGTGGTGTTTGCATACACAGCACAACGAGATGGTTGTGGGATTTAGGGGGACCTGGACACACTGGAGTAGTGGGCCAATAGAAATGTCATGATGTACAGCAAAGGGAAATGGCAAGGGAAGGGAAAAACCTCATGGCCCTGTACAGGGAAGAGGTCTACTGGCTGGAAGTCAGCTTTGCAGAAAAGATTTTCAGGGTCCTGTTGGAAACCAAGCTGAACATGGCAAAGGCCAACAGGCATCTGGACTGCATTAGCAATGGTGTTACCGGCAGGTAGGCAATGATCCTGCCCTTCTGCTCAGCACAGGTGAGGTCACTCATGGAGAGCTGCTTTTGGCAGTTCTTGACTTTCTAGTTAAAGAGATCTGAGCATACTGGGTAGAGTCTGGTACAAAGACCATGGAGATGATTAAGGGCAAGAAATATCTGATGGATGATGAAAGGCCAAGAGCTGCAACTATTTAGCCTAGAGAAAAGACTGAGGGGGATCTCATCTGTGTGCACAGATACCTAATAGGAGCAGAAGAAAGGGTAAAGCTGTGCCATTATCGATTGGGCCCAGTGGCATAACAGGAGGCAATGGGCATAAACTGAAACACAGGAAATTCTGCTTAAATATGTATGAAAAAGATTTTTGCATTGTGAGGGTAATCAAGCACAGTGGCATGGGTTGTCCAGAGACACTATTGGCTCTCCATCATTGAAGTTTTTCAATACCTAACTAGATAACATGGTCCTGGGCAACCTGCTCTAGCTGAGTCTACTCTGAGCAGGAAGTTGGACCAAACGATCTCACAGTGTCTTTGATTTTGTAGCTCTGTAAGCTGGGTAAATTTAAATAGTTGAATAAGAAGTATCAATGCTGCAAAGTCTGTAGATTTAGTGTGAGGTTTGTTGGTGGTTTTCCATTTATAATTTATTAAGGAAGCGGTTTTTGTGCTAAGGAACTTCTTCACAGTCCCTGCAACAGCCTGCTGAAACCTGGAGAGCTTTGAAGTCTCTATGTGCGCACTGTCACTTTTAAGCTGCTGAGTTTTCCTGAGCTTCTTCTTTTAACAAACAATCGTACAAATACTCTAGTCAGTCCGTAATTAAATCAAGCACAAATGAATGTTCTACTTTGTTTTTCCTTTGAATGCAAAGTTAAAACACAGATAACCATACTCAGGAAAGAGCACTGAAGGCATTATCAAGGTTGCAAAAAGAACCATATATGAGTAAGGCTCTGCCAGAATGATGTCTTGTCTGTGATTGAAAGAGGTAATTTGAAGCTAAGCTTGAATGTATAAAATAGGTGGCACTTTTACAACATTCTGGAAAATTGGGTCCTGGTTTTCAAGCTAGGCAGTAAAAGTAATGGGCGCTTTTGATTAATTTGGCAATAATTTCTCTGTACCTCTGTTTCAACTTGTGGAATAGAGAAGATAATGCTGTCTAGTCTCACAAGATTAGGTGATGGTTGTGAAGAAAAATGCATTAAGATTTGTAGGGTGGTTAGGTAATGTACTGAGAAACCAGGAATAAATCAATAATCTTGTATTCATTGCAGCATCTGTGAAGTAAATCAGATAGTAGAACGTATTTTGATTGGGGAGAATATAAAGGGATATCTAATAACCACTCCAGAAGTAATTAAAGAATATATTATATTCCATCACAAAAGTGATCAAACTAACATATAGGATGATATAGATTGTATTACTATCTTTTTTGCTGGAGTAGGACTCATCTAGCCTTAAATGCAGGCTGCCACTGCAAATGTATACAACTCAGCTAGTGTTCTCATGGTCTGTTTGCTGTGTCTCATCTCAAGACAAATTGTATAGTGTTTTCTTTCTTTGGGAACAGAAATCCTCAGATCTCTCACAGAATGTTTATTGCACTGATCCTGAAGTTTAAAGCTGTCCTTCTCCATATACCCTGGTTTTATTGTTTTAGTATCTGTTTGAACAGTGTTTTTCTTGCACTTTTAAAAATCACTTGCTTTGACAGCCATTTGTCTGTTAAGTTTGCTTGAGGTTTGCCTTGTGCTTTGGAGGTTTGTGTATTTCTTTTCACATTGTATAAGATGAGCCCGAGGTCATTTCTTTAGAAAGAATAACAGCTCTACATTGTCTAATTACTGCCTGTTGTTGACTCTGTGTTGGTGCACATGTATATCAGAACATTTTAGATGGAAGGAACAAATGAAGTGGAAGAAATTCCTTCGATATGAAAACTTGGCGTTAGATTGAAGTGCTTGTTTCGTAGTGGATTTCTTGCTGCATGCTTATATGCATTTTTTCAGTGCATATCTCATTCATGAGTCATATAGTGGATTTTATAGAGCTAAATTTCTGCCCTTTTGGAGCAGCGTGAACTGTTTTTGACACGTAAACTATTTAGCCGAGTTTTTGTAATGTGTAATGTGTTGCTCAGTGTTAATTTGTTTTGAAATATGAAACAGAACTCACTGATGACTTTTTGTTTTGAATTGACTCGAGTTGTAGTGAAGTGAAACAAACTATATTAAATCGTTCTCTTTTTATAATTTCAGTGGCCGAACTGGAAAAATTCGAGTGCAGTCCCTGAAAATTGGGTTGATGTCTCTATCTAAGGGCCTTCTGGAAGAGAAGTACAGATGTAAGAATGTATTTTCTAAATTGCTTTTTTGTAGATAATATAAAGTAGTGCATAGTAATAATGCAAATTGTTGCAAAATTTTTCAGTATTACATTTGTGCCTGCAGCAAGACTGTTTCCTTATGAGTAAGTAAAAAAGAACTGTTGTTATTGTAATCATTCATGACAGTGGAGAAAGTAGGATCTATATCCCAACTGGAAAGCATTCATGTAAGTTATGCATTGTCATATTTCAGAGCATTACCGTTCTTCCAAAAACAAAGGAAAATGTAGCTGTGTAGAAGCTAGAGAAGTGGTCTGTTTGACTAATTTTGTTCAACTCTTCTCTGATTTTAACAAATAACAACAAACAACTTTTTCCTATGCGCATGAGAAATATGATTTGAACTCTGAAGATAATTTTCCAATACACGTGCTTACTGACAGAATGGTACAATGAAAGTTTGAATGATATTGATTTAAATAACCTCACAAGCTTGAGAAATACTGAGTAGTTTGAAAATATTTGCTAAAAATATTTGACCAAAATAATTGCAGGAGTAGAAGAGAATCAATAAACGTTATGACAAATCCTCATGAGAAATACAGAATGAGAGATTAAGCTTTGTATAAGAGCATCATTGGTGATTGGCAGTTATATATTAGGCACACAGTCTTAAAATTGCTTTTCATTGCAGCAGTTCCTTTAGATATTTGGAGGAACTATATAAAATGGTTAGCAACAGCATTTGCCAGGTGCTTTTGAAGTTCTGCATCAATTTCTGCTTTCTTTAAAAACATTTGTAAGTAATCTTGTAATCCTGGATTCAAAATTTCAGATACTGAAATAGGCCTCAGTGCATAAGCTCTTTGTACTTTTGTTCACTGTTTATGTATTGAGGCCTATTCCAGCATCTGAAGTAGAGCCCTTACTAAGACTTTGTTTTTTAATTTCTTTGTCATTTGATATATCAGTGAGATAGTCCATAACTAAATGGTCTTGTGGGCATATTTTTGTCTAGTAATGACATATCAGAAGGTAATTTACCATTTGGTGCAAAACTGAAAGGTTTTCTACAGCTGGGGAGTTAGACTGTGGTTAACAGAGTGATAGCCCTGCCAAAAGATGGTTAAAAAAATAATCATTCCAACTGAGAATAAACTCATTTTAAACTGCTGTTGGGGACCAGTTAGTATACTTACAGTTGCTTAACATTGAAGCAAAAATGAGGAAATGACTGCAGTGGATTAATTTTTGTGTCTTTGCTTTGTTCCTAATGGTAATATAAAAGCAGCAGCAAATCTGACGATTTTTTGAAAAGACAAAGAAAGTTAATGCAGGAAAGGTCCCAGGAGACTTTCATGCCAAATGGTCGTAACTTCAACTTGAAATACACTTGAAACTGAAATCGTAGCATGGTCTCCCAGGGTAGAGAATTAATAATCAGTTAATGCATGAACTTCTTTGTTTTTGATCAGTATGCCTGGCTTTGATAACCTTAGTGTATTATTAGCTTTATTGTTTTTTTTTTTCTTGATTAGTCATGAAAATGTCAGAAAGTAAAATACTTTGTGAAAAAAGTTTTGCGGAAAAAGGAATGAAATGGAAGTGTCATGTATGTATGGGTTGTTGGCATTTGGTGGGAATGCAGTCAGCATTTTGGGAACATCACATATGTCACAAACTGACCTCCAGTGTTACCTTTCTTGCTTTTGTTTTTATCATCTCCTACTCCTCATATACTGCTGAGGCAGATTTTTTTTATATATCTGTTGAGCACTTTCAGATTCTCTGGTGGAAAAAACATTGATAATGCTAATATTTTGAAGAAATTAAGGAAAAGTCACTTGAGAGAAGAACAGACTCCCATATAGGAGTCCTTTATATGAATTTTCTGCCTTCTGATTTTTCCTTTCTTGCACATTTGCCTCTGCTTTTTGGCTGTATTTCTTCTAAGTATTTCTGAGTCTTTGGCAATCCCAGAGTTCTCTGGGCAGGCATTGTAAAGTTGCGGTTGGAGTCCTTAAGTAGGGCACAGACCATGCTGACAGTGGATTAAATGTTGATCTGGTAGGGAAGGCATTTCTTCTCAGAGTAGCTGGTTGTTTTATTAAAAAAAACCTTTTGGTTGGACCCTTCAGTTGTTTGTAAATTGCTTATCCAGCTTTCTGCTCAGGTGCTCTCTGTGTCAGCCTGCACGGAGTTTAGGTTTTCGGGAATCATCTTGATGAAACATAATTTCTGTGCTGCTGAGATGTTAGGTTTCTGAAATAATATGATAAACAAGGAATGACAATTCCAATTTACCAATAAAGTTGACCTTCATTTTTCTCTCTTCCATTTTGAGAAAAATCAAACTTCTGCACTTCTTTTGTTTTTCTAATATCAACCTTTTTTTTCTTTTTCTTTTTCTTTTTTTTTTCCCCTCTTCATTTTATCTTTTTAACAGCCAGCATTATTCACATTCACTTCCTGTAAAAGTAGTAATTTTGTTGACTGCACATTTATTTCCAATATTGAGAGATCTTTTCAATTCAACCAGTTTTAATGGTTTTATGTTCAAATAAAGCTTCATTTAAATACACTGCACTGCACAGAGTTGACATGAGAACGAATCTTTAATTAAAAAAATCCCAGCTACTTTTGAAAAAACACTGGAGCCTCAATTAAAGAATGCCTGTTCTTGAAAGAGCTTAAAGACATGCTTAACATCAAGCAGATGCCTGCATGCTCCTGTGAATTAAAATGGACCTGTGAACATAACCAAGTTGCAGTGAACTGTTTTCATCTCTGGTTGTAGAGCAAATAGTTCAGGGCCCTTTTTTTTTTATTTCCATTTGTATGGCTGATTACCTGATCTGGCTGGATCGATGTTATGTTCTATTTGGTCCCCAAAACAAAGGGGCATATGTGAGCTGCATATGGAAAATGATCTCTGGCCTTACCTTGCTCTCATATCATTCTTGGTGATTATAGGGGAAGGAGTTGGTTGACTTTCATCAATGAGCCTCTGTCACTTTACAGCTGCTTTTTTGGATCTCCTTTGCTAGGATACAACTTGTGGGTGTTCATAAGGATGTTGGCCAGATAGTAGGAACATTTTTGCTTTCTGTGCCTTTAGTTGAGCATTGTCACACCAATGGCACTGAGAATTTGCAGGGAGGAGGATGCTATTCATTAACTCATTTGGACTTGGACATTCAGTGATATGGCACAGATATCAGTGTTAAGTTGTTGGTGTTTTTTTTGTTGTTGTTGTTGTTCTTTTTATTTGTTTGTTTGTTTGTATTTTCTCTGGAGTATTTTGGAGGAGTTTGAGCTCTCCACTCTATTTTCTGATCTTCTCTTTGCATCAGCCTAAGCTGATCACTCTCCTCCTCTATCCTGCCATGTCATTTTTCTTCTGGTTTTTAGATCTCAATCAACAAAAGCTTTAGGGGTTGGGGCAGAGTTTCCTCTTCCTCGCAGCTTCATCAGTGAGCAAATTGATGTTGTGGCACCTATCTCCACTGACAATGTCTGTTTAAAAAATCAAGCAGGTATTTTTTACCCTATCATCTTTTTTAACTGGACTCTTAAATATTGGGAAACTATTCTAACTGCAGCTACAAGCCTACAACAGGGCAGTGCTTGTTCTGTCAGTATTGTTGTCCATGAGGTTTGTCTTACTGCTAGGTGCTGAAGATGCTGGAACATCTGCTCGACTAGGGAAAGTATAAGAAACTAAAAATGTATTCAGTCATCTGGACTTCTATTTTGTGAAAATCCTTTCTTCTGCCTCAGTTTCCTTTCCAAGAGAAAAAATATGAGCCATCTTTCTGAAATGTCTTGGCAAAGCTTGACAGTTACTCCAAATGAAGTGTAAAACATTTTGTGGAGCATAATAAAGCAGTTTCTTTTGAATGTTTCTAAACAAATCTTGTCTGTTTCTCTGTCCCAAGTGCAATCAGATTGAATTTTCAGATTTCTCATCTTTCTAATCTATTAACATTTGTTCTGATAGGAAATGTGAAGGTAGGGGAATAGTATAAATTATTTTTTTTTTTCCTTTTAACATTATTTGAACCTTAAATCCCAGCCAGTGACTGAGTGCAAAAGGAGAGATTGTAAAAGCCAGCTTTTACTGAAACAAAGAATTCACAATTCTTTTGTAATTTGCACCATCTGCAGAACTGAAAACTATTTTCTAAGAAGAGCTCCATGTTTAAGATATTTCAGAAGAGATTAATCTTGTGACTAAATTAGAATCTACACAACTATAAAGTTCATAAATTGAGGATTGTTGGGAGTAATGTGATTTTTCATAGCTGAAAGTTTTAACACTTGAAAAGCTCCAAAAAGCTCAATGAAATTTATAGAGAAACTAAGAAATATTTTCTGTGCTGCACATAGGCCTATTAATTCAATACTTTTCTGTGACACTTAAGTAGGTACAAGCAATATCTTTTTCCCCAGTAAGTGTCTGTGTAGGGAACAATTTACTTGACCCTTTCAGCCTCAAATTTTTCAGTTATATCAGCTTCCCAGAACCCCATTTATACTTCAGGGCTCGTTATGTGCCTTAGGAATGGGAATCAATAAAAGAAATGTGTATGGAAACAGATGTGGTTTTCTAGGAAGCAGACATGATTCCTGTTGAGCACAAAATGCTCTTTCGGTTTTATCACATCTCTTATTTGCTATATAGCTGGTCCTGGGTAGTAGGAACTATAACATTGTTATTTATTGAGAAGTACCACATGAAGCTGTATGGTTCAATTCATTTGGCCTGATTCCTCTCATTTGTATGGTTACAGATGCAGAAAAAGTAGTCAAAGTAGTCAAGACTTAGGTGAGGGTACACTGTTGGAAATGGAATTGCAGTCATCTGTACCTACATCTGGATTAAAGGAATGACAAAACTCAAGCTGTGGTTTTACTGAGTAAGAGGAGCATAGATGAAAATGAAATGAGCTGGTGCCTCTTGTTGATGTTGCAGATCTCTTCAAGGAAGTGTCGGGTCCCACAGAAATGTGTGACCAGAGGCAGCTTGGCCTGCTGCTGCATGATGCCATCCAGATCCCCCGGCAGCTGGGTGAGGTGGCAGCTTTTGGTGGCAGCAACATTGAACCCAGCGTGCGCAGCTGCTTCCAGCAGGTGAGATAGCAAAAACCTCATGGGAAAAACCTGTCCTGAACTCTGTGAGATTTACTTCTACTTGGCGTCAAAATAGAAGAGGAACTTATAACCTCAACTTTCCATTAAGTTTTTGGACAGAAACAAATATGCTCATGCAACTAATTTGTTAAAATTACTGGGAAGTTATTGTTAAAGATGAGCTGTGAAAGACTGATTCATCATTTAGGAGACAATCAATTTACTTTCTAGCAAAGGAATATATAAATATTTGTGTTAATGACAACATGAGCTGCTATGAATGCTCTTAAATCTTTTGCAGCAGCCATTTTACCCTGCTTCACATTGTTCAAACCTGATTCTGTAGGGGTGGTATACTTTTACATGCTGGAACAATATGTGATCTCAACAGAACAAGAAAGTGATGTCAATTTTAATCTTTTACCCTATGCAGTAGGAAACTATTTAGCACTGTTTTTCTGACAGTAGAGCTCGTGGTTTCATGAAATTTCAACCAGTCATGTTATATACTATGAGACTTTATGCAGCAGATCAGAACATGAAATAAAGCTTACAGCCCTCTGTTTGAGTCCATACCGCATACAGGCAATTAATGGGGCTGCAATGAGCTTCTGTCTGTTTAAAGAAGATGAGAAGAAAAAAGATGTTGCAGTGGAATGCAACCTAACTCAGAATTTGTGACGGATGCCTGAGGCTCTGGCTGTGTGGTAGTGATAACTGTACATCTGGAGTACATTACTTCTGTGAAAGTGGCTTCTTTATGCATTGTCAGAAATTATATATGGATTAAAATATCACAGTATATAAAATTACTGACATAAATATCTGCAGTTTTATTGGATCCAACAGATTAAGTGTTATCAAGAACTTGTAATAAATTTTTCTTTCACCATTCTTTTATAAACACTTTTGTTTTTATCATGTGCTCTGAAAATCCAGTTGTGCTGTTTTGTGGTTTGTTTTTTTTTTTTTACAGCTATTTGTTTATTTAGCTTTTAAAATTCATTTCTGAACTCTGAGATGACTGAGATTGAGAGACAGTAGGTAGAAATCTTGAATAATTTGCTGGATACATATGGAAATTGTTTTAACCACTTAATGTTAAAACCTTCTCTAGGGTTTTAACGTTGCTGTTTCAGACAATAAGAGATGGTGACTGACATATCTATCATTGGCCTCAAGTGATTCAAGTCATGCTAAAATGAATTATTAACTTGTTAGTGGCAGACTTTGGGTAGCACAGAGGAGCAATCTTTTAACTTACTCAAGCATCTGCCCCATCTTCCCACACTGTTCATCATGAGTGTGATACAGTACAGGGTAGTGTTTCAATGTGTTTTATAGTATTGTGTTTATACTGATGATCCACTTACATCTCTGACCTCACATGAATGTCTCAAGTTCTCTTCCTTGTGAGGTCTCATTTAGAGTACAGCATTTAGGCATGAGGGCATGAAACCCCCAGCACAATAAAGAGTTGGAGCGTTAGGGAGTGGGTTCAGAGGAGGGCCACGAAGCTGGTCAGGAGGCTGGAGCACCTCTCCTTGGAAGACAGGCTGAGGGAGATGGGCTTGAGAAGGCTCCAGAGAGACTTTATTATGGCCTTCCTTTACATGAAGAGAGCTTATAAAAAGGAGATGAACTGACTTTTTACATGGTATGATAGCGATAGGAAAAAGGGGAATGGTGGTTAAAAACTAGGAGGATATATTTAGATTAGATGTCAGGAGAAAATTCTTTATTCAAGGAATGGTGAGGCACTGAAGCAGGTTGCCCATAGAGATTGTGAGTGCCTGATCCATGGTAGTGATGAAGTCCAAGTTAGATGGGGCCCTGGGCAACCTTATCCAGTGGGTGTCAGCCTTGCTGGTGGCAGGAGGTTGAAATTGGATGATCTTTACGGTTCTTTCTATACCAATTCATTCAGTGATTCTATGATTTATAATTAGGAGAGCACAGAATATGCAGCAAGATGTCAGAGCAATAAAAACAAGTATTTTGTTGGTAGGGAAAGCACATTATTCCTTTTTTCCTCTTAGTAGAAAAAACAGAAAGGCTTGAGTTTAAGAATCCTTGCATTGCTTTTAATCATATGTTACAATTTTAAGTATAGCTTTTATTTTAAATTATGTTCTGTTACAGTGAGCTCAGAAAGATAATGTCTGTTCTTATTGCTTATAATTCCTTTATAGCTAGGTTCCTCTATTAGTTACAACTTGAATGGAAACATATTTATTCAATCTTAAAACAGCCATGCTGTTATTTTAGCTCTGCTGCATTCTTTCAATGATTGCCTGTAAACTGACAGATTTATTTTTCTCTTTTTTTGTTTTTTAAGAAAAAAAAAACCTTTTTTGAGTGTGTATTTGTGTATTTAACATGCTGTCTGGAAAGAGTACCATGGGCTCAGAATACAGTTTGTTTTTTTAATTGAATGCTAAGGAAAATTTTTTTGTTGAGGCTTCTAAAATTGTATTTCTTTTTATTTTTGTTATTTAAAATGTATATGTATCTGTACTTTCCACAGAACCACAATAAGCCAGAAATTACTGTAAAACAATTTATAGATTGGATGCACTTAGAGCCACAGTCTATGGTATGGCTACCAGTTCTGCACCGCGTGGCAGCTGCAGAAACAGCAAAACATCAGGCCAAGTGCAACATCTGCAAAGAATGTCCAATTGTTGGCTTCAGGTAAGAGAAGGGGAACTGGGTGCAGTTTCTCTGAAAATATCTGTTTATTTTACATGAAACAAGTACACGTTCCGTGTTTGCTTTTTCACCATTTTATCCACTTAAGATGGGAGCTGCCACCCCTGGTTAGACCACAGTGGATCTCTCTGCAGGAGCTCCTGAACCACTGTTTCTGGCTCATCTAGTCCCACTGGTAAATACCCAGTGGTCTTGTGACTGGCAGATGTGCAGGATGGGCTGTCATCAAGTATTTTGGCACTGATGGATGGATACAAGAGGCAGCTGTATGTTTTGTGAGGATGAGAGCAAAAGAAAATGCTCATTTATGTCTTATGTGGAGCAAGAGGATTCATGGTGAATTGGCTACTTGCCCTCATCTCCTCCATAAGTACTGTGAAGCAGTCAGTCATGTCAGCCAGTACTGAACTCCCTTCAGCAGCAATCCTTCCTTGCCTGGAACAAACATTTATATGTTACTTTGATGAGACTTGCACAGTCTTGCACAGTTCCTATCTCGAAGCACTGAACATGGTATAAGTTTAGGCTGTTCAAAGGAAGCTGTGAATTCTCAAAGGAATAATGTCTCCAAGGATATTTTCCTTGTTATTCTCCTGAGCAGTGTGCTTTTACTTTCAGTTGTGAGGCTTTGGCTATTTGGTGCCCTTTATGAGTACTGTTACAACTAACATACATCTGTGTATTGATTGCTCCAGAGTATAAAAGATGCAAAATGAATTAGGGGAGCAGTGCTAAACATAACTGTTGATTTTTCTACTGTTGTGGTTATGTAATTCCTTGTTTTATTTAGGAATGATAAATCAGTCTTACCTTTAAGTGATTCTAAGGCTTTTCTTCAGATAATGAGGCAGATGTGTTATTTTTGTTCCCCATACTTTCTCCTTGCTTCTATTATGTTAAAGGATATTAATATGAATCTTTTGGTCAGACTCATCCCACCTAGCTTTAGGCATGAAAACTTTAGTCAGTCTTGTAAGAGCTAGTGATTGTCTTCTCTCACTATAAATATGGAGGTGTTAAGTACTTCCAGAAGTTATTAATCTGATCAAAGTCTCTTGCCTGTCTTAAGAGGAGATGAAAGATAGATGTTTCTATTTTTCTTAATTAACACTTGTCAGAGTGTAGCATGGCTAATCTCCAGTTTATATCTCTTTGAGATGCCTAAGTTAGAGCTGATGCATCTCGTCTGTACTGAAATATGTAGTGTGGAAAAGGAGGACCTGGAGGCAAAAGAGAAAGGAAGACAAAAGAATGACTCATTTTTAATCATTTCTGTAATGATGCTAGAGATCTGCAAAAAAAACCCAACAAACGTGTCTAGCATCTTAGCAGTAGGCAGATGCTGCCATTTAATCTTGAGTAAAAGCTACAAGCTTTTGCGTCAGCATCCTTAAAAGCAAACCTTTGCTTTTATAAACACTTATTGTCACACAAAACAAAACGTGAAACTCAGTGGGGGAAAAAACGTAGATGGGTACTGAGAACTGCTCTTAGGAATCAATTTAGTTTAAACTTAAAGTATTCAGTAGCTATTCAATTTGCCTCAAATAGCTCATTTTAGTTTCAGACAAATGATAAAAACTCATCCGGTCAGAACTACTGTACTATAAAAACAACAGCGGATGAAGTCTGGAAATGAATCATTACATAATCCAGTTTTGGTTTAAAAATGAATAAAAACTATCATTCTCCTGGTGGCTCTGTTTTGTAAAAAGGATATTGATCACATTTTCTGCTTTGTTGTTTTGCTTATGCATATAGATGTTCCTAAAGAAAACCTGAGTAAATAAATCAACTTAATGTTGATTTTAGGAAGCTCTAATCACTTTCTTTAATGTCCCCATAGGTACCGGAGCTTAAAACATTTCAACTATGATGTCTGTCAGAGCTGCTTCTTTTCTGGCCGTACAGCTAAGGGGCATAAATTGCATTACCCAATGGTGGAGTATTGTATACCGGTGAGTACCTATTTACTGCCCATTCCTAAGGGGTTGTTTTTCCATATTATTTGTAGTCTAAATTAATTTTAACAGTCCTTTGCCACCTTGATATTCTGCCAGGCTTTCTTTTCCATCTGTCTTGCAGGGCCTGTCTTCTCACTCTTCTCTTTGAAAGTCATCTGGTGCTTTACTAGTGCTGTTGATCTTTTTCAGTCACTGTGTTCAAAGTCTGTAGAAATGGGGAGAATGGTCTACTCCTAGTATCCACTTCAGAAATACTCACTGAGGAAACTTCAGTTGTTTTGTAAAAATAAAACCGGAATATTGAATATAATTGCAGTGCTTGAATGTGTGCACACGCACATGTGATGTTTTAAGACTGAGAACAAGATGCATCAGCTTAGGCATTTCAAAGAGATGCTTTTCTTAAGACTAATCTCATAGTTGTTCAGAAGAATTTTCATTCAATCATAAAATTTAATAGCATAACTTGTATATAATTTAAGTAACAGCACTAAAAGGTCTGTATGCTTAGAACAAATTCAGATCAGAAATGACCCATTATATGAACAGAATAAAGACATGGCTATTTAACTTACATAATCAGTACCTACATGCAGTTCATTTTAACTATTATCTGAGTTGAGTCACGACTAAAAACCTGATTTTACAAAATGAATCTAGTGCTGAATCATAGGATCATTTTGAGCTGGAAGGGACCATTAGAGGTCATCTAGTCCAGCTCCTGTGCAAGCTAGATAATGTCATTCAGAGTCTGGTCCAGATATTGGTATTGTCAATGGTGATAGAGCTATGAAAAAAAATCACCTTTACTTACTTTACTTACTTTTACTTTATTTTTTACTTTATTACTGTTGTTTTAGCAATGTCCTGTGTATTGCTGGTGTACTAATTTGTTGCTAAGCCTCCCTACAGGTTGAACTCAATTAATGCAATATAGTATTCAAGAACTTGCAAAATGGTTTGCAGCATGTTATTAGAATAGCTTATGTATTTAGATGGAATGATGCCCAAAAAATAGAATAGTGCTGAGTCTACACAATAAAAAACAATCATAAAAATGGAGGTACCGAAGATCCATGAATTATTCCTTAGAGTTCATTATATTACAATACAGATAGTCTGAACAGAAAGAGTGCATCTGGTTTGCTACGGTTAGCATGTTTTTAGAATCTTTTAATTCAGATGCTGTTGATGTTATTTTTGTGGCCTGTGTTGCAAAGCAGGCTGAAAATACATGCTCTCATTGAACTGCCTTAATGAAATCTAGCTTCTTTCTACATTTCTAAATGTATTGATACAAGTGCATTAATATCAAGATTACTAGCAATAATTAGAAAAAACAAACGCTTAACTGATTAATAAAGCTGACATTTCAAACTTGAGCTTAATCACAGATGTAATGAAAACCTTTTAATTGCCTTCCGGTAAGTTATTCAGTGTAGGAATATGAAGGGATTTCTCAGAAGCTTTACTACTAAATTTAATAGAACTTGAAGAATGGCTTAAGAAATCTGCATTTAAAATTGTATTTACAAGAGGAAGATCCTCCACAGTGTTTGCATCAGGTAGGAATTCCTTCATGATTTCAGAATAAGGCTAGATAGTTGTGTATTGCTACTGAAGCCCAATCGACAATGCCCTTTAGTGTTCTCCTTGTAGTTTGGTTTTCCTGATGCTGAAGATTGAAAAATGTATGATAACTACTTTGGTTATGCATATATATATATTTCTGCAATTCACTGTAATCCTACAGTCAGAATCTAGCATCTAAGTCAGGAATACTCTTAAGTCTTTAGTTTTTTGGAACAGGAATTCTCTCAGTAGTGATGCTTGGGTTATATGAATGTGACTCTCTGTACCAATTACATCTTTTAATTCCAAGCAGAAATAATTACTGCATCAGTTTTCTTTCTCCAACCTATTTTGACTTTACAACTCCTGTATTCTATAGCAAAACCTTAAAAGCAGCTAATTTGAAGTAACATACTGATCTCAGATCAGCAATGACGAAAACTTGATCATTGCAAGCTTGATTTCTGTTGAGGTCCTGACCTCTGTGTCACTACGCAAACTTGGCACAGCCATTAATTTGGGGAACTTTGTTTTTTTTTGTAGCCTCTCCGTGCAAAAGGGTGGCTGCAAAGGTTAACCTCTTCAGCATAAGGAAATAAAAAATAGTGAAGATAAAATGGATTTGACATGTTGGCAGAGAGAGCTCTGAAATAATTCTTGATGCATCTGAATACAGTCAGAATCAACTGACTGTATTTAACTTCTGGATATACCTTACTCCTTCTAGGAGCTCTCTTCTGTGTTTTCTTCCATTACATTTTGTTTGCAAATGATCTACTGTAAATTTTGAATGGCTGGTTCTTCAAAAGAATTTAATGTGGTGTCCAAAGTAAATATGTTTCTAATGATTGTGTTTTTAATTTTAGTAATTTTTGTTGGCAGTTTACCTTGCAAGAGAAATGAGCATAATTTTATTACCCTGAAGAAGCTCAGAACAGGATAAGAAAGATGTCAGAAAGTATTAGCTGAATTTTACTTTACCCTAGAGTGAAAATTTTACTTCAGGCACAATAAAGCTTATCTGCAATAGTGCCTGCTAAGGCTCCTCCTCTAGGTAAGTCATCAGAAAGCTTAATGGCTACTGACAGCCAGAGAAGACAGTTACATTCCTGAACATTAAGCAGCCTCGATGTTTTATAAGCAACTGACATAAGAAAGTCAGTGGTTTCATTTTGACAAGTTTATCAGTTCACCAAGGGTGACACTTCACTGTTAATAAAATAGGGTTGTTCTATGGGGAAGATCAGAGAAAACAGCAAGAATGGGCTAATCTGAGTATTTTATATGCAGAACATTGCTTCCAGCTGTGGAGCTCAGAGATTATTACTCCTTTCCTAGAAAAAAAACACCACACAAAACTATATTTGATATCAAGCAGCTGCTCAACATGCTTTCCTCTAGTTGCTCAGCTAGCCAGTTTATATCATCTGCTACTCTTTTGCAATTTAACTTGTAAAATTCTGAGTTAAAAGAGTTACTCTTGAAATTACAGCTTGATTTCGTAGCTCACAAAATTTGTAATGCCTCTTAGTGAAAACGTGCTATGAAATGCCTCTATTTGAAAGTGTCCAGAGAAAGGTCATCTTCATAGTGCTACACAATGCAGATGTCACTGATGCAGTAGTGGCAGACGTTTCTTGTGTCATTAATAACCTGATTTTTTGTGGTATGTTCTCTCTTGCCTCTATCAAGGACCATGAGATGCTATTGAAAAGTGTACATGCTTTGCTGAATGGGAAGGAGTGTGTAAATTTGAACAAGTTCAAGTTACTGGAGAATTGGGTGCATCTGTTTATTTAAAATGTATGTGTTTATGAGGGTTGCTCCAAAAGTAATGCTTCCTTTTGTATTTTGTTGGCCCACAATGCCAGAGGCAGATATTGGTGGTATAGCAGCAGAGGCTGAAGCTTCCCACCAATATTCCATTGTATTTTGTTACTGTGTGTCAGATGGCAACAGAGCAGCAGTCTGAAAAAATGGTGTCTGACATGGAAATGCATACGAAGCAAAGGTGTGTCATTGAATTTCTTCTTGCAGCAAAAAATGGCACCCATTGACATTCATGTCAATGAATGTTTATGAAGACAAAGCACAGTGAGATAGTGGATTTCAGTAGTGGTGGCTGTTGTAGTTTCCATGGAAATAAATAGGAGGCATTAGTTTTGGAGTGATTGACATGTGTGAGTGTATATTATATATCAAGTACCATCTGGTTAATGGTGCAGAATCTACTTAATGTTACAGCTTAATAAAATGTCAAGAAACAAAATATGGAGATGTAAGAAAGATTTTTCTCTTTAAAATAATCTTAAAATTTACATAAATATTCACATTATATGTATATCTTTTATATATATATATACATACATACATATATATGTGTATATATATATATATAAATTTTACAGCTCTCCTAACAGTTTCATTACATTCTTTATACTTCTTCCCAATAAAGATTTGTCCTATTACTAATGCATGAAAAATTTATCACAATCTTTTTCTTAGCCTACACAGGAAAACTATGCCTAGCATATTCTGTATTTTCTGCTGTTTTCCATATAAATCCAGAAGTTTCATAAGCATGTATTGGTTTACAAGGTTTTTTTCCTGGTTCTAGTTTGACTTATGACTTGATTTATTCCTGGCTGTGTACTGAAGATTGATAATGCCAATTTGTCAGTTGTTTCATATATTTTCCTAGAGACATTAACAGAGTTTGTTAATTATTTATGTATGCCAGCCATGGATCTTAGTCATTCTTTCCTAAACTTCACCATTTTTAAGAACTTAGGTTTTAAATGAAGGCTGACACAGTTGTGTTTTGCCTGAGAAGTTTTTTTTTTTTTTTCTCTTCTTCTTCTTTTTTTTTTTTTCTTTGCTTTTTGAAGTACTTCTTTAATTACTTCTAGTATTTGTGCTGTTGACCTGTGTGGACCTAAGCCAAGATGTCATGATGTAAGCATTTGTACAAGTCACCTGTTGTTTCTAATTTAATAGATAGATTCTATGCAGCTGCTCCTGGCTATTCATTTTCAGGAGATAAATGTTATAGTACCTCTCTTTTGGCATGGATTTTGATTGGATTGTGTAGTGTAGCTGTGGGCAAAACATACAATAAATGCTTCTAAAAGTTACGTCTTCATCCATGTGGGAAAAAAAAAAGTTCTTCCATATCTTCTCAAATTTCACTGCTTAGTATTTATCATCCTCACTCAGTATGCAGTAAAATTAGTCTTTTCAAAGAACTGGATCAGACTATCATATCAAGTAAAGAGTACACCAGAGGAAAAGTTTAGCAGCTCACCACACATTTATTTCTGTAATGTGTAGGTAGTAAAACTTTCATTCATTGGCCTTGGGACAGAGTTCCATCTGCTGGAGTTACTGTTGTGTGAGAAGCAACAGCTCTTTGGACTTCACAGACCTCATTTGAATGATTCCATGCATGTAGCAGATGCTTTCTGAGCATGATTTTGTGAGCCCTTTCTGAATTCTACCGGTATTAAAATCTGGCCTTCAAATGCTTCTTTATCCCAAACGTGCCAATTCTGTTGCTACTCATTAAAGCCAGATGACACAAACATCAGTTTGACTATTTTTTGTTTTCACTGCTACTCTGACATGCATTACAGATTTTATAACTGCCTGTATTATACATATTAAGCATATTTCCGTATTCACATGTAAGTTTTATGTTTAGACAGTAGAAGATACAATTGAAGAAAAGTTTGTCTGATGTGCTGTTAGGCTTTTTACTAATAAGTAATGGAGAAAAAAATTAAGAAACCAAAACACCCTTAACTCTTCTTATTTTACAGATAATCATTCACTTTAGCATCTTTTTATGCTAACATGCTTCTCCCTAAGCAGCACCTGCAGAAATACAGTCCACAGCTTGTTACAGGGTTTGGGCTGTAGACAGTGGAAGCCATGGCAAACCAGCGGCTAATACAGGAGGGGAATGGCCAAATCAGTGTTTTTGCTTTTTGCAGCTGCAGTTAAAAAAAAAAACAAACAACAAAACACTGCTCTATGTGGTGGGGATCATTCTGTACTCAGTTTGGTCTGAAAACAAGAGTGCTATAAAGTCAAATTGTATACTGTTGTTTCTGCCCACAGACATCTGTTATAGCCACTTTCACCTTGTATTGTCTCTTTCACCTTCCCTGTCAATTTTGCTTTGCATCCCTGCTTTTGAAGCAGCAATTGAGTAGCATTACCAAAGCAATGTTGTCATTACCGCTGTGATTATTTCTAATTAAACTGATCCTTAAAAGCAGCTGTGCCAATTTAAATTCTGTTCTAAATTCCAGCTGTGGGAGTGAGATGGAGCTAAGCATTTGTTGGTTTTGGAAAAGGGCTGCATCAGGGAGGACCAGTAGGAAAGCTTCTTTAGGGAGCTTTTGCTGGTTGTAGCTGGTAATTTTAGACTTGCAAAATCTTGAGGCTGATTTTTGTACCAGCCTCATAGTGTGGTAGTAAGGAGGATGCTGTCCCACTGTGTAGGTTTGTTACTTCAGGCACAGGTTGTTCTTACCAGATCTGCTTCTGACTGTGCCTCTGAACAGCGCCTGTAGGATGGTTATAATTTTGTCTGCAGCTATTTCTTGGCCCTGGAATGATACAGATAATTGTAAAAATCTGTAGGAAGAGATCTAGTGACATGAGAAAATTCTCATTAAAAGCTTGCCTCTTGCAGGAGAGAATGGTGTAGCACTTACTGTTTCTATCCCATTATAAGGTTTTTCAGTTCAGGTATATAATATTTTGTGGCAATTTGTGAGTATGTGGGGCTGTGTAAACTCTGTGGTGTATTGGTGTTTTTGTTTTCTTTTTTTCAAAGTGAAGCCGTTCCTGTTAGCTGTATTTTTTTTCAGCAAAGCCATTGCAGGGCTTTTATTTTTTTCTGTGAAGGTGAGTCACAAGATTGATGTGCATGAGTATACTGTCAGAACTACTTTCAGTGGCTGAGAATATCCCCTTATATCTGGCAAACTTTGTTGTTTTCAGTTTTATAAGACTGTTTGTAAATGCTCAGCTTAAGACTTGAACTTGTTTCAGTTTTTCTCTAATTTATAAAGTAATTGGTAAATCTAGTGCATTCACAGCTTGGAGTTTGAAGCCTTGCGTCATCAAAATATGTCCATGACAGGGGGGCAGTAGGCCCGTGGGCCCCCTGACCCCAAAAATGGGAAGGGAAAAGGTGAAGGGGTAGGGAATAGGAGCTGGGCTCAAGGAATTTTACTGTAGTATCATATTGGAATGCAAGATAACACAATATAATACAATCTAATTGAAATTGAGGCTAATAAATCAAGTAAATAGAGAGAGAGGTTTCTGAAGACCAAGAAGCCTGCTTTGAAGTTGAAGGCACACGGCTTGGAAGCACACCCACACCTGCTGCCAGGCAGTGAGAGGGAGAGCAAGTGTCACTTCCATGACATATTTCCCCCTCGGACCGTGAGGTCCTCTGGGACATGTAGTTCTTCTCTGTGCTCCATATGATGTTATGTTGTGGAATACCAATAGAAAAATAACAAAACCATGACACCTCACTGTTTTTTTGTTTGTTTGTTCTTTCTAATAGAAGTGAGTTTGTAGATGCAACACCATTATTAGTGTGCTGTGTTTCACAACACTGAAAAGGCATTTTTGACATCACTAATATTTTCAAGTTCTTCCTTCTTTCAGAATAGCAACAGCATCATTGTCAGTGCTATTTAGTGATGTTCAATTTCATTTCTTTTAACTTTTAAAGACGACATCTGGGGAAGATGTACGAGACTTCACCAAAGTGCTGAAGAACAAGTTCCGCTCAAAGAAGTATTTTGCAAAACATCCGCGTCTTGGCTACCTACCTGTGCAAACAGTTCTGGAGGGTGACAACCTGGAGACGTAAGCTTAATTATAGAGCAAATGCTCTTGGCGTTACTGGTCTGCTCAGTTAAAAACAAAAAAAAAAAAGTAAAACCAAAGATTGTGCATTTGTTTGCTTTATTTGTAGATCTTGCCTGAATTTGAAAAGTTCCTGTTTTTATTCTGATTTTAGAAGTATTTTGCTATAGAGCTATGTAGCAGTTAATTTGGGGGGATCTTCATGGCTGTTTTACCAAAAAAAACCTTTATAGGCTTCAGGGGACTGGACTTCTGGAACCTTCCTCTTTGTATGGTCGTGGTTAAGTCCCTAAAGTTAGAAATCTCTGAGCTAATGAGTTCTAACAAACTTCAGAAATTCAGGAGGAATGATAGAGCAGAGCACTGTCTGTGTCTCCTCTGTGTTATTTGCTGTGATGACAGAAATACTCCACTTTATTTACTTTGGTAGTTGGTCTCTGTCAGCAAAGGAGGCTCTAATATGAGAAAAATCAAGATATTTTAACAGAGCACCAGAATTGGTTTCATGGATTGACTCCCTGTGACATCTTTGTTGCTTCTATGTCTGTTGTCTAAACACTGTACCACTTAGTCACCACCAGCAGCCAATGTTGAACTTCAGCATATGTGCTCTGCTTGCATGCCAAAGTCCAGTGCACTTGTCCATGCTCAGTTTTTTGACCAGAGGATTATATGCTTTATTTACAGTAAAAAAAAAGCACACATTATCGATTTAAGAAACAGAAGGAAATAATCTGAAAACTGGCATATCTGGTGGCCTCTGTTCTAAGCATAATGTGCACACAGATGTTCAGATGTTGTTCACGAGGACAGTCCTTGACTGATCTCTATTTAACAACAAATATGTCACAAAGGGAAGCAAAAGTTTGCCAGTGGTGCCAGGAATTTGGGTATCAAAACTGTAATCACAGGTTTGGGTGAGACTCTTTTAGCCTGTTGTGTGGAAAATACACAGATAAATTGCCAGTACTGTGCTGAGGAAACTACTGATATGAGTTCTCCCTACCTCCGGTGGCAATGCTCATTAGTATGGTTCTTGTAAAAAGTTAAATCAGAAATCCTAAATGCCTATCCATGTGACAGAATATTATACAATGTATGTCTACCTTAGGTTATTTTTATGCAGTAGGAAAATAAGCACTGATAACTTCTGTGTACAGTGGGATGTTTTGTTGTTGTGTTTCTTTTTCCCCAGTAAGTTTTTGTAAGAGTATTTTCTAGTTAGTTTGAAAGGAATGCTTCAGTGCTTGAACAGTTTTTAAACAAATTGGTTGTGGTTTATAAATTCCAGTTTAATCAGTAATACTGTTTTGATATTTTTTAGAATTTGATTTTTGACAAAATGAAGTTTGTAAGTCAGTCTCCTTTCTTTCCATGATATGCTGTAATATCTGCTGCTGTCTCTTTTCAATGTCATTTGTTGCTGGTTCAAATAATGAGTGGGTTGTTGGTTAAAATAATATATGTTTCTCTAGCATTCTCTTGCTTAGATGGCTCCAAAGTTTGTTTCATAGTCTTTCTTTCTTTCTTTCCTTTTTTTTTTTTGTCTTCCTTACAGTCCTATCACTCTCATCAGTATGTGGCCAGAGCAATATGAGTGAGTATGCAGAATCCCTTTGTCCAGAAGGCTTGATAGACTACTTTTCTCTAAGCTGAATTGCTGCTAATCTGATGTGCATGAGCTACAGGGCATGGCTGTCCCAAAGCAACAACCCCCTCAGCAATATTGTGAATTTATTTATTTGTCATCAGTCTAAATTACTTTAAAATAACTCTACGTATGTCATGAATTGCTTTTGACACCAAATAACTTCTCTCTGTCTCTTCTTTTTATTTTTCTTAAATAGCCCTTCTCAGTCTCCACAGCTATTTCATGATGACACGCACTCCAGGATAGAGCAGTATGCGACTAGGTAAGAAATGCACAGACTGTTTGTCTCCAGAAGCCCGCATTTTGTGATTGATTCTTGCTGATTTTAATCTACTCTACTGGCTGGGCATTATTTATTAAAAAGATATAATTCTCTGTATTCAGAAGTAAGTCAGACATTTTTAAATCATCAGCTTCTGAATACGGTTATATAAAATATAAAGTAGATGCTTTAAATCTGTCAACTGTCATACAAAATGAAAACTTGCAGAATGACTGTAATATTTCTGTAATGGGCTGTTTTTCTTTTATTTTCTTTTTAACTTTTGGGAATAAACTTAGCTTCTTGATATATAGTTTTTCTCAGATGTATTTTAGAGCCAGCTTTTCTTTTACTTCTGTGATAGGCTGACACTATTAATTGCCACTGACTTATAGCAGAGGATATATTAATTACAGGTGTTTTATGTTCTCACCTTTATGGGTTCACCCAAGACCTTTTAGGACATAATGTTTATTGTACTGAGTCCATCTCTGTGCATAAGTGTTTCATTGAGCTCTCTTCTGTCTGTTTGGAGCCAATGAGATTTAAGCACTAACCAGAGCTGAAGACAGTCTGCTTTCAGGAAAGACAGACACTGATCCATATTCCCACAGGAACTGACTTGATTTTGCTCTGGGAGTTGTTTGTTTTTTTTCTGTTGTAATTGATCTATCCATCCTACAAAAAAAATTAGCTTTTTTCAGCTTTTTGAATAAACATTAAGAGCTTATGCTCAAGTTACCTGTTTGCTACTGTAATCTTAGGGTCACCATGAATAAAGCTTCAAAAGTTTGTTAACAAGCATCTATGTTACCTATCACATGATCTTTGTAGAAATGGAAAAATGGGGCTGAAACTGAGGCTGAAGGATTGTCTACCGTCAGCCTCATCTCTTTTCTTTTTTCCTCTGTTTTTAATCTCAGCAAACTGCATTTTCATTCTTCCTTAAAAATACAGGATATTGTCTAAGTTGTAGTACTTGTCAATTACTTGGAACACGTCACTCATATAAATCAATCAGTGTTTCTTTGAATCTGTGACTTCTCACTGCTTTAACCAATTGAAGTCTATGGATAAGTCTACTGTCTACACAAATGAAGAAATCAGAGTTCTCCACAAAGATGTAACGATTCTTTGTCCCTTTATGTCCTTTCTTCAGTTGGTAAGGCCATAATGGCTTTCTGTGTCCCAGTGAGGTTCTAACTATGTACCCTCTTAAGAATCAATGGAGATCCCAAGTGCTGTAAACTGGTTTCCCTCTTCTCCTCCTCAATTCTGCTCTTGATTAATTTTCTAAATGTGGACTATGCACTGTTTAGGGCTTTTCCAGGATGCAAAGCCCAACCTGTACCTGCTATGTGCAGAAGGTGGTTAGCAAAATAACAACAACAACAAACCGACAAATGCATCCAACCTAATTTTTCTACTCATAAGCTATTTTTTTTCAAGGTATTTTTCCTCTAGTAATAAAATCTAAAAGAAATGAAGACATAATTTGCTCTGTAGCTTTCATAATTTCTATTGTGTGCTTTCTAGGTGGATGTGATACTGTGAATATTTCACATGTAAATTAGTAAATATTTTCATTATCCCGATCCTTACATCTAATCAAGAAGTACTGTGTTAATGGAAAAAGGACCTGTTAGCCAGTTAGTGAAGGATTTCAGTGTTTTGAAATAGTGTTAATAACTGTAAATATTTACATATGCCACAAGTGAAACTGGCAGTGAACCTTATGTTTATGTGATTGTCTTTTTATTAGAGGAGATAACTAGGGCCTTGTTTAAAAAAAGACTGTGTAGCAAAAACAGTGTATTAGAGTTAAAACCTTTATTGACACTGTTTGAAGAACATTCAAGTCTGTTTTTCGATAACAACTCTTATGGTTACATTCTATTTCAGCAAAAATCCTGTGTGTGTACAATAATATATATCTTCAATCAGCTGCCTTTTTCTTCTGTTCTGTGTCACCTTAGGGTTGCTTCTAGTACACTTTCTCAGCTTACATTTTGTCTCTCACCTAAAGGCACTTTGCAGCAATGTTCCTTTCCTGTCTCTCTGCTGTCTCTTGGCTCTCCATGCTGTTCTAAGCAAACCCTCACTAAATGGTGTGGATTGAAAACTTGACGGTAGCAGTAGAATCTGCCTTTGCAAGGTAGTTTTATTAACTTAGAAATTCAGGGAACAGTCAGAACCCTAATGCTGTACCACCTTCTATGACAAGGAGATATGAAGATCAGTTTTAAAATCAGTACAAAGACTTGTAAGCATCCTGTTTGTGCTTGTTGCTTGCTAGGCGCTAGAGCTTCTTGAGATGGCCCAAAGCAGAGATGGCTTGAATGTCTTGAGTCAGTGGCTTTTCTGCCCTTCAGTTGAGGGAGCCTCCCCTTAGGGCACAGCATTGCACTTTAAGGTGAGGTGATCATTACAACTTCAACCTGTGCATGCTTTCACTGATGCTCTTCAAATCTGAGGAATACTAAGAAGCATACAGATGGGCAAACTTGTTCCATGCTAAAGGAATACAATGGAGATCATGTTTTGTCTTGGTTTTTTTTAGGTCTTTACCCACTGCTTTTAAAAATAAAGTTTGTAAATGCCTGTAATAATGCATATTGCACTTGCAAACTTGAGTGTGAAGTTTAGGATATCATTACAGTAGAGGAAATGTCTGTGTTTATATGCACAGTATCAAGTGTTTCTCGACTTCTATATGTCTTACATAGATTAGGTATATCTTTCCTAGAAAGCTGAATAGATGGGAAATTCCTGCTGTGATTTTTAAAAATGTTGTGGCACCTACTGTAATAACCCAATCCTTTTAGATCAGTTCCTTCCAAAACACAGCAACCGTAGTCAGTGACTCCCTGCAATTACGCTGATTTTGGTGTTGTTTTCCAGGACATGTCTCTCCCGTGCGATGTTATTTGTCCATCGTAATTTCAGACACTGCACGTTCTGTGACAAAAGTATTTGTCCTCTTCTGTTAGTTCAAAAACAAAATAAACAAACAAACAAAAAGAACAGAAAGAAAACCATCTATAAAATAGCTCTTCAAATAATTTTATCATGAGAGTTGCTGTGGTGTTAGTGATAATTTTCCTTAAGTGAGAAATGCTCATGTGCAGCTTTTTCTTTCATGCCTTTTCAAAAGCGAGCAACCTTCAGAATTGAAATGCACACAACTGGAGAGACACAACATTTACATTTCCTACATTCTGGTGTGAAAGTCTTCTTCTGCTTTCTCATTGGTTGAGTACTTCAGGATTTACAGCCTATCCAGCACTTCTGATTCTCTTAGCAGATGTGCTGCCCTTGTTTACTGCTTGATTAACCCTTCCTGATTCTCTTCCCTTTCCTGTTTAGTTTTTATGGTATGCTGAGATAACCTCTTACAGTTAACCTTACCCTCTGGTTATTATTCAGAACCAGTTTCTACCAGTACTTCCGGTGTTTCTCAAAAATGCAGATCTTCTATTCTGCAAGCAGGAATTTCTTATATCCAAGCTCTACGTCACCTCTTTGACATCAATACATCTTACTGATACCAAAAGTGACATTTCTTTCTCCACACTTAGATATCAAAAGTGTACTTGCTCTTTGTAGCTTAGCAAGTAGAATTACTTAATCATAGTATAAGTTCTCTGAATTATAGGATTCTCTTTGGTGAGCAAATCTACATATTTATTTCTATTCATGTGTACCAAAGTTACCATATCTGAGATGTTTCTAAGCAGAAGTGATCTTCTCAGTGCATCTGTTGAAACTGTTCAACACAATCTCTGAAAGTCATGGTCTTTCCCTGCCTTTCAGGCTTGCACAAATGGAAAGGACCAATGGCTCCTTCCTCACAGACAGCAGTTCCACCACAGGAAGCGTGTAAGTAACTCTTGCTCATTCAGGCTGCTAGGAACTTTGGTTATAGCTGTAGGTTATAATCCTTTGTAAGCTGTAACACAGAATTTAATTTAGCTCCAGTGAAAGCAGCAAATTAGTATGACCCCAAGAAGACCTGGCTAAATTTCATTATTCCGAGAATCAGTTGTATAAATGGGGGATTCTTGTTTGGTGAAATAAGGCAACTCTACATTTGTCAGCTGCTCCACTTCAAAAATGAGGAAATTTCACATCACTGGAAAAAAAAAATCACAATTCTGTTGTTTCTATTTTGTGTTCCTTTCCTGCTTTTATCATAGTATAAAAGAAAACTTCTGTGTCAAAGTAGGCAGTGGAATGGGTCGATAACTTTTGCTACCTCCCAGAACAGTTTTATTCATTGCAAGAAAATGATCAATACTGCAGGCTATACAGAAGAGCTCTGCTATTTCTTGCTCAGTTTTCTAGTTACTGATTCATGTTTGTACTTGGGGATATAAGCATAGTCCTACATAATGTTATCAAAGCTATTTTCTTTTTTGAATTATGTTACATTTTTATTATAAAATGCTTTGTTAAAAGGAATTGATGAACCTGAAAAATGTAAAACCCTTTGAATTACTGATGAACTAAGTACAATTATTTTGGTGATAAATTACATTGATGTTTTAACCTTCCTGTATCTTCTGTTCTGTTAATTAAATCACTGTAGTGGGACTCCTCCTCTTTACAGTTAATCTTTACAGATTAGTTAGTTAGAAAATGCTGTTATTCTCAGTATACTTATCATTGACTTTTTAAAAATCTGGCTATGAAATTACCTCCTAATTTACTAACAGTGTGAGATTTTAAATATTCTGCTTCAAAGAAGCACTTGTGGTAACCTTCAGATTTGTTTTTTCTTTTCTGTTTGATACACTCCACTTAAGTAAAGTTAATTTTTTTTCTCCTGTGTGTAACTGGAAAACCAGTGACAGAAGTGCACCCAAACCATTCCCTTTTGGTTTCCTGAAAGAAAGGGGAAAAAAAAGGTACTTTTGTTTGGTAGGGAAAGCTGAAATCCTGAAAGCAGCAAAATGCTTATACACTTGATTGAGTTGTATACTTTGGATACAAATTATGTACACATATTCATAAGATCAAACAACCATCCATTCCAATATGAAAGGAAGATGTATGCATTTAATTTTTATTGGCACTTCAGCTGCTGACTTTAAATGCAATTTCCTTTCTCATCTATAAAAATATTCTTTATTTTAAAAAGAGGGGTGAATGTGGTGAACTTGTGTACAAAAATGGGAGAGTTACAGATTTGTGTCTCAGTCCTGTTGTCAGAAGAGAACTACTACCTATTACACAAGAAAATACACAGAAGTTAGGAGGCCAAAGAGGACAAAAAGAAACAGTTTTTCCCAGTGACACTTTTTCTTTTGTTTGTGGATAACATTGCATAGTTCAGTTAAGCTACGTGGAGAATTACTCAGAAAATTCTGAAGAACTGTCATACAAAACTTGTAGTTAAATTATTGTGGAAAACGAAAGATCCTAAACTTACAATATGATAAGTTATTAGGTTAGTAAGTAAGTTATTACAATATGATAAGTCATAAGGTTAGGATCCCAGTTTCAATCATAATTCACCTACCGGAGAACATTTGGAATCTAGCTTTATAGCTTTAGCTCTATTTTTATTGTTTGGCAGCTTGACATTAAAATATGCATGCTGTAATCATTCTGCATAGACAATTAGAAACAGCAATTTGAAACTTAGATGTGCATTTTTCAGCTCAGAGGCATCTGCAGTAAACCTGTCTGAGAAAAATCTCCTTTTCTTATGATATTCTGTTGAAGCTTTAGGAGATTTTTGAAGATTTTAAATTCTCTCTCTGAAATTGGAGTTTTGTGATCATTATCAGTTGTCAATAATTCCACAGCTTAATGGGAACCTATCACAGAAGCAAAGTTGCACTTTGTATTGGAAAAGCCTTGCTAGGTTAGCAAGTTCATCAGCAGTATGTTCAACATACTTCATTCTTCAGATGGTATGTGTGAGAATTTTTCTTCATTGAAGTATAACCACCAAGGAAGACTAAGGAGAGACAAGAAGTTAGCTTCTGCAGTTGGTTAAATATCATGAGGTTTCTTTACAGAAATGTTAAATGAAACATTATTCAATTAAAAGTCTTCTTTTTTAATTAACCTCTTGTCTTGAATATCTTCATGGTATCCTTTAACTCCTTAGGGACTTCTGCACTTCACTCCACCAGGATGTGAAATTGTACTAAAATATGTATTTTCCTGAACTGGAAAAATATTTCTAGACAGCAAATATGTATATATTTGTATATGTATATATGTATATATGTGTGTATATATATAGTAAGCCCATGTTTTTTTTTGTTTGTTTTTTTTTTGTTTTGTTTTGTTTTTTGTTTTTTGTTTTTTGTTTTTTTTTTTAAAGGAATGCCTTTAATGTCAGTCATTTTAGTGTCTGCAGTGCTGTTGGTGGCACTTTAAAGTCAACTGAAGATATTTTCCTTGTTAAGAAGCTGTGCACTCAGGTGCAGGGGTAGGAGCAAGCAATGAACAACAGTGATAGTTCGATCTGACTCTGCCACTCAATGTCTTATGAGTCAAAACGGAGTCCCGGTGTATTGCACTGAAATACTTTGACATGGTTTAAATGGTTAAAAGGCAATTTCTCATAATGAAAAATTAGCTCCAGATTAACATTAAAGACAAAAACAGCATTTCAGAGTAACTTCTTGAACCTGCTTTGAGTATTTGGCATCGCATCAGTAGGTCAAGGTATGCTTTATTTGGACTAGAGTGCATTGATATGAAAAGAACACTACTGGAAAAAATGAGGATAATGGAGTGAGGAGAGTCACAAATATACCAATCTCTTATTATCTAAAACCTTAATCAGGTAAAATAAGAACACTGATAAAAAGTAGCTGTCAGGAAATATGAATTTTTCTCTCTACAACTCAGTCTTGATGAAGGCAAATGATATGTAGTTGTTTTTTTTCTGTCTCTTGCTCCCTTCATGCATGTTGTGGAAAATACTTATCCAGAGAGAACAGGATATTTCAAATGCCATTTTCATTGGCTATCCTTGTTGAGGTGTTCTTCTTGTTTGAGGTGTACTTCTTTCAAAACTGACCTTCTGTGATGTTATTTTCACTGCTTTCTTGTATGATGGAATGCTGAAAATGAATTGCAGTCTGTACTCTTGAAATAATCCTGTGTAGTTCTAGTTTTTTTCTCGAAGTATACAGAGTCTTCAGAAGAATAACAACCAAGAAGACTAAGGAAATTATTTGGATGTTGTTTTTCTCTTGGTGGCCAAGAGCTCTCTCTAACCAATTCTAATGAATAGATTCTGGATTTCTCAAAATTAAAGTATTTCCATGCCACAGAGCACATCTCACTCTTTTCAGTGAAGCCCAGTGCTGGAACTCCTGTGCTACTAACGAATCTTAATTACTAGTGAGCCTTAATTACAGTTATGAGATTTTTTTGGTGCAGATTTAAGGCACTGGTTATTGAAATCGTAATTCTGCAAGTTAGACTAGATGTGGAAGACATGGTAAAATTATACTTTTCTTTTAGAAGACTGTTTTTATCAGATTTACCTTCACATGAAAAAGACTGCTATCATTTGCAAGATATGATGACTTAAAAAAGGACAGTCAGTATTCACTCTGTCACATACAGACATTGAGGCTCTAAGCCAGTGAGAGAGGAAAGAAGTCTATTCAGTCTCTGAACCAAATAACTGGGAGTCCAAAGTATAGCATTGTCTGGAATCCTTCTTGAAGGAGGAATGTATTTATCTGTTTTAATGTCACCTATTGGACACAATGGAGTGAAAAATATCCAAGTATTTCCACTGTAAATTCTTTCTTGAAAGCTGTTTATATCTCTTATTAAAAAATGATGTTACACCCAATGTAAAATCTTGACAGAATTTAAATTTTAATAAATTCAAATGTAATAAATCTAACTTTGCAGAGCGCTATTAAAAAGAAATCTATTTCAAATGTCCTACATAGTTGCTTATAAGCTAATTCATCATCTTAAAAAGCGGACAGTATATTTCTGATGCCTAATTAAAATCAACAGACTAAACTATTTCATCAGGTGAACCTTCCCTGATAAACATCAACACTTTACCACAGAAGAAGCCTATAATGCAGTTACACTGTATCATTCAAATTAATATTTAAACAGTGTTTTGAAACCTGATAGAACTTCGTTCCTTGTCTGTAGTCTGCTTTAACACTGTGCTGCTTTGCTTGCTGAAGGTGTTGACGTTAAGATTGCAGTTAGTTCAGTTTGAAGTGTGGGGACATTGTGCACGTTTCAATGGACACGCGGTATACTGTGGTGTATAGAGCTCCAGCAGAAATTACTTCACTTTGAAAAAAACTTGGTTATAAGGAGTGGAGTTTTTGGTTTGTTTTGTTTTTCCTAAGATAAAAAAAGGTTAAAGAGTTGCCATGGCATTTTCATTATCACATCAGAACCTGGTCCAAACTTGATTAACTACACTTTTTATAGTTTTATTTATTTTTAAGGCATTTCAAGTAAGTCACTTGCAGTTTATATTCTCAGATTCTTGTTTTCACTGTTACTGAACCACCAGCAGCATTTGTTCTCCATGCATACATTAAACTGTTGTTGCACACTACTAATCAATCCTCTCCTCTGCATTGTGTATTTATATGCTTTTGTAGTATTTTTAGAAACAATTCATAAATTTAATACAGTTTGCTGAGATGCACATCTAACATTTATATTTAAAATCTTGCAGGCTTATTTCATACTCTTAGTCCTTTCACGTAAACAAGCAAATGAAACCCTTCAGCTTGACAAAGTTGTTTGCTCGTGTAGTAAATGTGTTTTTGCTCTGTCTTAATCTGCATTGGTGTATTGCTCCAGAGAGGATGAGCACGCCCTTATCCAGCAGTATTGTCAGACACTGGGAGGAGAGTCACCCATGAGTCAACCACAGAGTCCTGCACAGATCCTGAAATCAGTGGAAAAGGAAGAGCGAGGAGAGTTGGAGCGCATCATTGCTGACCTTGAGGAAGAACAAAGGTGTTTCATAAGAATCCTATTTAGTGTTTGAATTATTACCTCATTGTTTGAGCTAAGTGTATGCTATATATTGTTGTTGGAGAAGCTGAGAAGAGATGCATCTAGAAGTCATTATTACAATTATTTCAAATCAAAACAAAACAAAACAAAATAATATCAGCCAAGGCATGTCACGCATGGCATAGTTCTGTTAGGTAGAAGGGGGTGAGTCTACAATAAAACAGCATGGGTTCATCTCTACTTCATTGTATAGAATTTTTTCATAAACTACATGTCAAGACATTGTCTTTGAACTACTGCTGTTCTCTAGTTGGAGATCATGATAGCATAATTTGATCTAAGGATGTTTTTATTTTAAATTATTTACATCATCATTCTATTCTTCAATATACCAGGAGTCTGCAGATAGAATATGAGCAACTAAAGGAGCAACATCTTCGGAGAGGAATAAACCCTCTTGCATCACCTCCTGACTCCATTGTTTCACCTCAGCATGCTTCTGAAGATGCTGAGCTCATTGCTGAAGCTAAACTTCTGAGGCAGCATAAAGGTCGCCTGGAAGCAAGGATGCAAATATTGGAAGATCACAATAAGCAATTGGAGTCTCAGCTTCACCGACTGCGTCAGCTACTTGAGCAGGTGAATGTATACTCATGTCTGTCTTTTCTGGTTGGTGACTTCCTACATGATGGATTTCTCGGTGGTGCAAATGGATTGAAATTTTACTGTACATATTTTCACTGTTGGTGTGCTGTGTTGCACCCAGTCATTTCTAGGGTGAAGAGGCATTTTTCCAGCTCTGCTCTGAACTATGTCAGATGAGCACAAAATGATTATAATACTGGGGTGATCGTGGTAACTTGGGAAATATACAAACATTTTTTCCCAAATTTAAAAGCAGAGGGAAGAAGATATTTACCCTTTTCCAAGTAGATGTACCAGTCACACCCTGTATTTGACTTCAGTTTCCCAATCATTCCTTAATTTATTTCATTCTGTTGCCACAATCAATCACTGAAACCTTTCTTGACACAACAAAGACATTGCCAGAGAGATTTCTAATTTGCAAAGGAACAAGTATTTGCATTCAGAAGTCCAGTTCTTGAGTAGCATGTTTACACCTATAAGCCACAGCAAAGTGGTCTACTTACACATAGGTGAAATGTTGATTTTTTTTGAAGAATGTGCACATCTAGATAGAAAAAAAATAAAATGGTAAATTCTACAAGGTGTTGGATTGTAGATGAGATGTAGAGGTGTTAGATTGTAGAACATTGTGTGTGGAAGCTGAAATGTATGAATTTTTTCCCAGAAGCAATCATGACCATTGAGTCAGAGTCCAGTAAGGCAAATCGATTCCTGCATTCCTTGAACTGGATGACTGGGTGTATGAACAGATGATTTAACTAAGCTAAGAAACAGGCTTTATAAAGCAAGTATCAGAATGGACTAAGTTCCTGCTGTTGATGATACCCTTACTACAGTGATGAAAATTCGGTTGTTGTTGTTATTACCCTGTCTGTCTGTCATTCTTCTAGGTAGTCTTGGTGTCATAGCATTAGGATGCATTTGTTCCAGTGACTTCCCTACCCATCTAGCAGAATATTATTGTTGTTGTTGCTGTTAATCTAGCGTATTAAATCAGTGTTTGAGCAGTTTACATATTTAACGGTGTAGATAATTGGTGCAGCTGTTGATAATCATTCATGAAGTAAGTATCTTGGTAACTACTGCCAACACTAGGTGCTTTGGAGAAGAGTTGTAAACTTGTTGTAGAATAGAAACACAGAAGTTCTGCCAGACCTACAGACAGTTTCAGCATAGTGCTTAAAGCACAAAAATGTTCACCCTTTATTTTTTTTTCTAATTTGTCTGTAGATAATCTAATTAATATTATATTTTTGTAATCATTAAGTACCTTTATGGCATTCTTAACAAGATCTTTAAGGTATCCATATGTGTCATGCTAGGGGGCAGTGGCTTTGAGGAAACAACAACATTTTCTTAGCAGTTCTGCCTCTGGGTTTTTTTGATCTGCAACATTTGGTTTCTGATAGGGTAAGGTAAAACAAAGAACTTTTGAAATACTTCTGATTTGTTTAAACCACATTTGGTATACACTTGCTCTTTTGCTTACTGTCTACCATCTCCCTCTTCTGGGGAGTCGTGCTGGCCTTCTGATTGTTTCTTCTGCACTTCCCAAAGATGTTCGCTATTCTTTTCTGTCCTCTTCTATTGGTGTGTCTGGTATCAAGTCTGGTATTTAAGAAGATCTGCATTATTGCTTTTTGTACTATATCTGTGATTTTTCAATATAGCTTTCTAAATACATCCTTCCTTTAACATTCTGTGTTCTTTTGACCTGCCACTAGGCAGTTGTTTTTTTGCTAGCTGTCTCCAAGGATGCTGAAGCTATTCCCCTGAAGGGCCTCCAAAAACTTAAATAATTCAAAATTTCAGAGTATGTTCTTTGGAGCTTCTTTATGTCAACATCAATACAGTTGTGAAGCATCACTGAATCATGTTACTGTCCTCTCTAACTTTCTGGAAAAATGACCGCTTTTCATCATGTTTGTTTTTCTGTCTAGGCTGTTCACAGAGTGTGAGTCTTTCCCTCTCTGACTGCTTGGGAAAGACTATTTCAGAAGCCAGCTGGAGGTTTAGGTTTATTTATTTGTTTCCTTTGTTTCTGTCAACTGTCCCAATTGCATTTTTAGTGGATGTAAAAAAATTCCTTGTCTTGTTAATGAGATAGATAATTTGCATGGAAGATTATCCTAAGTCCAAATGACAAAATACGCAACTATGTAATTCCTTTAGTAATAATTACTGGTGCTAAAGGACACCACTGTCCATTTCATAGCATTTTCTTTGCTGTGATTGACATTTCATGTTTTCTATTTCTTTCTTCTGTCAACAGCAGATCTCTGTTTCTCTTCTCCACTCAGTCTCCTGACTGTTGTTTATGTTAATGAAGTGCTACTGAATCTGAAATACCTCTTTGAATATAAAAGAACTCTTTCTCTAAGAAATAGGGCTAGAAAATTAATGAAACTTAGAAACTCCTACAGTGAGTTAGATCTGTGTCAGAGTGTTCAAAGACATTCTTTAGAGAGCACCTTTAGCAAAAAAGTGCATGTATCCTCACTTCACGTTTGCCTTCTTCAGGTCACAATTCTGAGGTTAACACACTATTTTTATTTTTGCAAGCCCAAAGGATTGGTAGCTGTCACACAATGTTGTCATTTTGTTGGCGTGATTGATTATAGTGTGAAAGAGGAAGGTGAAACAGAATTTGCTTGTGACTGCTTTGATACCACCATCTTATGTTAATCATACAGAAAAGAAAAAAATCCATTTTCACTTTTATTTTATACAGCCCTTCTAGATACTACATGTACAAAATAGAATTAAGAGCTATTATGAAGGGCATTTAAAGTCTAATTTGATTTTCTTTGTCTGAACAACTGAATAGAGGTTTCATGCTGGATTTGATACTGAATTTAATGGAAGTTAACATCACTTGTCAGTGGATGTATGGTAAAACTGTAAGACAACGTATATAGGGGCTGCAGCTCCCTCTCTTGCTAAAAGCAGAGGGTCTTTAGCAATAAACAGAAAGAGCTCTGTGTTATTTTGTGGCTGGGAGAATAAGCCAGGAATAAGAAGAAACATCTGCAATGAATTGGGAAAGGGAATTAGCCTGCTTTTGTGGTATTCTGTAGCTAAGATGTCTGGGAGATGTTTGTTTGTTTAAACAATGACAACAACAGAAATCAGATCAGTAATGAGTGTGACTTATCTGACCCTAAAGCTACATTTCAGGCATTTCCATGGGAAAGACACCAGCAGGATTCATACAAAATTGAGTTGTTGTTGATCCAAATTGGTTAAAATAAATATCTCCCTTGAGATCCTTTAGAACTGCAGTATTACAGAGAAATCCCTCAGTTTCAGAATTTTCTGCAGCACTTATTTGTTCCCTTGTATCTTTATTTAGTTTTATATAACAATAAATACATCAGCCTCCCAGAAACTGAATATTGAATTTTGGTTACACAAGTTCCTGGTGCTCATTTTGTAGCCTTAGAAAAGAGACTGTGACTTTTCTGTACCTCCAGTTCTTTCCCATTAAAATTTGGATTATCTCTCATTAAAAATGTTAAATCATAGAAATACATGCAGCTATAGCCTCGATTATTTTGCATTTAACTTCACTCAGATTAGTGAAATCAGAATCTGATTATTAAGGCTTTCCTTCCGCTGCCAGAGCTCTTCCTTTGCTGCTCCAAACCCCACTATTCATCTGCTGAGCCTTATGGTCTTGACTTTGTAAGAAGAGGATTTGGGTTTTGTTTGACTTTTCTTGTTATTGTAGTCATTAGAACGAAATACTGTCTATTGAAAATGAATTAATTAGACATTGGCCTCTGATTAGAAAGGAATGCATTTAAAAAAAAAAAGAAACTGTGAGGTTTCATTCTGACTGCTACAGCAATATGCGATAGGTCAGTGTAAAGTATTCCAGTATGCTTTTATTTGCTCTCAGTTAATCCACTATTTGAGTCCTCTTGCTTTGTGTGTTGTTGTTGTGTTGTTTTGTTTTTTTTCTGTCATTTGCAACAGTGCTGCTAAGTGACAATAAATAACCTTCACTACTAATTTGTCATTTGTGTTTGTAGGCGTCTCCTTTTTATCCTAATTGATCTTGACTTTGCAGTGTCTTGCTATCCTTAGTCTAGCCTTTGTGTTGCTGTACTGCAGTTTACTGTAAAGTCCAGCACTGATCTTCCTCACTCAGTCATCTCTGCATCATTTGTCCACATTTACTGCTTGAAGAGGGACAGAAATCTAGTCCAGCTGCATGTTGGATGACTCAGATCCTCTCTATCCATCTCTTTGTTGTGTGGGCAAACACGTATTCTGCCACTGAAGCTACCTTTGTTCTACACTGAAGTAACCTGTAACCTTTGGAGAGGTTGTTTCATCTCCTTAGCTCTAAACTCTTCTTGAATGGCATCTGCTGTGCAGAACTTCCTGGGATTAGTTACCCCCGACTTGCTGCATTTTAAATCACTAAATTCATTTTACCTAGACCCTGTAGCTGGGCTGAAGCTTTATGCTGAATAGCAAAAGACTTAAATACTCAGTAGGCATTCACTGCTCATATGGATGTCTTGATGGTAAAATCCTTGCCTGCCTTGAGAGCATTTCCATTTTTCTTTGCCTTCTAAGTGCAGAGCAGTCTCTCTTGATTTATTCTTTTAGTCAAATTTGGAAGTTGTTATTGTCATAAGGAAAGAGAGATGAGACTGGGAAGAGAAAAAGAGATTTGCTGAATTCTCAAGGGAGCATTTCCTTCTGTGTCTCAGCATTGTGTGTGCAAGAAAAGGTATCTCTCATTGTTCAACAATTTGCAGTTTTTTGTTGGAGGTTGTTCATTTTTTACCTTATCTCAAAGAATTGAATGTTACTGTGAGCTTAATATTGTGAACTACCAAGTTGTGCACAAATGAGCTGTTGTGTCTGTTCCTTCTGCAATGAGTCTCGTAGATGTTCTAGATACTTTTTCAGTCTAAAAAAAAAACAACAAAAAAACCTTAAAAATAATTTTTGCGTTTCTTCTGCGTCTGCTTTTGACAGATTTAGGTAAATAATCTGCTTATTAAGCTGTCTGAAAGTAATTTGATGATTTGCAGTCAAAAAGATAAATGATGGGGGCAGCCATTTCAGGAAAGATTATGTAATTGCCTCAGATATAAATGCTGTTTCACATTTCAGAACAGTCATTTCTTGAGCTTGAGTATTGTGTAACTCTTCTTCAAAGGATTTCTTACTAAAATCACAGAGGGGAAAGAGGAACACTGATGTTTGATTCTTAAGGTGACTGTAGGAATCCGGAAAGACTTGCCTCAGCAGTTTCAAAGTTTGGAGACTCCTGTTCATAGTTTTGTGGAAATTATATAGTAAAATCTGGGGATTTTTGCCAATCTGGAGTTCTCAAAACTATGGAGAAGCAGCAACAGCAGGAGTAGTGGGCCATAACTTTCTACTCTTTAGGCTTAACAGTTCTCCTGAATCTGGCATCTTTGTTTGGCTTGCCTGTGAAAGAAGTTTAGTGGAATGATTTCTGGATTGAACTGATGCCAATAAGCATGATCAGTCACCTCAGCCAAAGTTTCTTAGCACAGCTTAGTTGGCTGTCTTACGTGTATGCACATATCTATATGTACATTCATACATACATACATATATCGCAGAATCAGAGAATGGCCTGGGTTGAAAAGGACCATAATGATCAGGTAGTTTCAACCCCCTTGCTATATGCAGGGTTGCCAACCACCAGATCAGGCTGCCCAGAGCCACATCCATCCTCGAATGCCTCCAGGGATGGGGCATCCACAACCTCTTTGGGCAACCTATTCCAGTGCATCACCACAAATATATAACACATACATACCCAACCTCATTACTAACATTGTGTAGTCTTTAGATGTAGCTGGGCTGAGAGGCTTGTCAGGCTGTTTGGATTGTACTTAACAAATTATGTTTCTGTGTCACACCACTCATAGATGAATATCATTATTAAGGTGACAACTGGAGTGCTCTAAGAATTATGCTTAAGCATGAACTTTTTTTTTTAGTAGGTTGTTTTGTTTTCCTGATAGCTGTGTAGACATAAGTCAACTTTGAATACTTTGAAAACAAAGTGGCAGGATGACCATATACAAGCTCATGCTTATATTATGTAGGTATCACATACCTATTTTTGCATTTCACTTTCTCCCATGTAGCCTGAGTCAGACTCACGACTTAATGGTGCCTCCCCCTGCACTTCACCCCAGCATTCAGCCCTCAGCTACCCGCTTGATCAGGAGACAAGCTCACAGTTTCATCAGGCAGGTGAGTGTCTGGTCGGGTAACGTGCTACGTGAGTCTATAGATGAATATGGAATGGTTTTGTTACATCTTTCTGAAATTATTTACCAACAAAAAATACACAAAAAGGGGCTGATCTTTGTGATGGTACTGGGAGAAATGCTTAGTGCACCTGGAGCGCTGCTTCCTTGCACCTTAATGCAGCTGCTGTATCACAAGGTTCTGAGTGATGGATGCCTATCACAGCTTTTTTGGTCCTAGCTGTTGTCCTAGCCTACTGGGCTAGTGTCCCCTCCCCTGGGAGAAACAGATTGCATTGGAGTGAAATGGCCAACAGCTGTTTGTCCTACAGTACGTGCATACAGCCAAGTAATCCATCAGATACAGGAACACATGTCCAAATGCATATAATTGAAACTTCCTTATTGCTGCTTTAAAAATTCTGTGTATGCCCTCCTTATTCTGGTACTTTGACCCCAACACTCAAAGGCTTCGTATCTTTAGAAATTGTTATTTAGTAGTGCAACCTTTACACATCAGGAGATTTCTCACTTGAAAGATTATTTAAATTCTCCAATAGCAAAACTCATTAGTTCCACTGACAATTAGCAGAAATAATTATGAACCATTGAATGTTCAAAAATAGGACAAAAACCCAAACATTTTTCTCAGACTATCTAAGTGTAATTTCCTCCCTATTTTTCTTGTCAAGCCTTTGTTTCATAAATTTAAGAAAATTATGTTATTTCAGTGGAAAGCCAGAAAAATATTCTTTTGCATACTGGGAAGTTTTCATTCAGCACTGACATGTGTTTCATTATAATTTGTCTGAAAAAACACGGGACTTTTCTGAGTCTGATTTAATGCAATGGTAGATGTATAAGCGATGCTGCCAGTTGTACTCCCTAACCATTCCATGTGCTAATTTTAAACAGCACTTAAAAAATACCACAACAGCATATTGAGTAAATACTGCCTAAAAGAAATTCATGTATTTATTTATTTTAAAATGTATTCATTCCAGAAGTTAGGTGACAAACTGTCTGACACAAAAAGCAGAGAACATAACTGAGCAGTTACTGAGTATAATCCCTCCATCTTGTTAACCTTTAACTTAGCCGTAAATTCTTATAAACTGCTTCTTGTTGATAGCTCCCACCAGTGAAGTTTTGGATGTGGTGGTTGAGCTTTAATAATAGAAAGTATTTATGCTGCAAATCAGTAATTTAACTTTCATTTCCTCTCACAAATCTGACAGCTCCTGCACATGAAGTTACAGACGCTTCAGCTAATGATTTCTGAGGAAATGTTAAGCAGTATTCAAATGGATGATTGGATGCAAACGCCTTTAAGAATGCTGTCGTCTTTTTTTATTTGCTTGTTACTAAATTGCCTTTTTTGTTGTCATATCTGCAGATGACTTGTTAGTTCCACCTCATGATACCAACACAGATCTGACAGATGTTATGGAGCAAATCAACAGCACATTCCCAGCTTGTTGCTGTAAGTGTAACAAAATACCACTCTGACAGTAATAGTGAATTTGAGGTGATCTTATGAAGAAAAAAGTCATTCCCATGGTATTAACTAAGAAAAGATTTTCTGCCTGATAAGATGTCTTGTCAACATGTACAGGTTACAGAACTCTGCCCTTTCTGGTTACTCAGTGTTCATTCTTCCATATTTATGAAGGGAAATTAAAAAATATTCTTGTGTTTTAAACTGAAGTTGTTTGCTGTTAAGAAAAGCCTGTTGCTCCGCGTGGAATTTTCATTTGTGCCTGCATAAAGGGAAGAGACACCTAGAAGTCGATTTCTTGCTTATGTAAAATCTATATAGAACCAAAGTGAATGTAAATTCAGAAATTGTGAACAGTGCTTCTATAATAGAAATTGAAAAAAATAAAAAGTCATAGGTTACAGTAGGGACTGTAGCCCAATGCTGATTCCTTGAACTAATTGCTGAACTAGTTACTAAACTAATTGACCAGAAGAAATAACTATTAATTTGGCACATATCACCATTCCATGCTTAAGTACATTGAAAGTTAATCTCTTATTCAGTGTCTATTAAAGTAAAATCAAATAGCTTCATATGCACAGCTTCAATCAGCCAACATACGCTTCTTCTGGCACTGTTCCTTGAAGACTGTCACTGCACTTGGAAAATGAGTAGCTATCTTTCTGGTCAGTATTTCATACAGACTGTTGTTTTATTGGTTTTGGCAGGCATGGGTTAAAGCGGCAACGTTGTTATTTGTCTTTTTTACCAATGTGCATACCTTTGTCTTCACATTCAGCTTTTCTGCAACAAAACAGTAGTGAAAGCTAATATTCTTCCATATTCAACAGTTCTTTGCAATGAAATATAAAAAAAGATGGTTAGTTTTAAAAGGCATGTGAGAGGGAGGTGTTAATGCCCAGTCCTTTTGGAAACACCAGAGCTCTGCTCTATTCTATGTTTTAAGTTCAGTGAACCTTGTTAAAAATACCCCTTTTATCTCCTGTATATACATTGGCTGTGAAGAATTGCAGCAAAGAAGATTCACTTTGCTCATTTTGAGAAATCAAATGAGAATTTAGCAAAAGTGGTTTTGATTGCTTTATGAATTAAGGATTTGATTCTAAACAGCATCTGTCCAACAGCTAGTGGAGCTACCTGCCACACCTCAGAGGTGTTCTGTGTAGTAAGTAGAAAATACAAGCAAAGTACAGCTCTTGTTTTTGCAGATAAGTATAAGTAGGTACTAGTCATGTTCATTCTTCATTTACACTGTAGGGTGAGCTGAGGACTAAGAGCTATCTGACATTTTATTAGAGTTGTGATGTTAGAATATAACCAGTGTTTAATGGGTAATTTCCCTGTTTTGAGTTAATTATAGGTAAATCCTAGCAACAAAACCACAATAGAATGGGTTCCAAGAAGTAAAACCTAGTGGAAGCACTGTTCCTTCTCTGGTACAGTCTTGACACTCAAAAGTAATTTGTTCAGAAAGCTTTGTGTCTTCTAGTGATATTAACTGGTCTTTGGGACAAAGATAAAGGCTCTTTGCCCTCCACAGACAAGATGCCACTGACCTTTTTCAGTGCTAGGGACTACTTTGCCTGCTCTTAGCGCTAAGGGGGAAGAAAATAACATCTCTGAAAAAAAAAAAAAAGTATGAGTTCCTTCTGCTGAAAGTGTAACTTGAAAATAATTAAAAATATTTACTTGTTTGAAAACAGTAGGGAAATTTTCTTGTGTGCTGGCAGTATTTTAATTTAGGAGAAAAAAATAATGAAAAGGAGTGTAGGGGGAGGTACTGGAAGCAGGTCACACACAGAAGTTACAGCGTCTTCAGCCTTAGAGATTGTCAAGACTGTTGTTGGCTATCATCTTACTTTCAGTGAGAGGTTGCACAAGATGACCTGCAGAGACTATCCAATGTTGCTATGGCTTTCTGAATCCAATTTCATCATATAAATTGAAGGTCACAGTAGAAGGCTTTTCATGACAGATTGAGGTCCAGGTCAATCTTTTTGATGTACTGATAAAGAAAAGATACACTAAAAATACTGCCTGCCAACCTTCTCCTATGCTCCTGAGTCACACTGCATGCTGTTCATCAATCTATGACTTCATACAGATTATCAGAGTATTTAGCAACTTCTGGAGATACTCTGGATATGTGAATGCTTTGGCTGCAGTAACACTGCAATGTCATAAGTGTATAAATGGCTATTGCTATAACATTCAGGTTTCACAGCATACTGGGACTCTCTTCCAAACCTCTAACTTTCATCTTCACTGCCTGTATCTCAAAAGAAATAACAGGGACCAAGAACTGCAGCTGCTCACTGTGGGAGGTACTGGGAGGAGTGGAGAACACTGTCAATATGGGTCCTATATCTCAGTTGCTAGGCTCTGGATATGCCTGGTGATGTGAATCCAAAATTCATTTATAAATAAGTGAAAACTTACAAGAAGATGGGTTAAAAGCTTTCCAGACTGATGAGTGATTTGCTTTCCCATGAGTTTAGAAATGTAGTTTTGAATTCTTGAAAACCAAACAGTATGAGAAAAACAATCCAGTTATGAAGTCCTGGCAATTCTCAGTTTTGTGTGGTTTCAACCTCCGTGGTCTGTTGAACCCTGGGAGTCTGTGGACTAATTCCAAAGGACACTCAAAAGGGCATAGACTGTTTCGTGTACTATGCACAATTCTGCACTGATTTCCCCATGCTGTTACCTGATCTTTTTTCTGAAGGGTAAATCAGGAGGAATCAGTTTTGCTACAGACAAATCCTTTACACTTCTGTAAAATGCATTAAAAGAAGTTGGAGGAAAAGAAGTTGTATTAAACTACTAACCACAGAACATTCCTAATCCCTTCGAACCCTGAGCAGTGGTTGCTATTGGCTGCTGCTGTTCTAATTGCATACAAAACACATTGTTTTGTTTTTCACTGATGTTGAAGGTTTGCAGTAAACTCCATAAAGGAGAAATCTTCAGAAAAAGAGACCATGCCTTACTGATAGTCAGCCCTTAAATGAGATCTGTGAGAGGTGGAGCTCAAGCTCCACCCCGTCTGGTAGCACAGCTGAATTACCTTCACCTGTGCTCCTGCAGCTGACTCATTGTCTGCCTCAGAGGTTCAGGCTGTGATCAACAGTTTCCCATCCATCCTGTTACTGTATTTGTTTTTGTACTTCCAAGATACAGAGTGGTGGAAATTTCTAACTTTTTTTCTTTTTTTTTTTTATTTGCAGCAAGTTTCACTGGCAGACAACAGGTATGAGGCATTCTGATGTATTTGCATTGTTCTTGGAAGCAGACTAAAACAAGTGGGAAAATTCCATTGAAGTGAATTGGCTAGTCCTTTATTTTCTCCCTAGCAGGCTATTTGGAGGCTACACCACTGTAATAGGAAATGTAAATTTTGGAATATCCTAGTTAATAGAAAATCCCTATGGGCATAGACATTACCAAAGGTATAGTGATGTGCAGTTTTAGTGTGTTGACCATAAGGAATCAGTTCAAATCTATCGGCTAGTTATTTTCAAACCAGCCTCAGCTCTGCAAGATTAAAACTGGTTCTTGCAAAAGACATCCATGGGTGCCTTTTCCCCTGTGCCTGTTGCTCCAGATGCAGATGGGTCTATGGATCAAGAGCTGTGGAGTAACTTAGTATTAAATTATGCTGCCTTTCACAGTAGAAAGCCTCTTTACAAAACCAAGTAAGATATTTGGCTATTCTCACAAAAATGTGGAAATCAGTCTGATATTTAGATACTACCATGTTCTTGAAAATCTACCTGGTATGAGCAGTTACATTTCTATTACAAATAGAAGAAATAGGGAAAAGAACAAAACAAAGCAAAAAATCACACTCTTGTTATATGTTTAGGTTCATACTAGAGCAAAATTATGACTAATAAGGAACAACATAATCTTCTGTTATTGCATCGTTCTTGCAAATTTTCATTGTTAAATATGTCTAATAGATAATCATGGATTGCTATGTTTAAGGTGTCAGAAGAATGAAGTGATAGACAGAGTTAATTACTTCCCTAATTTCTTCGCCTTGTACATTAATCCACATTTTGTAAGGTCACACCTTTCCCATGTTAGTATCTAAAAATTCAGAAATATTACTTGGCCAAATACTTCCTTGGACTGTCATATCTGGTGGAATAGAATTGCCCTTCCAAACACTGACTCAGATTTTAGGTTTCAGTCCCTAAACAAGGTAAATTAGTGAATTAAAATAACATTTTTCAGCAATCCTTCCTGTCAGCAGGCATAGGGATATCATTCAGTGTAATCAGTGATTAACATTTATCTTCCTCAAAAAGCATTTGATTTTTTTAGAAACAAAATTATTTCTGAGTGATCTCACACTTGAAATACACCATGGCAGCAGCATTTAAGAAGGGGTGTTTGCATGTTTTGCAGAGAACAGAGTTATAGAATCATGAGATAGGTTGGGTTGGAAGGGACTTTAAAGATTACCCAGTTCCAACTTGCTGCCATGAGCAGGGCTGCCAGCCACCAGCTCAAGCTGGCTAGGGCCCCATCCAACTTGGCCTTGATCTCCTCCAGAGCTAGAGCATCCACAGCCCCTCCGGGCAGCCTGTGCTACTGCCTCACTACCCTCCATGTAGAGGATTTTTTTTCTGACATCTAATACAAATCTCCCCTCTTTTAGTTTAAAAACAGGAGCCTGGAAATAAGTATCACATTTTGGGGGGCTGTGTCCAAGCCCAACTTGTGTATGCTCTCCAATTTACCATTTAGGATTCAGATAGAACAGTAGTTTGTCTAAATATTTTTTCTATGGGTACACAGCAAGGAAAGCCTGTAAACTGTATTTATTACTGTGTAGTTATAAAATCCTTTGAGCTTTACTCAATAAGAATTTTAAGTAGTGCAGCACAGTAAAATGAGGATTCTCTTAACTACATGCCTGGGTGATTTGCTAAATCTTGTGACAATACATCTAAATTTTTAAAATACAGTTTTTTTGCAAAATTACATCTGAGTCCATAAGTGAACCAAGTTCAGAGTATTTAGAGCTCTCTGTAGGGTACTGCGCATGTTAGTATGGTACTGACATGGCTATTTCTCATCATTACAGGCAATGTGAAGTGCTCATTTGGACGTCCACCAGTGCTTCCTGACGTGCAGTACAGCCCTTTTCTACAAAACACCAATTGCGAGTTCCACTCCATCAGAAGTCTGTCTGGGACCTTGGAACATGCTGTTTGCTTTGACCGCGTGTTCTACTTGAAATACTAAAACACTGAATACCCAAAGATGAGGATATTGTTTTTATATTATAGGTTCTTTTTCTTCTTCCCTTTCTATGCAACTGTAAATTAATGAGCAGTGGAGTATTTGTCACTGATTTGTATAAATATACAGCCGCGGGAAAAGGGGCAGGGGCTTTATATACGTTCTTTTTGATAAAGTGAACTGCATAAGGAGTTTGGAGCAAAATGTTACATTTATACATTCCTTTCAGCTCTTTGCTTTTGCATTGTAAAATATCTTCGGTTATATTTTCATTCATTTAATATTCTGTTCTGATTATTTATATGCTAACAGTCTGATCGAACACACTTCAGAATTACCCTTGATTTGTTTTCAGAATTGGAATATGAAGTTCCCATAATGTGCATTGTTGTTACTGTTTAACACAAATTGCCTTTAAGTGCAAGCTACCGTATTTTAACTCCATTAAACAAGGTAAACTCTAATTTCAAGTCATAATGATTATCATGCACCAAAATAATATTTTTAACGTTCTTTTAGTTGATTCTAGCCAACACACTCCATTTGGAGGATTATGTTTTAAGCTTTACTTTACTTTGAATCAGGAGATAGCTAAAAGAGGACTTAGATGATAGTTAAAGTTGTTTTTAGTAAGGTCTAAGTTAGTGTAATCTTGCCCGACTTTGTCTGGAAATAAAGCTTTGCTGTTCCTTGCTGTGCCAAACTTGTTTCAAGTTTCGGAACCTACAGTCTGTGAACTAAAGCTCAGTTCTGTGAGATCCCCTGTTGTTTATTCAAACGCACGAGTCTTTTGGCTGCCTCTTAGAAATGAAGAGACAATTAGAAAGCCTTTTCCAATACTGTTGGTGATAGAACGTTTTCTTCAAAGCTGCAGTACTCCTAGATTGCAACATGTGGCATTGTAATCTTGCAACTCATTTTTACCTTTGAGATCATTTATTTATGTACTTCAAGTAGGAATAATTATGGGAAAGTTATGTCACTGATCAGCTGATTTCTAGATTTAAAATAATCATCAGAGTTTTTTAATGCCTTCATGGAGTTTACAATGCTGCATGGACACTTGCTTTCATGTCAAGACAAACCTTTAATTGGTAAAACTGCATGCAATATATATCATGTATAGTGGAGAAAATCGAAACTATGTCGTTGTTGATTATTACCGAAGAAAAAAAGCCTCAAAATAGTATTGGAAGAGTTATAAATTCTGTACTGCTACCAAAAGATTCTAGAGGACATTAAAACAAAGTCAGGAATATCTAGTGCTTATGAGGTGGTGCCAACTAAATTGTCCTGCACCCACAGTACTCGCTCCTGGAACACTGCTGCTTGAGGAGCGATTTGGGCACAGCATTGACCACGTTCTAGTGTTGGCTCTGGTGCCAGTTCTTTCTGAACTCTTTGGCAAATTATTTAACCACTCTGCCTCTGTTTTCCCATCTGTAAAATGGGGATGACAGTACCTCTTGAAGGTGTAGAGAGCTTAGTTAGTTAGTCTGAAAAGCTCTATTTAAATGCTAAGTATTATTCTTGAGTGGGTGGAGCAAAACTGTCAAGGTGAGAAGAAGCTGGCTACTATAAATGTTTCGTCTATTAAAAATAAAGTAGCATAGTTATTCTGAGAAGACAAACACATTTTACAGAAGAGGAAAGCCATGACCACCTTTCTACCTCAGACCTAACTTCATGAGTAGTATTGGAAATAGCTTTATATTCTGTTCTCTGCAAAGTATTTTGCTTTTATTGAGCTTACGTCATTCTCTAGGCAAAGAATCCTTAAAATTAGCCCCCACGTAAGTTTAAAAAGACAAAAAAAGTCTAAGTAGTGAATTTGGTGGCTTTTGTTTTTGTTATGAATATGAGGTTATGTGTAAAGTTGTTTTTCTGCCTGTGTTTGTATGCATTCTTTGTCCTCTGCTGCCAAGTAAATGCTACTTCAAACACTACATTGTAACATTATTCCTCTGCGATAATAATAAATAAATGGAATATATTGCAGTAAGATGAGATGTATGGTGTTCCTTCAAGTTTTGAGTTCCTTCAAGGATGGCACTTCTCATTAATACGTGCTGCAAATTTAATTCTGAAGAGAACTGATTTTAAGACTGGTATGTGGTTTTCATTTATATAAATGAAGCAAATCAGTATTTTCTCCCATAAGTCCATGTGTGTCTTCTCAGGTTTTTGTCTGGAGTCTTGTTCAGCTGCATGGCAGATTTTAAATATGATCAACAGAGATGCACTGCTTTAATTTAAAAAGTGCTGTGTATACGTGTTATGAAACAGTGATAATACATGAAGGTTTGTCAAATATTAGGACTGTAAATTAGTCTATGTTTCAATGCCATTTAGCCAATATGCTCAGCTGAAACACAGTGCTAGTTTTTCAGTCAGGGTTGCTGTAGTGTAATTCTGAACTTGTTTATATATATTGTGAGTAATACACCATAAAACACTGGGGCAATTGGTGCTAATAATGCCTAGGAAGAATACAGCCTACCTGACCGGTGAAGGACAGCTGAGGGGTAAGGACCAACTAAATACCTCTCAGAGGTTAGTAGAGAGGAACTAAAGCTGCAGTGTTTGTTAGAATAAACCTAATAACAAGCATTTGTTAGAACTAAAAGGCTCATTTTTAACCACTGACTGCATGACTGCAGTGCCAACAGCTGGAGCTGAAGAAAGATGAGATAATACTTGTCCTTTCTTCTCAAAAAAGAAAAACACAAAAAAACCAAAACAAAGAACAACAAAAGAATCCAACAGTGTTGTTGATGTTTAGGTTTGTATTCTTGTACTGCTATTCATAAACAAAATAATGTGGTTTAAGTCAATGGAGGAAAGGGAGCTTCAGAATGATGCCATCTTTGCTCAAAAAGAATAAATAGAAGAGTATGAGTTGCACTAAATGGCCTTCAGAGGTGCCTTAAGGATTCTATGATTGTGTGGTTGATACTATGATTCTGTCTGATTTTCTTTGTATTAGCGCAACTGTCTGTATCAGCCTACTTGGAGAGATTGCCTAAGCTGTCTTTTCCCTGATATGGGATTTTTTTACTACTAAAAACACGACCTATTCACCTTTTCCTAAACAATGAATAAACGTTTCCCTCAGTCAAAGGATAAACCCAAATTAATGATGTTTTCTAGATCTCATCAATGCAGAATAGACATCATTCACTTATTTCAAATATAAAAGTAGTTAAGATATGATTGGCTGTTCTTGCTTTTTAAAGGTATATGTGAAAATGCACTTATTTTCCCCTTCCACTCTAAAACGGATTTTCTTGGGTGTGGGTATTCTCCCTTTCTGGACTGAGGCAAGGATGTCCGGATGTTCAAGTGATGCTATCTGAGCTACTTGAATGATGAGACTTCAGCTAGAGAAGCAGCAACCAGGCACAGGTTGTCCATAGACACATAAGAATTTGTGTCAACACACTGTCCTGGATCAGGGCTTCTGTCCTCACAACTGTTATTTCTACAGTTAAAAAATGTGGGGTTTTTTAGTCATTTGCAATACAAATCATCCTGTGGATAGAATTTGTTGGCTACATGTATTTTTTGTTCTCTTCTAGTACAGAGTTGCTCTTTTAAAAACCTTCCTGAAGGAAAACATTCATTCCACTGCAAGACTGAGGCATCAGTCCTGTCCACTGAAGTGCAGTGTATTCAGTTCCCACAACAATAATGAAAAAATCAGCCTTACAAGTCTAGTCAAGGTGTTGATTAATAACAACAGTATGAAAAAAAAAAAAAACACAAAAAAAAACACCTTTAGTGGGATAACTAAAAGGGAGAGCTGCATTCAGCCTTGAATAAAGCTCTCAGTGATCAGTAACTATTCCTTATGTTCAGTACAAAAGGAACTTTCTTCCAGTGGTCAACAAAGATGAAATCTTTCTTGGCTTACACATCTTTGGGAACCTATCTTCTGTCTTTAACGCCACTTAAATATTCATGATGTTCCAGCAGAAATTGCACTCTTTGCAACTTCAAGCTCTGCTTTAGAAAGAACAGCTGCAGGCAAGCACAGCAGCCTTTGTTGGAAGGGGAAGGCGGGGGCTGCTTCCAACTACTGCAGACAGCACCAAGGAATCCCTTAGAACAAGACCTGCTCTATTAGCATGCTTATTAAAAGTGATAAGCCAGAGAGGCTGAATAGGTTTCCTAGACGCCAGTATGTGTTAAAGATTAATGCCTACACAGAAAATAAAACAACAAAACCACATAGACAGGATCTGTCTTATCTGTAAGTCATCATCTCCAAAACATATTATTTCCAGATGAACTATTCACAATCCTGTTAGTCTCTCTTTTTATAGTCAGGTAAGCACCCTGACAATGTCTTGTTTTAGGATGTTTACTAACTAATATTTAGTTTAGAGACATATACTTCAGAAATATTCATTTTATGGCAATAAGCCTAAGGTATGAGCTGAAGGAAAAATAACTCAGTATTAAATGTATGCAAAGCAGTGGAAAATGTAATTGTTAGAATTTGTTGCCAGCTAGAACAAGTGACTTGGCTATAAAATATATATATATGAAAAACACCTAGCAGTATTGCAGCAGCTCTTCATCTGCATGTGGAATTCCTTTTGCCCCCACAGTAATCGCTATGTCTTTATAACTGGGATATAAATACTTTAAAAAATCACTGAAAATAAAAAGCGGAGGATGAGATCCCTTACCAACAGTTTGAGAATTTCAAGCTAGTTTTAAGGGAGTAAGGAAAAAAAGCCACTTGGATGAGAAAGATTCACCTGAATTTTATATGGCAATAGGCAAACATTTGATCAAATACAGTAACTTAATGTGAGTACAAGCCTGAAGAGTTGCAGCATAACTATGGCTCTGCAAAAGTAGGTGGCAAAACCATTCATTTTTCTTCACTGGAGATCGGATTTTGCATACTGAAGGATTGGTCTTTATCTTGAGCAGTTCAATGCAATTGTGTTTCTCTGTATGTATTTGCAGTGTGGTACTACTGCCTAACCTACATTTAGGTTTCACACATTAGAATAAGAGAGTGGACAGAAAAAACACTCAAACTGAAACTGCTATGAGCCACACCACTGATCTGAAAGAAGGGAAAGTTAAGGGCTCCGCAGATCCGACTTTTTACAAACAGGTGGGAAGTTTGCTTTCTGCCAGTCTTCAGAATCCTTCCCTGTCTGACATGACCTTTCTGAGACCACTGAGATTGACTTTTCAGTGACATCAACAGGATTGCTCAGCATGCACAGGTACACACCATCACATCCCATAGACTTATGTGTATACAGTTTAATTAAGTGTTCTCTAATCTGATCCTTCTCAAGTGACAAGGAGGACATTTCTGTTGTTCTAGACTTCCCTTCTGGCCTCAGGGACCTGAGTTTCCTGTAATGGTATGGAATTACCGGTAAAGATGGTGATGAAGAAGAGATTCAGCACTTCAGACTTCTGTTTGCTTTGTCACCCAGTCCCCTTCTGCAATGGGCCTACATTTGCCCTGGTTCACCTGCACAACTCTTAGCAGTTCTTCCTTGTTTAGGAGTACAAGGTCCACCTGAGTCGCTCCCCTCACCAGCTCCTTGGTTACATGTTAGGAAATTGCACTGATGAATTTTTCCCTAGTTAGAATTACTGAGCCAATGTACCATCTTACACAGCTGAGAAAAAAACCTCTTGCCCCAAGAAGAGCAATAGGTGAGTAGGGAGGGATGTTTTAAATGCAGATGCTTGTGATGGTTTTGCTTAATGTCCCTGAAGGTATTTTGGTGAGCAGTTGTGAGGAGTCTAATGAATGGCTGTGGCAAACAGACATGCACACAGAAAGAAAAACTATTCAGATGCATTTCTGCCTCCCCAGCCCCAGCAGCCCCGCTGGAATGGAAAGCGTAGCTCTGACCTACTTGCTTTCAGCAGGCTGCAATTATAGCGCCTATCAATTTTCTATAAAAATACAGATGTGAACAAATGGAAAACCTGAGTGGCTCAAACGCGAGCAGAATAAGAATGCTACTAGGCCCCTGTTCCTGCCAAGTTTTCCTTTTCACAGGCTGAAGTAGAACATCAAAACAACTGTTCACATTTTACTATGAAATATGGGCCAGCCTTTGTACTCAAACAGAACAAACCATGGTATCTCTTTGCCTACTGCCTACACATGCATTTTTTCTCACCCAGAAAGTCTCCTTACTTGCTATGAAAACTTACTGGTCACCTTTGTGAGAGCTAACTTTTGGTCTTGAATTCTCACAGTGGTTTCTCATAGCACAGTTTCTGCTGCCCAGTTGGTGGCAAGGGCCTGAGCCAGCTGTCCAAAAGCAGATGCAGCACTCTAGCTCTGTTCTCCTCAAATACAAAGGAATGTTCCCTCCCTTGATCTACTGATTGCAGTTTTGCTATACAGCCCTTATCTGCTGCTAAAGCTCAGTATCTCAGGACAATAACCATAGCTCCACAGGAAAGGCAAAAGGTAATAGATGAGTTTGCTCACTTTTGGGTTACCCACCCATGGGAAAACTGTTAGGTTATGTCTTGAGCTGGTAATTGAGCACCTGGTGAGAGGTGCAGCTGGCCTAGGGAGCACAGGCAAATTGTTTGCACCTGTGCACCCCATCTGACCAGAAGAGGTGGACATATAAGGGCCAGCCACTGAAGGGAGGTCATCTCTTGGACTCTACTGCTATATGTGTAGGATTGTGGTGTTGGCAGATAGCCTCTTCACCAGGTGGGTGACTTCAGCTCTTCTGAAGTATACAGTATATGACTATTAGTCTACCTGTGAGTATTTTGCCTGGTATTGACAAGAACCTGTCAGAAGCAATTTTGCTTTTCTGTCTGTGGGAGACTACTTAATATAGGCCTTGATAACACTTAAGAAAGAAATTCTTTTGATAATGATTTGCATTCATGTTATTGCAGACCTGTTGGCCTTATTTTCTTATCATTCCTAGTACTTGTAATGCTATTTTGAGAAGTGTGATTGGGAGGTAAATACAGATAAATATTTTTTCTGAAGTGCTGCTCCCATTTTATCTGCATTTCTTCTGGACTTGCTTTCCCAGGTACAGACTCATATCTGTACACTTTTTATAGTTGGCTTCTTCCACTCATGTATTCAGAGACCATTAGGATTTGAACATCAAACAAGACCACCAAGAAACTGAGCACCTAGCTTTCTAATTAAAAATTCTGCGAGCCTGTCAAGGTTGTAGCTCTCTTCATTATTTATAGCATCTCCTGTGCCTTATCAATTACTACCAAGTGGGGAAAAAAAATAGTACAATTTCTATTTCTTTGCCCAAAGCAGTGCTCCCACTGAAAGCTTCTTGGAACGTGTGTCTTAAATTAGAAACTTTTTGTGAATAATACAATGTCATTACACACAACCGAGTTATATTTCTTACAAGCTGATTACAAACCCCCTTAAATAAGATCTCTTCATGACACTACTGATTTTAGGGCTCTTTATGGTTCAACAAAAGCCAAAACAGGAAAGCATAATCATGCTTTTCAAAGCTATTTGAAAAGTGCATTAGCATACATACTGCAGCTTAAGCCTGTCAGCTTTGTCTGCAGTCACTATATCTATTTGTTAGTTTTACCCAGTTGCAAAGGAAAGAAAAGTGATAAATTAAGATTATAGCGTGTCTGTTACCACAGAGATTGGATAAAATATAACATTTTATTTAATGTAGTAATCAGCTTTAATGGTGAGAGGATTTTTTTCTAACTATGCTTTGCCTGAATAGCTGCTGTCGACAGATGCCTGAGGAATTTTTTTTTGGTTTCTAGTAGTAGTAGTCACATCTCTCAGACCATACATGAGATTAAATGATGTGATTCAGAGCTGTTGCAGCTGGTCCAGAGGAGGCCATGCAGATGATCAGAGTGCTGGAGCACCTCTTCTGTGAAGAAAGGTTGAGGGAATTGAGATTCTCCTTCTTGGAGAAGGCTCTTGGGAGACACCATTGCAGGCTATCAGTACTTAAATGGAGTTTAAAGGCAGGAGGGGGGCTGAATTTTTGTGTTGGTAGATAGTGATAGGACAAGGGGGAACGGATTTAAACTGAGAGGGGAGGCTTAGGTTAGATGTTAGGAAGAAATTCTTCATCCAGAGAGGTTGGTGAGGCATTGGAGCAGGTTGTCTAGAGAGATTGTGGATGCCCCATCCTCGCATACTTTCAAGGCCAGGTTGGATTGGGCCCTGGGCAGCCTGATCCAGAGGATGGCAGCCCTGCCTATGGCCAGGTGGTTGGAACTACGTGATTATTGTTTTCCCTTCCAACACAAACCATTCTGTGATTAAAGTCGCAACATTCCACACCTCTTGACCTTCTCTTCCTAAGGCTGCCTGAAGTGGCAAGGTAAAAAGAAAAGTACTAATATTGTAATAAAGCACACATAAAAGTTCAGTCCTCTGGACTACCCTTCCAGTAAGGATTGTCTCAGAAATTAATTATTGGATCTGTCATTATTTCAGTTAGTTGATACGTACCACAGACAACTGTGTATAACAGGACAGAGTTATGTTGAAGGTACTTTAACAAAACTGTGACAAATTAAAGAAGTAATATGGCTGAACAGCAGCTGGCTGTTAACCCAACTGCCTCAGCACCTCTGTTGAGATGCACTCCCACAGGAGAGGCTGTGCCAGCCCCCCAGGGGCTCTCAAACCTCATCCTCCCACCAGGCAGGGTGAAGGGAAGGGCCGTGGCCCAAGATGGGCTCCCCTGGCCCCAGTTTGGGACCTCTTAATATTCTTTTGGTAGCACCTATTGTTCAGCAACGCTTAGAAAGGGAAGCTGTATTTACATGGTGGATATTAGCAGATCAGAGTGGGTAATTAAGAAATAATGACTTTAGAAATGTGCCTTTGTCTTATTGCAGGAGTAAGAAAGGTAACTTGAGGTTGAAGGGGAGTAATCATCTTACTGTTCAGCTCCAGGGAACCAAGCACCAAATTAGCATTCCCATCAAATCCTGGAAAAGAACTTCGCCAATTACCTGTTCCCCTGTCCCTATCAAAGTTGTGTGACTGAAGACTGTGATCACTTATGTTCAGGCTTGAGCTTATTGTTTAGAGCATTGCACTGGCTTTGCATTAAAAATTTAATCATGAGTTACTGCTTAGTGTCAATATGATCTGTATTGAATCCTTGTGAGTGGGTATATGTAGGAAACACTGTTATGTTTTGATCGCAAGCAGTCTTTTATACATACAGCTGCCCTTGTGAGAAGATTGAGTTGGCAAACTGAACACACTTGCTAATAGAGCATTCTGATAAATGACGCGTTGAAATTACAAATGATGTCACCACATACACCCAATAAGCTTGTTCTTCTCCCTGCAGAGCCTGTCCTGTCTGTTCACTTCTGGGCACTAAAAATTTGCCATTTGTGACTGTTGATTTCCTATAAGCCCATCAGCTGAGGACTCTGGACTTCATGATTATAGATTTATTTCTGAGATATTTACTTAACAGATCTTTATACAAAATCACAACTAGAAGTGCCAGGAGCTATATTGACAAGATGACTGCAGTGCCCAGAGCCTAAAGCTGTTTCTCTACTCATGCCAGAAGGCAGCTGACATCTAGAAACTAAAATTCCTTACAGTTTCCCACATGTTTGAACTTTGTCATTTGAACACAGACGGGAGTTGCTAATCAAAGCATCAAAAAGACACAGATCTCACAGTCAGCCTTGCAGTGACTGACACACATTCCTCACTTTATTTCAATTACGGGTCAGATTCCATAATCATCTGAAGAACTTTTCATTATATTTGGTCCTCTATAAAACCATCTCCTTTCCCAAAACAGGTATATGTAACTCCAGACAGCCATTAGGAGATCAAGGCAGCATCATGCTTGGTTTCTCAAGAAAACAACTCATCTACCAAAGCTTTTGGAAGGGCCGAAACAACCTGGTACAAATACTGATTATTCTTGTACGACTTAGCCTGTTTTGGCAGGGACACTACCCTGAGTCTGTGTTTATAAATGTTAATCATTCCCTTCAGTTCACTGATAATTACTGTTCTCCTTAAAAATGATGATATTTATAAGCTAGTCTGCTCAGGGATTTAGCTCAGAGGTTTTGTATTTCCACTTTTTTTTCTTACGCTGCAAAAAATGAATGATAGAAGTATGACAGTCATTATGATCCCTATCTATTTTGGAGATATTTTTAGTTTTATCACAATTATATGTTGTGGTCCATGGTTAGCAATCTATGTCAAAGTACTTACAGAATTCATCATGTATAGGCACCTAATTACTCTGCAAGAAACTAATTAGTGGCTTAACAAGGTAATTTAAGGAATAAACTACAAAAGCTTCAGACAAATTCATCACAACTGTATTCTAGCCACACAGCAGGTTTTCTCAGCTTCCTGAGAGACTGGCTTAGAGTGTCAGGGGAAGATCACATTGGGCGTTAGGGACAGATTCTGTACAAGAGGGTGGTGGACATGGCCCCAAATACCGTTGTTCAAGAAGTGTTTGGACACAACTCTCAGACATAGGGTTTGGATTTTGGGTGGTGGTGTACAGAGCCAGGGGTTGGAGTTGGTGATCCTTGTGGGTCCCTTCCAGTTCAGGATATTCTATGATTCTATTTACTTTATAATTCTGCATGTTATAAGCTATTTCACTTGTCTGAAGTTAATTGCTTGCTAATTTTCATGTTTTACATACATAGTTTGCACCAGATGCTAGAGCTACTGTGAACGGCAGCCTAAATAGCCATTCAGGTCAGCAGAAGGCTTTCTCCTGTAAATAAGACTTTGTACATGGTTCAAAAGTAGTGAAGTATGAAATCATATTGTTCAATGAAGTGCTTCCTAGGAACAGAGGCAGCCCTTTCTCCATTTACTTGAATCATTGCACTAGATTTCTAATACATGCCCTTTGCTTTACCCATCTGGCTTTATTAACACAGCAAACACAATATCTTTCAGACCTCATTTTCCTTGCTCTTTACTGATATCTGGTCCTTGTCTTCCCCTTTACCAGAGAAGAACGTCTTAAACATCAACATATGGTGTAATAGTGGCAGATACAAAAGTTCTGCTTCCCAAAATCAGAAAACTATCAGCATGATTTTCTTTTATTCATTCAAATTTTTTGCGAAGTGCATGTCACTCCGGTTTATGCTGGAGAGCTGCACAGTTCAGCTGCTGGAGCTGTTCTGCAGTGGACTGCTGTCATCTTGCATAGCTGCAATCTCTTCCATGTACTCTCACCTCAGCCCTTGGAGGGCAGTGACAGGGCTGTAAGAGCCCTGTAGCTCTGATGGAGTTGATTCAAAGGTCTGCAAGAGGGATGGCAATATAGAAAGTCTTTATGAGCAGGATAGTGAAATAATAAAAAACAGAATAAACCACTGAAATCCAGCTGTAAATTGTATACTGTCAATATCAGGTCTAATTATATTGATTGAAATATGAGGTGTTAATCTGGAATGCAAGAAACTTTATTTTCTGTCCAGTGCCTGCCTCAAGCAGCTTGGCTACTAAAAAGTCACACCATTTACAGATGAAGCAAGGACCTATGAAGTAGCTCTGAATGCTCTTAGAACAGTTGTTATCCTCAGAAAAAAAAAGGACCTATGTAATCCTTTCACACGCACGCAGTAACAAAAAAGACAAGGTAATTCTTTCCATGGAATGGTTAGGTTAATTAACAATATTCTTACCCTGGTACGAATGGGAAAAATTTTATGGGGAAAAAATATAAAATCTGCTGTTTAAGAAAAATATCAAAGCAGTGTCTAGAAGCTGTACATTGTCATGCTGATATTTCTACAAAGGTGAGGGGGACAAAAATATCTAGGTGTGGAGAGAATGATACAGATAAAGCAGTATCAGGACAAGAGCTTGGGGAAGTCAGTTGCATCTGAGTTACTTGCCTGAGGGCCCCTTCTCCTTTTCACCTGAGCTGCACAGTCACATACATATGCGAATTCACTTTGTGAGTGAGCTCCATACTCTGCACCATTCTGCCTCCAACAAGTGCCCAAGTATTAGTTTTAAGTATAACTTCCATTCAAGCACCTGAGGAAGGATATCAGCAACCTGCACACAGAGCTGTTGTTTCCAATGCTGTTACGAATTGCATTACAGCATTTTTAGTCACAAGAATGACTACATTTCTTTCTAATCTCCTCCTTCATTGCTAAATAGCAACCCAAGTCTTTGCAATCCATTCAATAGAAATACTGCTAAGGAAAAGGCTTGTTAGGTTGCAACTCAGCTTTGCCTTGGGAAAATCAGTACCCAAGCTTAGGCTTACTGTTTGCCGGATTTGTCAGATGTGATCTACGGCAAGTTTAAACAGAAAGAGTTAATAAAACTGCAAGTCATCAGAGAAGGCAACTCACTTTTCATTTTGGTGCAAACTGAGAAGCTTCACTGAAGAATGTGGACTGCTAATATCCATGTTGACATTGGAAAGGAGCCACAATCATGAATAACTATGATAAACAACCCTTTGCCACAGGAGGATTTAGAGGGATCAGGCCTGACTGCTATAGTAGTGTAACTTAGATTCAGGGATTGTCTTTTGGCATGAACACCTTTAGCTATTAGTACTCCCAGCTGACTTCAGTTTCAAGACTGACATACTTGAAGAAGATGAAGCAGTATTACCAAATACTTATTTTAAGAGAGCATTTTTGGGAGAGAAAAATGTGATATTCCCCAAACACATTATTTGTTATCAAACCCTAAGCCCTATATATAATTCCAGCACAGTTTGATCTCAGCGCAGGCTATTTATTTTCTTTCTACTATTGGCAAAGCCAAAAGAAAACCAATTTTTGCCTTGCAGCAGTAGATAATCTCTGGAGGCCCTAGTGAGATGTCATCCACTTCTATATCTTAATCTTGTGGGAGGCCACACAGCAAATCAGAACAGGAACCTCAGTTCCTCAGTGAGTCTCAGTCATTAGAGCTGGCCTCTGATCAATGACTTTTTACAGTTGGAAAAGATCTCTAAGACCATCTAGTCCAACCATCAACCTATCCCTACCATGCCCAGTCAGGGTTTCATCTCTCCTTTGCTTTACACAGCTCAGAGTCTGGCAGCTGATGCCTGGGCTAGGCCTGTGCAGCAGCTCTCATCTACTAGTGGCATGGTCTTGTCTTTGCTCTTTCCCTGACAAATTGTGTTCTTGGCACAAATTCACTGTTTTCTGGGGGAAATGGCTGGTGCTGAATCACAGAATTGTAGGTGCTGGAGGGGACCTTTAGAGATCACCTAGTCCAGCCCCCTGCTAAAGCAGGTTCCCTGACAAAAGCTACACAGGAAAGCACTCAGATGGGTTTTCAATAACTCCAGAGAAGATGACCCAAGCTGTCTGGACAGCTTGTTCCAGTGCTCTATCACTCTCAAAGTTTTTCTTCCTCATGTTTCTATAAGAGTTCTGTGTTCCAGTTAGTGCCCTCGCTGTCAAGGAGCTTGGTGCTGAGTTTGATTATCTGTTTTATTACCTGTGATTTTCATCCCCCTGAGGGTTGTTTAAAAATGATTCCTTTGATGAGGGTACAGGAAGAACATACAGGTAGCACTAAAGATAAAGAAGTTGTGTCTCCTGCATTAAGAATTTTAATACAGCGAGTCTAAATTACACTGATCTGGATTCACTGAGTATAGCCTAATCAAGTGAAAATCATTACCTTGGGAGTATGAATGATACGTATATGATATGAAGATACTATTTCAATTTATCAGCTGAAGTCTATAAATGTAAATTGTATGTTTATGCTTGTGGAGAGATAAATAAAAAATGCAGGGATGATCTGAAACCACTTCTGAGATTCATGTAACAGCTACCACCATGTAGGTTATATATATATATAACATACCTTGCATACATCTATTTGCATGATGGTATTTCCATGACTACTTTGGTGGGCTGTTTAGAGTTTCTTTATACTTCTCCTTGAGTGACAGGATCAGTGCAGCAGGGTCTCGGCCATGACAAAAATGCAGTAATAGTGTCTTTAGCAGGAAAGTGCTGACCTTGTGGGCTTTTCAAGAGCTAGAACAAAATCCCTCTAAAAGATCTAGATGAATTCATGTGTTGGGATTTGCTAAGTGTTGTTCAGAAAGAGAACAAGGGACAGATGTAAAATGAATTGGTTCAGACCTACCAGACAATCACAGATAGGGTTGTTACTCAACAGCAGAATCTAAGGAGTGCAATTTAGGTCTTTCCAGAGCTGTAGATTAAAAAGAGAAGTATTTCCTTTTCCAAAGCATTATATAAATACTGGCACGTAGGATATGTCTTCATGCTAAGCATGGACTACAGTATTAATGGATGGGAATGTGCTGTGTATAATATTTGCTTCAACAAAAGTAATAAAATAAAGTTAAGAAAGTAATGCCACTCTCTGCTTTTCTCTGTAAGCAAAGATTCCTAATTTTGAACTAATTCTTATTTCCTTTAATTTTTAAGAGGGAAAAAAAAAAAAAAAAAGAAAAGAAAAAAAAAAAGATACACTTAATTGGGTTGTATTGCCATTCTGTATTAACAGTACACTTTTGAAGACTAAGTATATGTAATATCATAATTTATAAACCTTGTTATTCATTGGTTTATAAAACGGATGTAATAGATGCTTCTGTTAGATACTGTATTAGATATTGTGCTGACATTTGAATAGAGGAACATAGCTACAACAACAACAAAGAGTGTCTTAACCTTCAAGTTTTATTTGATGAATGCTCATTATCTTCTGTTTTCTTGGTTATTCCTATGTATGAGTGATGTGTTTGTATCCATTTTTCACATTCCTAAACTCTGGAATCTAGGAAAATGTTGACTCCTAAAATGGTCTGATTTAGAAATACTACATCTAGCAGAAAGGTGGGAAAAAGAATTGCACTTAAGTTATGCAATGAAAATGACAAATTCCCAAGCAATTAGTCTGGATGGGAACTCTGCATGAGAAAAGAGAGCAGAGAGCAAAGAGACTGGCTGTGCATTTGGGAAGAGTTGTTTCCTCCTTGCTGAAAGCAGGGCAGTGCTTGGAGCTTCAGCATTCAGCACAGCTCTGGAGTATCCAGTCTCAGTTTGTGCCTCAGGTCCACATCTATGAGCTTATAGCCATCAGGACAGAGCAGGATCAAGCTCACAACAGAGGAACCTAGGGTGGGGGCTGGACAAGCACCAACAAAGCACTCAGGAGGCATAGCAAACCCCTAGAAGTCAACTCGCAGCAGAAGCTAAGCAAGTGATGATGGAGAGAATTGCTGCACCTGTGTCTGCAGTGCTAGCATTGACCTGGACATCCATTTTCTACTAGCAGCAGGGGGGTAGCCTGTCAGTTAATCACACAATGTTTGGGTGACCTCAGAGGTCCCAGAACTGCTGGTTCTTGCTTCCACACCCTGCTGTGCCAAGACAGGCATTCTGCTTCCCTCCAAGGCTCTGGAAGTCAGGAAGATCACCTCCATGGTTCTTTAGCAGCACAGAAGTGCCAGAGAGTAGCAGTTAGTCACACTGCTGGCAGAGTTCAGCTGGCTTTCAATGCTTAATGCATTTCATAATTTTATTTTACTTTATTTTAGTTTTATCTGTAACATTATGATACAAGCGAGAGTCCCATGTAACTTTTAAAAGTGATAGTGATGTCTAGTACACCCTCTTCAGCAAGGTTCTGCCCTTCTAGGGCAAAACATAAGAACAGCATGACCAAACAAAAGGAACAGGCTAAGTGATAATCCTCAGGTGTTCCTCTCAAGTTGCTAACATTGCTTCCATCAGGAAGCCAGGTGTGGTACTTCATAATGTAAAACAAACATTAGTTACTAATTTGGAGCAATTTCCTTCTTCTGACTGTATGCTTAGTGCTGGATCTACTTTATAACAGAAGTTCTGGGACCACTGGTTAGGTTAAAGTAAGAGTCCTACGAGCCCACCGAGCATCAGATCTAAACCAGTATCCTGCCTGCAGAAGTTGTCTTAATTTGACTCTAGGCTGATAAGATGTGTGTAATGTACACTCTGCTTAACAGGGGCTTGCCAGTATCTGCCAATAAGTTATTATGAACATAAGGATATTATTATATTATGAACATAGGATATGAGTACTGCTGTTTCTGCATCAAAACAGCTAACACAGCAGTAGCATTTGGAATTGTTATCTGTCTTGTAATGGCAGCAGACTCACATACTTCCTGGGTTTTGTTTTATGGATACCATGTCTGGGTAGGAGAAAGTTTTCAGCTCTCCTTTTGGAAACTCTTTTGACATCTGTAGGAGCTATTTGCAGTGAAGTTGCACACATACTTATGAAGTATCTGCAAGAGATATACTGTGCTACCAGTCATGTGTCTTTTCTCTATATAGTGGCTGCTCAGAAAGTAATGCCTCTTACTTCATTATGTTGGCCCACAATGTTAGAGGCAGATATTGATGATATGGCAGTAGAGGTTGAAACTTCCCATCAGTATTCCATTACATTTTGATGACTTGTGACATATGGCAGCAGAGGAGCAGTCTGACTAAATGGTGTCTCACATGGAAGTAAGTATGAAGCAAAAGTGTGTCACTGAACTTCTCTATGCAGAAAAAAAGCACTGACTGACATTCATTGGTGTTTTATGGGCAGTGATGGAGGCCAAACAGTGGTTCTGAGGTGGTGGGTGGTGCATTTCAGCAGTGGTGACAGAGATTGCTGGTCACCTCCATTGGTCCAGATTTTTGCGAGCGTGACTTACAGGCTCTTGCTTATGGCTGGTGACAGTGGTGACTATGTTAGAGAAGTGTTTTGGAGCTGATAATTTTCCCTATCAAATACCATTATTGTTCTCTTTGTATCTGTTGTAGTTTCTATGGAAGTAAATAGGAGGCATTACTTTTGGAGCTACCTACATATTTTCATACCGATGGTGGCAAAACATGGTACAAATAATATAAAGTGTATGTCTGTGGCTGACTCAACTGGTGAATCTATCAACACGGAATGAGCTGCGAGAAAATACCTTTAAAATGAGGTGCATCTGAAGGTTATCTTGATTGTCTATTACTTAATTTATGGCTCTGCATAAGTCTGTTATGTGTAAGGGAGATAACCAGAGGGAGTGAAATGAATGAGCAGAACATGTACTGCAGGAATCAGTAAGCTGTTTAAATCTCCATTGCTTCTCTGTCAGGTGAACTGAAGTAGTGAATCGTCTGATGATCCACAAGGTTGGTGCAAATTGTCATTTGGATATGATTAGGCTGTAAATGCTGGGTTTTCTAACACAGACTACAAATTAGATTTATAGGTAAGTAGAACAATTATAAATGTTTCTTCCTTAAATAGAGCTCACAGATTATATTTGACAGAATGTGATGGTAACTTGTATAATTATCACGAAAAGTAAAAAATATAATCGTTCTTAAAAAAGTCAATCATGAAAAATATTCAATATAAGCTTATTATTCAGATAATTTTGTTCCAATTACTAGTATGTATTTAGAAAATTTCTCCTCGAATTAGAATTGCCTTAGCTTCTCTGTTCAACTCTAAAACATTTTCCATGATGGCTGCTTTTCACATCTTAATTGATTGGGAAATTAACTCAAACTTTAACTCAGATTACACTGCAAAACAATGAAATCAAAAGAATTAAAATCTTAGATCATGCATGGTAGGTTTACCGAATTTTGAAGCTTGGCTTCTGACCTCTGGCATATCTGGTGCATGACATCAGAGGCTGACTCTGGCCTTGTCTCATTGACATATTTATGGGAAGATCTGAGGGTGCTGTCTAAGACTGTCTCACAAAGTACATCTAAATTTGCAAAGCAGATCTGCAGGACACATTGAGCTCTCTGTTTAAGAATACGCCATAGGCTCTACTGGTTGGGAGAAGCCATCAGCCATCAGTGTCATGATGTAGCGGTCAGAGTGGTCAGCTGGGTTCTAGCTCCAAATTCTGTCTTTACTTTCTTTCAGTTTTCTCCTAACAGAAGAATAAACAGAGGCATATCTCCTTGATGGCCAGCCTTTCACAGAGAATGCACTGAGCTTGTGTGTTGAGTGTACCCATCTTTAGAAGCTCACGTATGGAATATGGTCAAAAATACATTAATTGGCAGCAATTAGAGCCAAAATCCAAACTTGCGAACTCAGTGCGGTTAATACAAGGAGGAGAGAAGTGCCTCCTTCTGTCTGTGCACTCATCTACTCTGGGATCAAAAATTGACATGTAGAAGTCTTTCTATTTAGTGCAACGGAGCAGAGAACTTTCTCTTACACACCTGGAGTGTTCATGTAGGCAGCCATTTGAACAAACATCCTTCAGTGCCAACAGAGAGACCTGCCAATCTCCAGCAAGACAGGAAGATGAATGATTCTATGCTGTTTTGCACAGCAGCCAGCTTCTTCTAGCACTGCTGTCTCGCTGGGCTGTCGGCTCACATAGGACATCTGAAATGTTGCAGTCAAGCCTCATGAGTCAAAATGTCTTTAATAGCACAGAACATTTTGAGGAGAGACCTGATCCACTGCCATGATGTCAGGGAATAAGTTGTGTGAAAGCAGACCTAAGGCAGATGGATATGCTTGGATTTTTACCCAAAGGCTATTGTGATAAGCAGAGAAAAACATAGAATTTGTTGTAATCAAAATAGTCACCACAAATATTTACAGTGAATTATTCCTAATCACACATCATTGCATGGTCTGTCTTGCTACAGGTTTTTCAGCAGCACTTTTTCCCCATTGCTCTGCTAATGGTTCAGATTTCCAGAAGGTTGCAATTTCTAGTTGCTCTGAATTATCTGCAATGCTACCTGAATTTTCTGAAGTGAGAGCTCTTTCCCTACCTTACGAATCCACTCTGATATCCAACTCAATTTATAACCTCTAACTTCTGATACACCTTCTTGTTCTGCAATTCATTCCCCACAGTAATCATCTGTAAGAATACTTTATAAATGAGATGGAACCAGTATAATTTAGGGATGAATTTGGGTCTCTTAACAGCTGTGATAAAATAATAATTTTGTTTCATTAAGTGGAATATGAATTTTAATTTGTATAACAGGCCTTTAATGAGTACACTAAAAATCATTCCTGAATGCAGTTGCATTACAACAGCTGATACCTTTATTTATTGGAATTACCCAGAAAAATAAAGCTTTTGATCACTGCCCAATGACTTCCTGTTAGCGGCTCACGGGGCAACACGGAGAGTCTCAACTGAGATTTATCACAGTATTTTTCAAATTGACCTGAATTTTCATATCTATAAATAACTGCAATCACAGAGTAGTTAATAAGAGTAGTCAGGGCACATATTTTTGGCTCACATTTCCAATTGATAGGCTTATGTAGTGGAAATGCTCAGTCACAGCCTGAAGCAGTGATTGAGCACCTGGTGGGAAGGTAGGGTCAACCCAGAGGAGCTCAGGTGCATGCAATATACCTGAGTGTCCGGAAGGGGTGGAGCCAGGATACACCCCTTCCCAGACCTTATTTAAGGGTTGGTGGAGGAGATGAGGTTATCTTGCTGGAGATCCTTGTCCATCTGAGGTTTTCTCAAGGTATGTAGTTTTTCTTCCTTTGTGTCTATGTCTGCTGCATTTGGGCTTGTTCTTGTTTGCTGTAGCCAAAGACTTTGCCAACTTGCTGTTATTATCTCATTATAGCATTACAGCTTACAACTGAGAAGTTCATTGTTGGGTGTCACTTTTAAGTTGTACAGGATATGCTCAGTTTGTTCTATTTCTGCATATAGATTTTTTATTCCAGAAATTTACTGTAAAATTTGCCTAGTACTTTAAAAATAATAATAATAATCCCAGACCTGAGGCCCAATTTCATTTTTCCACTTACTCTCAATACATTTTATTACTCTTGAAATCCAAAGGACTTTTTTATTTATTTTTTGTCAGTATGTTATTTTATAAAACTTAAGTTCTAAACGGTGCTAAACAACATTAGAATGCCTTCACAGCTGCATATCACAAATAACATATGATGGGGCACAACCTTTTAGTAGCCAGCAAACCATGGCTTGAAATGGTTCCTTCTGTAAAAGCCTATAAGAAAACACTCAATTGCAGACGTGAATTCAATGCAATACTTGATTTCAAGTTAAAGGTCCAACGGTGCATAGAAATCAGGTGCAGAGCAGAGGTGGAGAAGTGTCAGGCGTTACTAATACTGTTACCAGCTGATATAAATTATCTCTAATGTTATGGTATTAATGCACTCTGACCAGAACTAAAATTTGCTACTAAAGTTTATAAAGAAAATAAGCTATTTCACGTTTTGATTCATTACCAATGGAGGTTTTGCTGCAGGGTAGGTGGAGACTTTTCTAAACTTCTCTCCTTCTCTTTTCTGGCCGGCTCCTTCAGCTGCTGAAGGGTTCTGAAATGTTGCTGTCTTCTGGCCTTCTGCAAGGCCAGCACATCAGCAACACAAAGCTGCTGACTGTTAGCAGATTGTTAATACAGGCTGTCCTGGTACCTGCGCTACTTTCATGGGCTCCCTTCTAGATCCTGGGCAAATATAGTATCTTGGCTACATCCTAGCAAGACTGTAGGTGAAATTTATATGCAAATCTAAGCAAACTTTGATTTTTTCACTGGTGTCTAGTGTGTTAATATTTGATCACGGCTGTACCACCAGTGAATGAGAGGGAAGCTGTTGATGGGAAATTTGACAGCTGTTTACTGCAAATCCTAATGGTGTGTCCTAGATTAGCAGAAAGGCTTGACATGTTGATGTTTAAGTCCCTTCTCATGAATGTTTCATCACTAGCAGTAATAAGTCTTTGTACGTCAATGATTTTCTACTTGATCCCTCTGATTTTTTTCCAAATTAAGTCATATTCTCACTTGCACCGTTACCAAAATGCCAGCTGTGCAAAGTAATTCAGGCATATCCATGCAACTGTCACATCACTGCTTTTAAGGCACCCAGGTTTTGCAGAAGAACTCACAAATACATGATAGGCAAATTCACTCCAGTGGATAGAAAGGCACATGGGGAAGAAGCACAGAGAGCAAAGTGGATCCCAAAGTGACCCTACAATAGCATACAGCCTATGATTACTGATTTCCAATGCCTTTGGGTTGCCTCACAGATTTGTTAGGGTTAAATCAGTGAATTACATATTTGGAAGGGGAGGCTGGCACAGAAACAAAGTAAGAGAGTAGATGGCTGGAGCAGTGAATATCACAGTGGAGAAATCCATTCTCTCTCTTCCTCTGTGGAGTTCACATCTAAGCTGGCAAAGCATGTGTGAAGCTGCCTGTAGGTAAGCGTAGCTGAGACATAAATGAAAAATGCAATGCTGAAAGGGTAAATTTCATTGAATCTTATCTAATATTAAGACTGCACGAAGGCCATAAATAAACATCCACTGGGACGGCTTGCTCACATTACCCTAGTTTATATATTCTTTACAAACCATTTGTAAATTTCTCTTCATGTGGGACAGTATCCTTAGCGTGACATCTAGATAGCACTTCTGTAGCGTGAGAGACCCTCTCTAGCTCAGGTTTTTAAGGCTATAACAGGAAAGTTTCTGCAGTTTTCTGCCCCTTATTTGTTACAGCAGCAGGTAATAAATAACCTTTGTGCCTGTGGGGCACCTGGTGCCTGTAGCTGCCTACCACATCTTACAGAAGCCTTTCTTTACCAGGTAGCCGCAGCTGCCTACTGATCTTTCAGAATAATAGAAATAAGAAGGGATTTGGAGAGCCTGAAAGGATGGCAGGTTTCAGCCATAAGAACTTTAAATGGGGTGAGAGTGAGAATGGGGAAATAGAAGTACGATAAAGAGTGGTGACCCTTTCAGCAATTTTCATTCCTGCTTTCACTTCTTGAGCACATCACTCCTGCTTTCACTCCGTGAAATAATAAAACACAGTGTATGATCATGCTTTCTTGTTTTATTATACAAAGGCCCCAAGACAGCTCTAAATTCAATATTTGTTAGTTCCTGAGAGCCTGATCATTGTAACTGAAGAACCCTGTGAAAATCTAATTTCTTGTCTACTACATAGATAGATGTAAATATAGGCACATTTTCTCACAAGCAGCACTTGGCCCAACAGTGATTCTGCCCAGCTGTGTGACAGTATTTTCCTAATATAACTTAATAACACATTAGGGATGAAAATGAAATTGCATAATTGCAGACACAGGCAAGAATGATACAACTGAAATTTTAACTTCCTTTCCGTTTTCTGAACATCTTCTAATTCAGAGTGACCTACTTATCTGTAGACATCTCTAACTAAAATAACTTGGATAAACTGAGACTGGATTTCACTCCCAATCTCAAACAGGAATAACCTTCCTGCTGTAATGTGTTGATGGAAGAAGCACACACAGCCTGGTCCTGATGCTACTTGCACAAATTTTATGTGATCATAATTTTTCACCTTCAGGGTTGTTTTTTCAATTCGTCATAGATCACAGCAAATGAGGTTGAACCTTATTAATGGTGAGGTTATATGAGGTTGCCCAGTAACTTTTGTTTCTTAAGACACTGAGGAATTGCTCCTAAATGGTTTAGGTGGGGTAGAAAGTGATAAAAGTAAGAAAATACAAACATGCATAACTGAAGTTATTATGAGGAACTCAGTTGTGCAGTTGTGCCGCAATGCTCAGCTACTTCATTTTTAAAATTGTAATTAGATTTTAATTACTGAAGCAGATGGAGCCCCTATGGTAATAGATGCAGTAGAAGTAATGTTGCTTATACAGCTTATGCTCAGTCTCTAAAAAGCAGTGGAAAAGCTTTTCTTCCATTTTGTCTGATTCTGGTGAATATACAGATGGCTGGTGTGTTAAGAACTCCCTGTATTAATCTGAGTTCAAATTTGCCTTCAGAGCAAGAACTGGACTTACCCACTCATACTTTGGATGAAAGTGTAGTACTGTGAATTTGTTTATTTAAAAAAAAAAAAACAAAAAAACACACACACACAAAAAAAACACCCTTTCTTACAGTTATAAAATGTTATTTTGCAACAAATGGAGTTTCTTTAACTACGAAAACCTGTATGGTTCAAAGTATGGTTTTCCTACCCCAGTCTCCCACACTTAATTCAAAGTCCACCCCCTGACCATCCTAAGGTAAGTGAGAGGGCATATGGTATTAAAGCTATAGACAAAATGGCATTAATGACTCTCTCCAATTGATTCAGTAAGAGTCATAAAGTACAATGGTTTATTTTGTAAAAGCAATGGTAAACATGAACACCTGCCTCATAAGTTCCAGGAGGTGCTTTTTTAAAAAAAAAAAAAAAAAAAAAAAAAAACAACAACAACAAAAAAAAAAAAAAAAAAACCTTCCTAATCATTCTGATGAGCTCAGACAAGCCATTAACATCATTCCAAAATTGCTCTTCAAAGATCACTAAGACCTCTGCAAAGGTTTTTATCAGCTCTTCCCCCTTGCCCATCTGTTGGGATCTTGCGACTGGATCCTCCTGGTGGGGCTGTACCATGGAGCCAACTGTTGGTGCTATTCCCTCTCACAGCAGCCCCGGACGGTCATAAAGGTCCTAGTTGAGCAGTGATGTGTTTGTGGGTCTGCTGCTGAAAAGAGCTGGGAGACTGTTGCAAGGGATCTGTGCCCTAAGCAGAGCTTTGTGAGGCACAGGTGCAGGTAGTTACCATAATGAAGACTGACAAATAGGAACAAAAGGATCTGATGGGCATCTTTGTTAACTTACAGTGGCAGGCTGCCTAGGAAAAAAAAGAGCTTGTTCCCCTTGAGGGGCCTCTTCAGCTTCCAGAATCTGCAGAATGTAGATATTCTAGAGGTATGAGCATGTCAGAGTTTCTGGCTAGGTTGTGTGGAGGTGGTGATATATACCAAACATTGGGAAGTGCAATTCTGTTCATCTGGGGCTTTGTTCCTCCCTCATTTTATTTATTTAGACAAGCAAGAGAGAGCACAGCTGAGCAAAAGAAGAGGCTCAGGAGCCTCATATAATGTTTACTAACATAGGAACATGGGAGGTGAGCCCAATCTGAACCTTGCAAGGAAGATGCAAAGGAAAGTAGGGCATCTCTGTTAATGTGGAGCACTCTGCTGACATACATATTGAGTATGGTTGCCCAACAAGACCACCAGCTCAGGAACTACAGCTATTTCTAGCAAAGGCAAATGTTACCACAGTTTAGGAGTAGGCATTTCCAAGTCAGTCCTGGTCAGTACTCTCACAGCTGTGTGTACTCTCAGTACTCTCTGTATGTTAGCATGAAGTAGATGCCAGGCTGTGATCAAGTTCTCTTCTGAATGGTTTACATAGTTGTGTTAATCTAATTCCTTTATTCTTTCTTCCTTTGTTTTTCCTTGATGTTAAATTAATTCCTGGCACTTTAGTTTCATACTTTTTTTTTTTTTTTTTTCTAAAATTACAGAGATTAAAATTGTTCGCAGAAGTCATCAATCTAAGCTGTGGTGGCACGATTGTTGCAAAGGATAATTAACTTCCTACTGCTCAGGATGGTTTTGAAATCTGTGTTAGCTTGAATATCTACATCATCTAGGATTTGCAAAACTGAACAAGAAAACTTGTGAGACTTTCTTAGTCTGTTTTCTAGCAGTTCTTGATTTCCATTTGGGAAATACTATGAAGGCAACCTGGTCTGTATTGGCTGTATCAATTTCATAATATTGTGTACACTCTTCCCGGAATTGTGTATTTACCAGATGTGTTTCTGTGGCTTCAGTGGAACTAGGATATTATTCCACATATTCAAAGCAAATGCTAATTTTCACATAGCTTTATTCATTATTATCAGCACCAGAGTTTACCTATTACTTTACATCTCTGTATTGGAAATGATGGATTCTGAAAGAAATCTCAGTGTTATGGTAATTTAAGAGGAACATTGTTCATTTGTCTTTCTATAAGAGTAGTCCTGTTTTGGGGGGCAGGAGGGGGGTGTGGAAGGAGGAAGGCTTTTCTTTGTTAACAGAGGGGATATGAGCAGAAATCCGGGTAAATATCCAGTGGAAGTTACTTAAATCCTTTCATGATGCAGAATTGTTGTTCATTTCTGTTGTACTGGGAAACTTTAAGAAGAGAAACTGGTGGAGCATTGATATTCATAGCTACTGTAGCAGACATCTGATATCTTAATCAAATGTTAAGTCAGGGTATCTGGCAACTCAAAGAGCATCCTGGTTGGTCTGTTGTAGAAGTACAGATATCACAAGCTCAAAAGCTTTTTGGGCAGTACATCTGCTTTTGACTATTTAGAATTATAGAATCACCAAGGTTGGAAAAGAACTCCACCATCATCCAGTTCAACCATCCACCTATCACCATTATTTCCCCATTAAACCATATCCCTTGGTACAACATCTTGAAAGCTTGAGTCGTAATTTGTTATCCTTTTCCTCAGAAGATGACCAAAAGATCTTAAATGTACTGTTGTCTTGGACAAAGTGCTAGAAAACTTGGTTTTGGTTAAGATTTTAATAACCCAAACAATGTAATCAATGAATTTATTCCCAAATATTTCACAAAGCATTTGGGATGCTTACCCATTAAACATGAAATCTTGCTCCTTGGAACAGCAGTAGGGCACAGCAGCCATATATCTTCTGTTTCTAACCTGGTTCTTAAATATCTGCTGTGGAGTCAAGAAGACATAATAACCTATGTATCATGGTTGGTTTTGTCCGAGACAAGCATTCCCATTATAGACATATTTAAGAGAAGGTCGTTGCATGAATTCTCAAGCCCATACTCCTTTCCCTTCCAGATTTCTGTGCTCCAGTGCTAAATGTCATGGGTTTTCATTTGTGTATGTATTTAGAAACTTTATTCAATCACTTTATTCATTATTTGATGTAAAGTTAAAAAAAAAATAAAATAAAGAAAGAAAATAGCATTACACAGATAGCTGAGCATACACCTTAGTGTGTATAATAGTGTGCATAATGAATAAGATTCAGGTCATACTGTTAGATAGTTACTTGAACCTGTGCGTCTAGTTGGAAGAAAACTCCCTAGGCTTTTGAGGACTGCTGACTTTGTTGTTACAACTCATTGCTTATCATTAGTGTTACAATAAAATCCCAGTAACCTACCAAGGTAGAGCGTTTCCAATCAGTGTTTCCATACATTGAACGTTTACTTGCTGCAGTGACACTTATAAATGAAGATGAGTTTCTCAATTTAAACACAAGTTGTTCTTTTGAAAGAAAGCATATTACGGTTACAGAATCCTTCAGGAGGTTTATTATAGCACAGACATCTTGTTAAGATCAAAGTTATCACTGTGTTGAAAAGCTCCCTCTCAATCTCTTCTCTAAGTGAAGCATTGATTTTTAAACCATAGCAGAGGAGATTTGACTGTTTCTTATCCTATTGTTTTCCTGGGATGTCAGGGTTGTTTCTTCTTTATTTTAAAAGTTGGTCAATGTTTCTCTAGTGAAAGAGAAGTTTTGAGAGCTCTAGTTGACTTGATGCCATCACAAGACAGTCCAGTCATTCACAGAGGCTGCCACTGCAGGTGCCATTCAAAGTAATATGCTACAAACTTGCAAGCATTAACTTTTTTTTTTTTTGGTACTTACAGTCACTTGAGTGTCATTATCTACAAACAGTACCTATTCAATGGGAAAATAAAAAAATTCTTCCCTATATTTCTACAGGCAAATGACTTCAGTCTTAGAAGTTAATATCTGATGTCCTACAGTTCAGGTAGCTTCAGTCTTGCTAGTGTAGGTTGGTGGCTTTCTTGCCTCTTCTCCATACATCCAAAGGATAAACACAGTCTCACAACTAAAGAGAAATGTAGGAACATGTGTTAGAATGTAGACCCTGAAGTATGGTATACTTCAGCAGGGACAAGGCAGAGGCTAAATAATGAAGAGCTCTATAGGAATGAGTTAGGAATTGAAAAGACCATCTTAAAAGTATATAGGAGAGTGGTTCCCATCACTTTTTCTGTCTGGAAAAGTGCCCATTGCTAGTGTCTGGTTCATTCTGATTTCTGTGTTGGTAACTCTCATCACTTCATATCAGATCTTGTGCTATTTTTCTGCAGGGTGAAATGTTTATATATAAATAGACAAGGGGTTTCTGGAAAAGTTTGAGAATGTGAAGCTCAGCCTTTGCTGGCTGAGGGATGCAAATAACACTGAGCATAGCCTCAGAGCCTGGGACGTTTTGCAGGCAGTGCTGCAGGCTGCATTTCCTTGGAGGTTATCAACCATTCTGAGAGGTCATTTTCCCTCTTTAATCTCTAGAGATCTTCTAGCAAGCATATATTTTTCCATAGCAGCTCCAGTTTCTAAGAATGACATTGCTGAAGGAGACATTTGGTCTTAATAGGTTGTGAACTTTGGCTTCCAAAACTGGGTGTAGATCAATAACTCAGCTCGTGGTTAAGAAAAATAGGGAATGGTTAGACATTTGGGGGATGGGAAGGGGAGTAGGAGGGGGGAGGAAAATAAAAGATTTGTGGAATAACTGAGAAAATTCATAGAAAAACATGATCCTAATGTAAGATCTCTTCCCCACTTGAAACTTGGTTAGAGACAATTTCTTCGTTACTGCTCTTTCATAGTCTTTTTTTCTTTTTACACTCCAATCCTTCAAAATATGTGATCTGTAAATAAAACCAAAGAAGTGAAAATTCTTAAAATGTTACTTGTTAAATGTTTGTGCTTAATTAAAGTCTGCTAATAGGAGACAGATTAACTGTGCCTTCCTGGATACAAGTAGAAAGCCATTATCTAGAAGATACAAGTAAGGATCTTATTTCAACTAGCTCAGAGCTTTGGGTGTTCTAATTTCAGTGACTTTAGTGAGGAGTGTCAGATTTCTCCTCCCACCCCATGAATTTCCTGTTTTTATATGACATTTCGCACAAGAGCTGTTGGGCCACATCCTAAGTGTGAGTTATTAATATATGAATTCAGATCTGAACATAATGACTTCTATTTTATTATATTGGTCTATAAACTCAAAGGTGGATACTGGTGGTACAACAGCAGGAGTTGAACCTTTCCCCCACTATTCCATTACATGCTGTCGTTATATGACAGATGGCAGCAGAGGGGCAATCTGACAAAATGGTGTCTGAGAGGGAAGCGGGATGATGCAAAAACTTATCATTGAATTCCTTTGTGAGTTAGAATTGGTGTTACCCACGGATACTGATTGATGCTTGCTGAACCTTTACGGAGATCAACCAGTGGATGTGAGCACAATGAGCTAGTGGGTGGTTTTGTAACTTTGTCAAATAGCATTTCTGTGCTCTTTGTATCTCTCGTTGTTTCCATGGAAATAAATAGGAGGCATTACTGTCAGAGAGGTCTGCACGCTCTCTCTTTGGCAAATGTTTAACAAGAATTTAGGCATCAAAAAAGTGTATATAGTAAACTCTAGGACTCTTTAAATACTTCCTTTAGAAGTATATTCGCTTCTGTACTTGAATAAATATGAGTGTTTTGGATAACACTGATAACGTGGTGAGAGCAACAGGGGAGAAAATTGAGTACAACGAATGCTGAGCTTAAAAACAGCATTTCCTTCATTTCCTTATATATATATATATATATATATATTTTTTTTTTTTTTTTTTCCCTCCTCATAAGAAGATGAGCTTGGAAGAAGCTTACAAATTCAAGCTATACTTTTCAGAGTACATATTATACATATTACCAGTACTATAGTGCTATGCTTAGGCAGGTGGAATCAGATTGCAGCACTGTGCTCCAAATTATTTTCTCTCTGGTAGATAATGAGAGAAGGAAACCAATGTAAAAACAAGCAGTTAGCAAAAAGAAAAACCAAACAAACAAAACAAACAAACAAAACAAAAAACACCAAACAAAGCAGTAATTATCCATAAGAATTACAGGAATAACTTTACTAAGTGATTAGCAGACTTACAGACTCATATGAGTTAAAATGCTGAGAAGCAACTCAAGATTTTGTTCAAGACACAGTTTCTTAACTGAAGATTATTTTTAATGCTTATATAACCAACTTTTTCTGGAGATTTGAGCCCTGCTATACAGGTCTTCTGCAAGGAGTTCATCTCTTTCAGGGTGAGCCAGATGTCAGGTCAGGGAAGAAAGTAGGCTGGCTTTTACCTGGAAATAATTTTTTGGTCCAATGGTTAAGACACAGCCTCGTTACACAGCTGCTTCATATGTATGTCTGCAGAAAACAACAGCATCAAAGGAACACCCAATGTAATGCTACTGATATACAACCTCAACTGCCAGGTATAGCTCAGTGGTCATGAAACATGTTTGTATTTTTGATTTTTGAAGCTATATGCCTACTTCGTGGTCTGTATTTCTTAGTTGTTATTGTGAGTAAAACAAATTGAGCAGAATCTGTGTCTGTAGAGTTCTAGGAACATACACCTGGACCTCTAAAGTATCTGTTTTCAGAACAAGAGAAATAAACAAAATACATGTTCTGGAATGACTGCAGAATATTGTTTAAACTTTATTTAAAAAAAAAAAAAGTGCATTCCACTTGTCAGAGGCTAAGCTTGATCAGAGCAAAGACCTCTTGTTTCAAAACATTACTGAAAGAAGAAATGGTGTTGACTTTTACTACTTAGAAATATTTTTAGTGAAACTGAACCAGAGCCACATTGAGGAACAGATGTGATCTCCAGGTAGCACAGGCTATCAATAATATTGACTGTGATCTATAAAAGCAATAATAAAAATCTGACTAAGTAGCTTATTTTAAGTAAGTGATGTCTGTGAATTTGTAGGCTCTTATACTGGGTTTGTTGTAAGTCTCTGAATTGCACTTAACATGAAGAATTTGTAGAGAAATAGGCATGAAAGTGTCTATTTCTATAACTAGACAGCACTGAAAGACTAACCATGGATGGTAAAGGTATAAGCAAAGTAATTTAAGAATTTAGTAGAAAATAAGCTTTTTCACTTCCAACAGAAACAGCAGTTTGTCAGTCTTGATTGGTATTGGATGAAAGGCAAATAGATCAGATTACAGGAAAAAAGTAGAAGAAATGTTAATTCTGCAGCTAAGAATACTCGTATTTTCTTGTTTATCCTGTTGCCAAAGGCAGTGAGTCTAACCATCACCAAACAGGTATGTCTAACAGAGAAATTATGCTGAGTCTGAGTAATCTGACAGCTCAGTGTTTTCCCCATAGAGTATTCAATGCCTTTTTACTTGTATCTGTTGATTTATTTCTGATGTAGAGCTATGATGACTCGGTGTTGTTCACACAGTCATCACTTTTGTAAACTACAAGGATGGATAACAGAATGGGAGTGAGAGCCCTTTCCCTCTCAACCTAAGCAGAAGAATCCAAAATAGCAGCTCTTCCCAGAGATTCGAGGGGGCTGTGCAAAACTCCTTCCTTCCCTCTTTATAAGATTCGTCCAGTCATAATGGTAGGCAAAATACTGCCAGACAACAATACATTCAGTCAAGGAGTTGCTGGTATTTTGTCTGTGCAGACATAAATGGCTATTCAAGTGCACAGAACTAGATACTAGCTGTTCTATGGAAATGAGTCATAGCAGAAGGCACACAGATTCCTGCTGGCCCAGGGAAGAAGGTTTTGCCTATTAGTATAGCATCTCTGTTCTAGTGTGAAAAATGACCTTATAAAATTGTCATCTCTTAGTAGAAATCTGGGCTTTCTGTACTTTTTTTTTTTACTTTTTTTTTTTTTTTTTTTTGACAGTGGTTAGAATTTAGTTACTCTTAAGTGAATGCCCAAATTAGTGTTTTTGCAGATCAGTTTCAGATGTACAACAAGGTTAATGTAGTTAGTAAATCTACAGAGCAACTGAGAAACTATGCCCTAAGCATTTATTCTTTTCTCTTCTTTGATTTCTTATCCTCTAAGCATCTCATGCTGAGACACACTATGTTATCACCTTGCAATTTCCAATAACTGTTATTCCACAGCAGGAAAAAAAAATAGATCAATTTGCCCCTCAACAATGACGAACATGTCTTCACTGGAAAAAAAAACAGCATGCTATTCATATTTTATTATTAATATACAGTTATTTGTACACACAGAGAAAGCAGAGTTCATGAATTCAAACAGTTTTCTCCTTTCAAGCAAGTAGACATAACTGATTGTTGTTATACTAGACTCATAAGTGACATGGGTATGTTTTCTGTGTTACAGAGTAAAAGCATCAAAACTGCATGTCTGTTGGTTTGTTTGAAGAGTGTAAATTTCCGTACTTCTCTTTGTTGCTTGTTCTATTCCATTCTTTCATTGTAGCCTACTGATTTTTCTGCATCTAGCTGTGGGATAAAAATACAGCACTCAAACAAGGATGATGGCATTCAGAACAGAAGTCTCTGTATTGCTTTCTTAGTCATAGGATTTCTTAAAGTAATCAGTACCTATATGGAACACTAAGTTACAGGAAACAAATCTTAGTAAAGTAGCTTACAGTGACCTTTACTTCTTCATGCGTCTTGTTTAGTCACTTAAAAACAATGTTATGTGGCATTTCAAAACCTTTTTATATTTATAGCTTTCCTCTTCCCCTTTGTGTTCCTGCACATTAAGAAAATGTATGTTAACTCAAGGAGATTCTTTTCTTTAATGAATATGCCATTGCAACATACTTCTTTAAATCATCTTCAATCAGTAAAAAATAATAAACTTGAAGTTTTTTTCAGGTATCTAACTTTATTTCTGGCTTGGCATCTATGCTGTTAAAGACAAGGACATTTTCTAAAAAGGAAATCGGGAAAAATGCCACAAGGGAAAAGGGGAAGCAAATCTCCATCAGGGTCATAAAATACATAAGTAGAGTCTACATACATTCTGAGTATTGAAAACCTTGTCAGCCTTCCCTAATTATTCCTGTTATTATCCGGTCCCATAGAACCTTCATCCCACTGCCTCCCCCTACAAGCCTAATTTATTTTTTGTATCACAATCATGCTATTATAATTACAAAGTTCAAAGGATAATTTGACAGCACTAGCTAAAATGATCATTGACTTTTACTTGTTATATTCTAGAGTAGAAGGTAAAGTTTTTGGTTTTTTCGCTGGCAATTTTGAATATTACTACAACTATTTGCTTTGTGACTCCTTTCTAGTTTTAGTTGATGGATTAGCTTTGGAAACAGCTTTCTTCTCACCTTTTGCTCCTTTTCTTTGGAAATATTTGTTTATTTATTTATTTATGCAGTTCTTACCTGATAGGTAGGTTATACTGTGTAGTGGAACACAAGCTTTAGGATTTACTACAATGAAAGTGAAGTCTTAAGTGCTTTGTTGTTGAGAAAAGAAAATAGTTTGTTGGAAAGGGGATTTCTACTGATTATATAACTAAAGTTAATCCTTTTTAAAGTCATCTAGTGGCTTCAGGAAGACAGAAGAGGTGATCTTGGATAGAATTCTTCTTCCAAATCAGAAAAACATCTGTTGGAGAAAAAACATGTACCCACATACACTTGATTTTCAGCAGAATTCCATAAAGAGAATGACTTACTGGAAAGTTGCAATACTAGATGGATATATGTACTAAATTCTTTATATTCTAAAAACCATTACTTTTATAGAGACAAGATTTTCATGTATGATATATACGTGTGTGTATATATATATTTATCATACATGAAAAAAAAAAAAAATATATGCTATAAATGTTCCCAAACTTCTATAAATAGGGAAATCTTAAATGCGATGTCCCTTGTCAATGCCACATTAAGAGGTATTTTCTGCTTTCTGCTGAGGCTGGTGGGATTCCCTAGCTTCTGTTTGCAAATGCTCTGTGTAGCATTTCAGATTCTACAATTGATTCCCGCATTTTATATAAATACGTGGGGTTGCCCCAGCCCAAGTGCAGCACCCTGCACTTGGCCTTATTGAACCTCTTTAGGTTTTCATGAATCCACTTCTCCAGCTTGTCCAGGTCCCTCTGGATGGCTTCCCTTCCTTCCAGTGTATTGACTTCACTGCTCAGCTTGGTGTCATCTGCAAACTTGCTGAGGGAGCCCTCAATGTCACTGATAAACAAGCCAACCCTTTCTTGGAGTGAGATCTTTGAATTTTAGGAAACATCTTCACAGTCTGAAGGCAAGTTTTGAAATTATTCTTTGTTTAACAAGTGACTTACTGTGGCAATCATGATGTGAGAAGAATTGGTATTAAACTGCTGACATTTATCATCATAAAAACAAGAGTGGAAACCATTGTCCTCCACTTGCTATAAACTGTCAGTCCGTTATTACTAAGGTAACAAATTAATTAACTGTGGTCCTTGAATGTAGTTAAAAAAAATAATAAATGTAGTAATTGTAATCTTTTATTAGTAAAGCCACTTAGCACTACCTAAGGGAAAAACAAATAATGGAATACAACCTTAAGTACCTTGGGACTTTCAGTTCTTGTGTGTATGCAGATATACAGAATTGCTTAGATAAATTATGTGAATTATACTAATTCCAGGCTTCTTTCTTAATGGTGAGGGTTGACTTCACATGTGAATGCAAGAGTGGAATCATCTTATGGTGCTATACTTGGACAAATCACAGCAATGTGATAAGGTGCTACCCATGCTGGAAGCACATACATAAGCAAAATCACATGACTGGTCTCTCTTGCTTTGGTTGGTATGTACAGCTCTGGTACATTACAAGGCAAAGAAATAAGAACAGTTTTGAATTATTTCAGTAAAGGGGGGAAAAAAGATAAAATGCAAACAGAGGATGGCTTCTGTTCTTAGTGTGCTCCATGAATTCTATGGGTATTTCTACTTCACTTTTTTAAAACATATTATTCACACTAGTTTTAATCAGCTTTCTTTTGCATTTCCTGTTCCCTGTTAAAACTGTTTTTTATTCAGGACCAATAAACTGTAACTCTACAGATCTGTTTTTCCATGGATATATACACATATGTATTATTATTATTTATTTATTTGTTCACTCTACGGCCATTTTCCTTAATGCTCTAGTGGCTCTGCAATTTGAAAAATGTGTAGTCTTGAAAAAGAGAATTCTAGCAAGTGATATATTATTGTATTGAACTCTTTAAGATTGCACATATCCAATCAATTTGCATAGTGAAGTTAGACTCATAATTTAAAATTCCCCAAACTTCATTAAAAGATTTTAGTTATGAATGAAGTTCAGAAATCTACCTCTTCATCCACCATTGATCATTAATGATGGTCCCTTAGGAACAGAATCAACGACTTCTTGCCACTCTATGATATAGCCCAGTGAGTCTGAAGTATCATAAACATAGGAGAGAGATTTAGAAACAGACTTGATGTCTGTGCATTGAACAGTGATGCAACATCATTCATATTGCTAAGAAGTTCTTATTTTCCCTGTATTCAAGCAACAAGCTTAAGGCAGTAAGGGTAAGAACTCCACAGAAAAACCTTTGTCGTGTGCTTGAAGCCTTGACATTTCAGCTGAATAGTATCCAGTACTGAGAGATCAGGTCAGCTAGATCCTTCCTGTAAGAAGCTGCAGTGCTAGGTACTGAATCACAGTTAATAGCTCTCAGAATACTGAGGCTTCCACTGATAACCATTTTAGAGAAAAACTAATAGATCCTCTTTGTCCTCTGCTTGTGCAGAGGTAGTTGTTCTGAGCATCAGTACATGCTTTACAATCTGTACTAAGATATTTGTGTTGTCATTTTTTTGTTGTATATAAGAATTTAGGTGCAACGGTATTAATGCCTTGGTTTATTTTTGTGCAGTGAGAACCAGCATTATTGCCTTTGGTTAGTTTATTTTCATATGCTCCATGACCTTCACACTGTGAACTCCATCCCTTTCAGTGTCAACATTTTTCAAAGGATTTATAATGTTTCTATTTGTCATTGTTTGAATGTTTCCAGTCTTTGAAGACTGAGAGGTCAAAGAACAGAGTGAATAAGACTGTTGCTTAGACACAAATGGCTGTTGCTTGGACACTGATAGCTCTTTTAAGGATAGCTTTGCTTACCGCAGAATAGTACTAAGCCAATAACTCTCACCTTTTCTGATTTATTAAAAATAATAATAAAAAAACCAGAAGTAACCTTCAGTTAAAACTAGTCCAGAAATTATCCAAAGTTACATGTAAGAGAGAACAATCTAATAGCACTGACATTTCTTTATAACTTCAGTTTGGATAAGTTAGCAAAAAGGACCAGCTCTGAGGCTAGCTGAGAAACTGCCCTGAGTATGCTACTTTTCAACTCTGGTTTTCAGGACAACCGAGCTGGAGAAAGTTGAACTAGAGAAAAGTTTGGTCACACAGATAGTGGTGTGCTTTAGGAATAAGCCTGTGCTTTGGAATAATTTGGACTAAGGAATTTTTCCTCACATGGCCACAAAATACGGAGAATACATTCGTGCATATGATACCAGAAAGTTTCTAAGTATTGGAATAAAATTTAGCTATCCAGGTGCTCACTGTAGTCACTGGAGATCCTGGACTTAAGGTATTACCCCAATGGAGATTTATAGGGCCTTTTTGTGTTGATTTTCTGAGACATCCACATAGTCAGTCCACATAGTCCTTACATGTATTACCTTGTAGCAGGCAGCCTCATAACCTGTATGTCAGTTGTGTCCCTAAAAAGGGACAGCAAAACATAAAAGTCTTTAGCTCTATTGATTATTTTATTCTTCAGTGTATTCTTCAGTGTATTTCTTCATTATCTCTTAATGTTCCAAATGTTTCAGCAGCTTTGTCTGTGACCTTCACTGAAATTTGATATTTCATCTTACACACTCTTAGTCAATAGTTCATCAACATTACCAGCCTGAAGAATTAGGTTTGGTCAAAATAATGCTTTTATTACCTTTTGTTTGTTTGGATCTTTGTGCTTTTCACTATTTCTTTCAGTTTGGTGTAGAGCTGAAGTAACGTTCTGAACATAAAGCCATGAGATATAGGGTACTCTGCTAGACTAAGAATCAGATGACATTTTTCTGGCAGACCTCTCCAGTGCTATTTACAAAGGATGTGGGTCATTACTGATGTAACCACTCTGCTACTTGAACTGAAATGGTCAACGAGCTGTTCCCCAAGGCAGCAGAATAATTACAGTGCTCAAAATTGTTTTTCTACGCTAAAAACCAACTCAGTTTTGTGTGAGTCTAAAAAGGGATATTGTCTTTTTCTTCCTTCTTTTTTTTACTCCTCTGTCATTCTGTCTGTCTCATTCTTTGCTGGACTAAATATCCTGAGAAAAATTCATTGTACATTTCTGGCAGAAATTCGGAAGAATTTTACTGGAGACCAGACTGTACAAACAAAATAACTATTTCAGAAACCTCTCTATTTTTGTACTAGATAGTTTAAGATGATAGAGTGTATGTTGTAGCTGTCTGTAATATAGACTACATAATAGGTTAGAATATAACAAATTATAGCTTCTGTTAGCCAGAGATATTATGTACTTTATAATATGAAATAGAAAAAAGCCAATATATAAAAGTAACTCAGGTGCCTCATATAAATTCTATGTTATATGTAACAGGTAGTTATGCAGTCTTGCCTAAATAACTTTATTACATGAACAAGTGGGTGTCAGTTCTGTCCAGGTAGGAGATAGGAACTGGATGATCTTTAAGGTCCTTTTCAACCCAGGCCATTCTGTGATTGCATACAAATAAACATATGTTAAAAAGTTATTTCAGGTCATGGGCAACTTTATAAACAGGCTCATTACATAATTTAATTCCTGTTTGTTAAAGATTTTAAAAAAATCCGTCTTTACAAAATAGGTAGTTCCTTAATGTGGAATCCATTTCCAGTACGCAGTGATCATTTCTGTAGTGCATCAGAAATTTCACATTAATATTTCATTTCCTCCTCCTCTACCATGGCAGTAGCCACTCCCTCTTGCCACAGTACGTATGCTGTGATGAAGTATAGTCATTCATGTGATACAATATAGTAATCAGAAGTAAATTACACCCTTTTACACTGCCACTCCCAATCACAATACCTAAAATGATGAGATAATTATTGTCATGGAAACACGGGAAAAAATAGAAGACTAGTCATTGAACAAGTGCTGTAATCATTAATAGTAAACGCCATGTGAAATAACAGTTTTATACTAATGATTATCCCAAAGCTTCAGTGGAAACTCCAGATACACTTAGTGAGCTGACTGCATGTAGACTCCAAAAACAACAACAACAAAACCCAACCAAAAAAAAAAAACCAACACACAACAAAACAAAGCATAAACTTGTCAAAATATTCTGTACAGTAACAGTTTCTTTGCTGTGTTTTGTACATCGTACATTTCCCAACATGAATATGAATTTCCATATGCAGCTGTTTCACAGTCATGCTTCAATATTTCCTCTGACTTCAAATACACCATAAAGCTCAGGCTCCTGGGCTTTATTACATAATGGCTTCTTTGAAAGTAATGCCTCCTATTTTATTATATTGGCCTATGACCTCTAAGGTGAATGTTGGTGGTGTGGCAGTTGAAGTTGATCCATCCCACAGATATCCAGTTACGTGTTGTTTCTGTGTGACAGCTGGTAGCAGAGGAGCAGTCTGACAGAATGGCGTCTGGCATGGAAGTGCCTATACAGCAAAGGTATGTCATTTAATTTCCTCATTAGTTAAAAATGGCAGCCACAGATATTCAACAGTGCTTTCTGAGTGTTTATGGAGGATGTGAGTATGGTAAGGTTACAGTTGGTGTGTTCCAGCAGTGGTGACTTTGGTAGATTTTTGAGAGTGCAGCATGTAGGGTTTTGTTCACCTCTGGTGAGAATGCACCTATGTTGAAAAGTAGTGTTTTGTAGCTGAGAACTTGTTCTATCAAATGTCATCATGCTCTTTGTATTTGTTGTATTTTCCATGAAAATAAACAGGGCGCATTACTTTCAGAGCAAGCTACACACATCTGTTGCTAGTTTTTCATTTAACCTCATAGCACCTCTCATTACCTCCTTGCTCTACTTGTCTCATACCTTCCTTTGCTTTACTTTGCAGAGGGAGAGTCATTAAAGTGGGTCTCCATTGCCTTGCTGACATTTTTCCTCGTCAAAAGCCAACATGTTTTCCACTGACAAGAAAACCACTTTCCCTTGACTGGAAATCACATGATCTCTCTGTAAAAAGTCTATTTTTCACCCTACCTTTTTGGAAAGTTTTCTATACTCAAGGGAGGATCAAAGAAATACGTTACTAAGAGCAGCCATGAGAAGGGAAAAACTCATGGGTGTGTGAATTTCTCATACTTTGAAAGATGGTCTACATTCTTTTCTGGATGCTCAGCATTGCACTGAGCTGTTTCACTTAACACTTCATTTCAACTATTTTATTTGGCGAAAAAAGTGAATTTTCATTTTTGCTATATATACTGCTTATCTGTTAGCACAGGGCTTTATTTAAACTAATCTTTAAAAAGTGGATCTACTTTTATGAGACTCAAATGATTGCAGTAAGTTGTCACTTTTTTGTGTTTTCTTTTTACAAGGGTGGAGTAACTACAGAAGAAAATTAATTCAATCCCATCACAAGGAATTCCTATGCTTTCAACATGCTTATCGCATTTTGAGTGTGAAAAGAAACATTTTTCAGTGTTTCACTGTCAGCCTTTCATTTTGAGGAAGCAACTTCACACAAAGAAACAATAACATGTCAGAAAAAAGAAAGATATTAGAGCCCTGTTTCTTATTTGCTTAGGCAGAGAGGAGGAGGTGAATGACTGCAGTGAGCAGGGAAGAAAGAGGAAGAGGTGATACTTGTTGATTTGGCTTGATATAAGAAGGGCTTTCTGTGACGAATAAGGTCACATTATAAAGAAACTAGTAGTTCTGGTGCATGTTTTTTCTTTATTAGTGGTTCTCAACCAGAACTTCTGCAGTCTGAATATCTGAAACCTTGTTATCAAGGCAAATAGAAGGTGAACCATGGCCATTACAAACAGCCCAGTGTGTGAAATTTTCAAAACTTAAATTTCCAGAAGCCATTTCAGAACTAAAGCAAGGGAGGTTTTTTGATCTTCTATGCCACTCCTGCTAGGTTCTTATACTACTCCCATCATTTTGCTATTTCTAGAGGTTTTGCTGTGTACATCCGGTACATTATGAATAGAAATGCTGTGCTGTGAGATTGTGAAGGTTTTCTGAAGAGAATCGTGCTAATTTCTTCTGTGGAAAATAAGACATGTCTTGGATATTTAGTTAAATTCAGATAGAACTAAACAAGTTCCAATTCTCTACCACCTGTTTGGCTTTTCAAAATCTTTTCATTTCAAGATTCACAGAGATAGTAAGGAAAGCCATTCATCAACTGAATAAGGAATTAAGCAGCAGCAATGTGAAACCTATTTTACATAAATATAAAAAATAAGCTAATTAATTGAATGTTGAGCTTTGCCACAATTGTGATTGTGGGGAAAAAAAAAAAGAAACAAATATGGGAAATGACTCAGGAAACTCAGAGTAAATTTTTATTTGAGACTATGTTAATATTTTACCGAAGAAAACTAGAGTAAGATTTCCTTACGTGACGAAAGAAAATTAAATTCCCATTAGTTTATGTGACCAATGTTAAAACTGCACTAAACAAAATATTTTACTGTCAGAAAATCTTTGTTAATTTGTTTTTTCAACAGAAAATCTGTAATTCAAAACCTTAAACTTCTAAACTATATATATGCTGTCCAATTTCTTTTTAATTTTCTTTTGTAGAAGACAGGATCTTGCTTTTAGTACAACTTTATGCACACTAAACATCACTTACAAAGACTTCCAATTTGCAATATTTTATGGGCAAAAAATTCTTCTGAAAGAAAAATTCACATTCGTCAATTGCTGTTCCCCAAGGACAGCTGGATAACAATGTAGAACACCTGCATTCTTATTGCAGTTAGTCAGGGCAGCTTGAACTCTCAACAAAATATTTATTTCTTGGCTGAAGAACATGAAGAGTTTTTGAATTATTAGAATGAAAAACACACAACTGTTGTCTTTTGGCTGAGTGTGTTCATTTTCTTGGAACAGAGGGAAAACAATGAGTCAATCATCTGGATTTGTGTCACGTACAAATAATGGCACTAAGGAAAACATGAATTACCCATAAAACTGTCCAAATATGAGTGAAATTAATTGCAATCGAGAACCAGCAACAAATAAATTCTACCAGGAGTAAGGCATAGAAGGAGATATATAAAAATAGCATAATTATGCGCTGTGAGGGAGCTGGCATAGATGGACAGACACTGTTTTTCATTATTAAAACCAACTCTGACACTTTCCTATTTAAAGTAAGTGTTCTTGTGTCTACTGAGCTCGTTCTTTACTTTGAATTTTTCAACACCAAATGTACCTGTCTGTAACAGCTGGCATTTTACGCCAGTGTAGGAGAACAGTGAAAGGAAAACACTTCTGTAGTAATCTTTTTTAGTAGTTGGAATGCATTTATTGTAGAACCCAGAAGATAACAAAATGTCCTGCAATCATTTAAACTATGTAGCTTCTGCTTTTAAATATACTTCTAATTAGTTTCCTCAACTTTATCTAGCTCCATTTTCTGAAATAATGTGCTATCATGGTGGATTTTTTTGTGTTCCTGATTACACTGAACGTGCATGTCTTATGGTCATAGTTCTATGCCACTGCGTGAAAGTATTGGTCTCCAAGATCGCATCACTATTTTTACACAAGGAATGTTGGTGCCCAGGGCAGAGGACCACGGTATGATCTTCTTTGTGATAAAGGGGAGAATTAGAGAACAGAGCTAAGCAAACATATTTCGTGGAGTGGATACATATTCTGTGACAGCTATGGGACACACTGATTGTATACGTGTCCTATAGCTGAATAAAAAAGTTTTTTATTGTAGATAGTTATCACTTGTATCATACAGATGTTTAAATGTTGTACTAAGGGACATGGTTCAGTGGGGAAATGTTGGTGGATGGTTGGACTAGATGATCTTGCAGATCTTTTCCAACCAGGGTGATTCTATTTTAAGCTGCAGTTCCATTTTACATCACTATATTAATGTTTTGCCAAACAGAAGAATATAGTTTGTATCTTTCTTGTAGTAATTAATCACTGATTCACTACACCATTTTATATAGCTACTATATTGAAACATGCTTTCATTTAAATGAGGTAATTGCATTAAGAAATTTCAAAATTTAATCCATAATTTCTATGAGTCAAAGTAGGGCCAATTGATGAAAAGACTTAAAACTGCCGAATAAAGAAATCACTATGAAGATAATCCCTGAAGTCAGAAAGTTAACACAAAGACAGGAATGATTGTTAGACCACTGAAACAGTTCTCTCCATGTCTGTAAGAATTAAAAGAGCAAATATTTCAAGTAAACAAAACTCTTAAAACACAAGATACATGATATCATCACAGAACAATCTAAATGTTATGAGTCTTTAGTACAGTTTTTTGGCAAAAAATATTGTAGGAAATATTCAAGTCTAGTTTCCACCTAACTTTCCAGACTGCTGAGACTGTTCTAATTCAAAACACTATAGCAGCCTGCCAGATTAAACACCAAGTGCTATACAAGAACTCACAGTCACCGTGAGTATTGCCATTACTGTTAACATTCCTACAGCTTTTTGCTCACAAAAATCGTGAAACCGACATTTCGTTCACAGAGCTCAATTAGATTTGTTTCTTGGAGAGGTGACAGGAACTTTATCGCTTTTCTAGTTCTAAAGGCCTCTTGCGCTAATAGAAATGAATTGTCAGTTGTCAAGAGCTCTGTTACAGATGAAAGCAAAACTCTTAAATCTCATCAGATCAAAATAGGGACTAGACGTTAGCCTCTAGTGAGATACTGAAGAACTCTGTACTTCCTGCTGCAAGCTCAGACAATTCTTGCAAGTACAGCAATGCCATGTGATCAACAGGGTACTTGTACTCTACTTCTTAGCTAGAAGTATCTCCTGTGAAATTCTTCACAAAAGGCATGTATATTGTGCTCTCTATCTGAAAGCTTAATAGCATTTATGCTGTCAAATAACCATCTGCTGCTTCTTGACAATCTAAGCTGGGAGGTCAAAGTGGCTGTGTAGCACACCAGTTGTGTTGGGTGCCATAGAGGGGAACCAGTCGGATTAGTTGCTGATGGGAGAGCCACACATAAAATTTTTACTGTCCAATTTCCTCTCTGGGGTTTATTCTGAAAACATTCTTGTGTTACCTGTGACAGTGGTCTGCAATTGAGTTTTAAAGTTCTGTTAGAATTAATATAAAAATTCCACTAAATCCAAAATTTGACAGAAAGTTTTCTTTGAAAAAAAATCAGTTTTATTTCTTAAGAATGACTTTTTCCCAATGTGATGGTATCATCTTCATTTTCTGAATATAAGTGAACCCTTTTGGGTAAAACATGTTGAGGAAGAAACTCACTCTGTAAAAGAAAGCTCTGAGGACCTTGGATAGAACTCCTGGGGCACAAAATCATATTTCATGTTTTTGTTCATATATTTTGATCTTCCCATTTTTTGAGATTTCCCCTTATCCCAGTTTTCTGTTGAAAATTGAATAGAAAATAAGGAATAGAAGTATTGTTGGTGTGTATTATGCTCTGCATGTGAAAAATTGTACCATGCTGCGTGCTCAGTTCTCTGAACTATTTTCCCCTGAGCTGAAGAAATGGCCCTTCTGTTCACCACCTACAACTTACTGTGGTAAGACAAGTGAATAACATCTTATTTACCTGTGTAAACAAGAACACACATGTATTACATCTACCTGCTTTGGCTGAACACTTAGCAAGTGCTTTAATACATTTGAAAAGGACATCCATTTTTATTTTTTCTTGGTAATTTCTTTCTGTAAAATTCTCTGTTTCTATCTATCTACTGAGGACAAATGGCAAAAATGTGTAAACATTAGGAGCATAGCTATTTCTGTTTAGAAAGATATAGAAATTATTAGTTAAATATATTTTTATCTAAGTAAGTCTCCACATTCAGTTTTGCAGTCTTAGAAGATTTAGAAAAGAAAAGCATGGAAAACTTATATGCTATACAAACATTTTCACTGGAATTTCATAATCTGTGAGAACATTTCTGGTATTCTGTGCTTAATTAGGAGTGATATTAGTGCTCACTGTTTTAAAATGTGATTAAATCATTTTGAAGTCAGCTACTCCTATTAGTCAACTTATCCATTATACAAAGAATGATAAATACTATTTTCTAGACAAGACTGAAGAAAAAGCTGTTTGTAAAAATGATCAGTGAGAGCTTAAGTTGTATCTAACCGATATATAACCCCCTCTTCTCCTCTTAAAAAGCAAATATTTATCAGAAAAAGTCATATGATGAAATTTAGTGTGCTGTGTAGAGGAAACAAGAGTTTCAGGGACTCTTGTCCCTGCTGGTGAGTGACTCAGATGATAAACTGCCAGTACACATCATCAAACTGGTGTCTGGCAAGAACCAGAATTGGCCTTGCTCAGTCCTTTTCACTTAAAAAGAAAAAATTGTTTGTAATATATGTATGTCTACTTTCTAATGGAAGAGTGTTGGACAAGGAATCAAATAGGAGGAATGAGGAAAAAGGGAAAATGCTCAAAGAAGGTTTAAGATTCCCTTGCATTTCAGTCAATACCATGATAATGAGGTTGTGGATGCGAGGGGAGAAAGTATAATTTCCCTCATTCATCAGTCTGGTTCTGTTAACTCAAGTGTCCAGGTAGCCTTCATCTTGAGTTTCCCAAATGTTTGTGTGGCTGTTCTAACAGTGGGAGTTCATGGTAGAGTCCACTACCTCTCATTAAGCAAGCTGAGTGGCACAGTATGAGAAAACTTGAAGTATGAATGTTAGTAGTTCAAATATATTAATTTAATTCAGGCTGGTAAGTGCATAAACTTCATGGGAAAGAGCCAGGAATTTCCATCCAGCACAATGACAAACATACTAAAGTAAACTGGCAGTCCTCCAGAGGGTGGTCCTCCAGTCTGTTGGAATGGAATTGTTTTATAAACATCTCAGCTTTGAGAAATGCTGGTGGTGGTATGGCCACAGATCTCCAACAGCTTTTTTAGTGGTCTGCTTTGCAGAGTGACCTTCCAAAACTGATGTCCACAGATCTGCTCCTGCTCAGAGGCACAGGCCTGAAGGTTCAGGAATCTCTAGGCAGAAAAAAGGGATAAAATTCAAAATAAAAGTATGAAGGTTCCTGGTGCTTGTTCTGACTAAATAAAAAATATCCTAAACAGTTAACAGTGAATGACAATGGTCTTATCTATGTCCTATGAAGATGAAAATCTAACTTGCATTAAAATTATGAAAATGAAAACTGATTTCTTTGGTACTTCTTTGGGCAAATATTTCAGGTCCTGGATGACAAAATAATACTGCTGGGTGGGTGTTGCTTGATCTGGCTATGTTTTTTGTTCTCCGTCTAGTTGCTGCTGTTCTGGTTTTGTATTCAGAGATAAACGTTTATGATGAATGCTGAATGGTTGAGGAAAGGGGCTGAGTAGACTTTTACTTTCTCTAGTTAGGCTGTTGCAGCTCTTTGTTTCATGAATTCTTTATTAGATTATGTGTCTAGATTCAAATTTAGTCACTATCATTAATTTTATTTTTACTAGTTTACTTTTGTGAATTATATTGTTCTATTAACTTGAGCTTATTCACTAGAGAATAGTACTTCTCTCTTGCTTTGGAAACAGTTTTACTTGATTTTTTTATATCTGGAAGTTATTGGAAGTTTTGCAGTGTTACAGTTTGAACTTTTTCTGTTCTTTGAGCTTCGTCAGTAATTAAGAGAAGTGAGAATTCTGCCTCAAATGTCTCCATTACAAAAGTATTTCTGTTTAATATGATTTATTTAGAGTATATAGTTAATTCTTAATGAGAACTTTCAACCTTAATTCATCAATGTTCCTTTTAAAATACTGTGATTATCATTCTTACATCCTTCAAAGTCAAGACAGAAAAATTGCACCAAAGTTGTTACTACATTTTTAAGGTAAAAAATCCTATCTACGCAACGCCAGTATTTCATCCTATAATTAACCTTTTTGTCAAAAGCAGAGTGTGAGCTATTTGCAGTTGAGGAAGATGCTGCTCGAAGTACTGAGTATGTGTGCAGAGGAGAGACTGAAAGAACAAGTATCTACTTCTTCAGGACAGTCTGCTACTCTTAGTAAGGAGGATACAGCTGATAAAAGAAACAGTTTTAAATCCCTCTGGGAGAGGCCTGAGAATGTTTTGGCTGGGCCATGAAGCTATGTAACATGGCTGAACGCTGCTGATACTGGTCAGATTCACAACTACTGTCATCTTTGTGATCCTTCAAAACTACAAATCTTTCCCTCTCTTTGGCAAATATCTTGAAGACAATGGGTGGCATAATGTACAAGTAAAGATCAGCAGGGGAGACCATATGCTAAAGTAATGAAAAAAATACATTTGAAGTGGATAAATTAAAAAGAGAAGTTATATGCTCTGAAAAAAATTGCTTGGTCTTGAAAAATTATAGGGCAGTTTAAAGGAGAAGTTTAGAAATCATCTCTCATAATTTCAATTCTTTGGTAACAGATTTATGTTATTCACACTGCCTAATTTCACAAGACAAGATCATTCCAACCTATGAAGCTCTTCAAATATAATCATGAGAACATCATCCTTCTACCAGCAGCAAATGCATGTGCAAAAAAGCCTCAGCGGTGAAGTGTGCTATCTCCTTCCACACAGGCATGTGCTTTTATTAGATACTCTTTTGGTTGAAGGGACAGAGGTCTGTTAGTTAGATCCAATGTGTCCTAACTTTCTGATGGCGTGAGTTCTTTTATTGTAGAATTATGCACAAAAAACATATTGTCAATAGAATTTAAATACTTCAAAAAGAAACACTTGGAAGTTTTGAAGAACTAAAATTAAAGTTTCTAATACAAGTAGAGAAAATCATTTGAAACTGTAATTTGGATGGATTAATATTAAATATGCTGTTACAGCAAAGTGTAATATTTCAATTGGGTACAAAAATCTGTATGAACAGTGAGTCACCTGAATGTTAATTTCTTTATGGCTCTATTACCTACCTTTAAAGTGAATATGTTGCCTACTCTCAAAAAACATATTATTTATCAATGACTGCGATGCATTTTAAATAACCTGTTTAATCTGTAAGATACATCAGTGTAGAAAGTAATCATTTTTCTAGTCAATCTAGCCTTAACTGATGTATGAAAAAGAGGGCGAGAGGCTGTAATATGAGGAGCAAGGTTATACAGAGTAACTTATTCATTGAAGGAGACAGGAAACAATAAAATATGGTGATATAATTAGGGCTACATCACAGTGAAAGTACATCAGGGATGAAAGGGTTGAAAAGTTTCACATAGTCTAATGCAACTGAGAAATTTTTCTGCTTTTGAGTGCTTGACTTTGCAAGCTGAATATAGTTCTATCATTTTGGGAATTTTTATTTTGCTTCTTTTTGTCCAAGACACTACTACTTAGATTCCAGTCTACTTCATGTGCTTTTCACATTGTTCTCAACAGCCATTCTTGTGGCTTGTAGCTCCAGGAATTTCTGCTAAAACTGTGATTCCTGTGCAAGAACAAGTATGACACTGCCAACAGCACCTCAGCTCCTCCTGGACAGGAAGAAGTTGGTGAGTGCTCCAGTAGATTATTCAAGATGGTGGAAGTAATTGTGTTCTAAAAAAGCATCACAGCAATGGAATAACAGGTACTGTCAAACTTATGAGTCTATCTTATTGGATAGTAGGATTCCTTTTCATAGAAACTTTGAAAGAGTTATTTCTGGAAGAAAATAGCCAGTGTAGTCTTGACTACATTGGTGAATTGGTGAACATGATCACTCACACTAAAAAAGCAAATAAGAATGAGAGTGAGTTTGCGGCCATGGCTGATGTTAAAAAGAAAGACAGAAATAACACTTCTGTCTTTTCAGTGACCACAAATTTATCCAAACCAGGGGAATGAAAAAATCACATTTTATGTTAATTTTTGCTTACAATTAGACTTAAATTCGTGAGAACAAATTATTTCAATATAACATGTTAATTCTTCTTGCCCTGAACAAAATCAAATAGAGCTCAAGTGACTATCTGTCTTAAATATGCCCAGTGGTTTAGAGGAGAAAGGAACAAAAGTCCAGTTTGAATAAGGAATGGTAAGTGCAGCAGCATTAAAGCTCTGCAACCCTAGAAATTGGAAATTATGTGACAAGAGTGTCAAGGAAGAAAGCAAATAAGGAAATGAGCAAGTGATGAAGCCATCTCCTGTCTATATTTCTTGAAGACTGCTGTAAGGCATTGGCTTCACCTCTCTGCTGCTCGAGTGACCACTGTGTGAAAAGTGCTGTTAGCCTGCAGGTGTGCCATGATGCTGACAGCAGACACATACATGAGCTTTTTATCAAAAATTGCCCTTCTCTGTTTTCTGTTTCTTTATGTCTTACTGAAAACTGAACTGGACATTCCTGGAGCATCTGCTGATATTTGTCCACAGGAGCAGAGCTGTTGAGGATTAGGGCTGCTGAGAAACTGCATCTATGAGCTTTTAGGTAACTTATTTATTTGTGGTAAAATGGTATTTCTCTAAGAGACTGCATTTACCATCATGGAGACATTTCACATATTATAGGCTTCTCTGGACTCCATACCTCACCTTATAATCAGCTTTACTTTGAAAACCAGACGATTGCAATAATTAATATTGGGAACTTCTGTTTATTTAAGGAAAATTCATGATCCATCATTTTCATCTCTGGATAATTATCCATCACTTTAAAACCTAATGACAATTAAATAAAAGGTCTAATTGTTATTCAGTTGGATTTACACACAGTAATTATTCTTAAGCACATCTAAATAGATGAACGATTTGTCACTTTTGAAACAGAATTTCATACTTAAAAAACCAACACAATACATCCTAGAAAATGCATTAGATGTTGTGGTAAATTAAACCAGTACTAATATGGTGGAAAGATGACCTTAAGGAGACAGAAAGAGATGAAAACACAAGAATATTTCCATATGTGTGTCACCCAGAAAGGACAGCTGCCAATGAGAGCATCAGCCTAGCACATCATTCCCTCCCCTGACAGTTTTGATACCTCCTACCCCTTGGTGGGACATGCCTGGGGAACCACACTGCAACAGAGGAAAAGAAATATGCTTTAGCATGACTACCATGGCCACCCCTGAGCTCCTGCTACCACTGGGACTGAATCTCAGTTCAACAGAAGTGGTTCTTGTTGAGAAAATTGCTAATTTTAGCAGTTGTATTTAGCTCATTAAATATTGATTCCAGCACATGTTTTCTGGTGAGGCCACCCAGAGGTGTCTATTTGTTTCTTGTCAGCTGTTTGTAGGGAGCCACGGGACTGCTGTAGCAGCAAAGAATGTCTCATTTGGCAAGTCCTTGGGTACTGCAAACTGTCTCATTTCAAGGTGACAGCTTTTTGTCTTCATTTTGTTTTTGCTTGAAATCTAATCCCTGTTCACATTCTGCCAGTGGTTTATCATATCAGAGCCAAGTGAGAGTGAACAGCAATATGAATTATTTTTTGTACAGTAATCATTCATAGGCACAAAGCTGCCATTAAATTCCCTGAGCACAACAATTTTGACAGCAGTCCTACCAGACTTACACTGTTTCATTGGTCTGATGCGCATTAGTTTATGTTATTTCTAACTTTTTTCTGCTTAGCTGTCCTCCTGCAAGCAGCCTTTGCAACCCTTCTGGCAGGAATCATGTCTATCTGGAACTCATTTCTCACTCTGTCATGCTGTTTCTCCACATCACCATCCTGCAAAATTGAAGGCTGCTGAGATTTTGTTTCAATATTTAATCTTTAGAATTATGAAAACTTCGGCCCAGATCTGTCTGAAATGGATCCTCATAGGCCATACAAATTTTGCTGTGTGCCTTTGCTGATGGAAGTAGGGAAAAAGTACACTCAGGATGAAAGTTTGTAGGTTGTAAATTCTCCAAGATGTCTTCTTCCTTATGTGTACTCTCCAGGCAGATCCAGGCTTCACCTGATGTTGACAAAGAATATCTGCAACTGGATTTCCTTATAGTGAAAAGCATCACATTTGTCTTTCCCCAGGATTGTGAATGTTCTTCTGATCTATTTTTCCCCCTTATCTCTTTAAAGGGAAGAAATAAACAGAGGATATTTCCTTTAAAATCATATTCAAAACACCTTAAGAGTGGATCATTTTCTGAAAAACAGATCACAGCCTCATCTCACAGGCACCTTTTGCATCCACTACCGTAACCCAGTAATTCGCTGTTGAATGTTTTAGAATTCAATCATTTTCCCTGTTCCTATTTGCAGTTCCTTGTACCTGTGCGCCAAGACCATGTGTTATGGTGATGCTCCCTGAAGTTCAGATGAAGAGCACTGCCAGAAAGGCCACAGCACCTGCAGCAGAGGTACCACTACTATTTTAACTTGGGCTCAAAGTGGAACTGCTTTGTGCTAAGTTACACTTTAGAGAGAAGCTTTGCTGTGGAGCAGAGAATGGCAAGGTGTGTAGAATCATAGAATGGCTTGGGTTGGAAGGGACTATAAGGATCCTGAAGCTCCAATCCTCCTTCCACAGGCAGACCTCCAGATCTGGTACTAGACCAGATTGCCCAGGGCCCCATCCACCCTAGTCTTGAATACCTCCAGGAATGGGGCATTCAAAACCAATTTGGGCTGCCTGTTCTAGTACCAGCCTTTGAAGTACTTCTTTGCTGTAATTGATTCCTTAAATATTTTTTTCTTGTTTTGTCCAGTTTTTTAAGAAGATTTGAATTTATTTGTATGGGGCTCAACAGCCATCTCTGCACACAAAGAGGGTAAGTGACACTAGCTCCAAATGACAAAAATGTCAACCTTTGCAAAGGGAAACTTTGCAGTATCAAAACTTTAGGTAGCAACTAAAAATATGTGTGTCACTACAGTAACACTGACACTACTGTAGGTGTGAAGGAATAAGAATTTCAGACTCTCAAAATACCATACGCTGTTCACAAGATGCTTCCAATCTTCTTTAAGTGCGCAAGTTATTAGAGCATTCCTTATCAAATGAAGTATGTCACCTGAAAAGATCATATAGCTTTACAGATGCTGCTGAGAAGTCCAATGTTCTTTTATATACGTATGTCAAAATTCAGTGCAAGCTCCCATGGAGCTTCCCTTTTCATCCACTTTTGTAATAATTCTCATTCTCATTCACACTGTGGCAATATGTAGTATGTTGTCTCATAAAATATATGCTGTGCTGATGGAATACCTTCCATGGATTTTGGTCCTTCTTTACAGAGAAAGGCAAAAGCTGAGCACATAAACAGTTGCTAGGGCAAACATTAGGAATTCTGTTCCTATTTGTATCAGACGTAATTATTATTTATGTAGAACCAACTTTAAAAAGGCTAAGTAATTTTTCCCTTTATCTGCTGCTTTGTTATTTTGCTTTTAATCCTTTTTTCATCTTCATTTGTTCTTTTGTAATAGGCAATGTCTTTCTTATCTTAAATTCTGTGAATACAGACTAGCCAGCACACTCTGGATATGGTGTAGATGACCATTATCTCTCATGTTCCATTTCAGAGCTTCATAATTGACACTCATGTTTTCATTTCCATCCATGCAACCATAACTTTTTTCTTTTTTATTGCTTATCTATTTGTTTGTTTGTTTAACTTGCATTTGCAGTATTTATCACCCAGAAGCTCACAGTAGATTTGAAAAACCACCATAAAATTTATTTGACATGATCAGAGTTAAGAGTATTTAACAACATTGTGTATATATCTCAATATATGTGAAAATGAGAAATGTTTTATTCAAGAAGTGATATAATGACATTTGATGTGATATTTCAAAGAAATCATTACCTTAAGAAGGAAACTATATCCTGAGATGCATGCAATATCTTACGATACATTGAGATTATGTATAGGTTGTGAAATTTAATGTTCATTGACTTGCTTGCAGGATTATCCACCAGGTCAAAGATATTCATTTAACTTCTGTTGAAACTTCATTACTGGTTTAACATTCTTTTTCTCAGAGCATTCCTCATAATGGCAATTAGGATTATGGATTTCAGTACCTCCAGTAGTTAATCTGTAGTCTAAACTACTCATAGTGGAAGTTAATTGAAAGTCTCATCTCCCAGATGATCAGAGTTGTACCAGGTTGTGCTCACATCTATTCCAGGCTGCAAATTGCTGAGTGTGCTAGCGAGTGATGCTAACAATATTTGTATATGTGCTGTCTGGGAGACTGGCACTGTTGGTTAACTTAGAAGAGGGCCAGTTCTTCATGATGTCCTCAAATTGCATGGCTGTAGGTAAAGACCTATGAGCATCTGCATTCTTGCGCTAATAAATAACTTGTCATAAACTGATCTGATTAGTGAAGACAGTGTGTCCCACTGTGCATAGATAAATTCTAACTACATTTAATGTACTTCTGTACTGTATTTCAATTATTTCATTTCAAATTCTTCTACATCTGTCACTGATGAGAAAACAATTAAAGCCAAATTTTTTTTGCTGCTGTCATTGTGAGGGGTGGAGTGATGTGTACCTATTCCTACAGTGCCACAAAACATTTCTCCCTTCAGAAACATTTCCACCACAACAGGATGTTCATCTATCTTTCTGCTCTCAAACCAATGAGCCCAAACAACCTAATTCCTGAGAATATTATCACTGAAAGTGTGAAAATGTGAGAAATGTCAGTAGGTCCCTTAAGGATTTCACTGTTTCTGAGACGTTGTGGAAATTACTTTCGTGATATCTGGCTGTGATGCAGAAGTTTTTGAAAGAAAGGAAACAAGGTAAAGTTTGTAGAGAAGGGTTAAATCTCTTTTTTAAACTAGATTGCTCTTTAAGTGATAAAGATCTCATTCTTGCCTATCTTTTTTATTATCAATAATAATTTTATTATTAATGACTATGAATTATCTGGCTTATTATAATATCTAAAAAAAAAAAAAAAAAAAAAGACATACAAATCATATCTCATTACTTAATAGGAGGTGGTACAAAGTCATCACATAGGTAGAAAAGTGCTTCTTATCTGCATTTTGTATTAAATCTAGTGGTCACAAAATTTCTGTCTTTGTAACCCTGAACTGTGATATAGATTTCTTTTCAGGGAGAAGCAGTTTGTACTCTTGTGTTCATATCCTGGCTAACACATCTCCATATGAAATGCTGGAGGGAAAAAAAAAAAGAAGAAAAATGAAAGGTGATTGTGTAGAAGCACAGGATAAGAAGAGGGGTCTGAGATTACTCCCAGGAAAAGGAAATTCTATTTGGTATAGATGTGTTCTAGGAAATAATTTGGAGAAATGTTGCAGTTCTTAGCAGCTCAGTGATAATATTTTACTGTTGGCAACAGCCTAGACAGCTCTGGTACTTTTACTGAATCTTTCCTGCCCAGATTTGTATATATCTTCTGTCAAAAGATAGCTGTAGGTTGTCCCATGGGGATGTCAACTTTCCATGCAAACTATATGTAATATTGAGTTTCCTCCCTGGATGTTCTTGTAATACTAATAAATCCCACATACAAACATTAGTTTCAATGACTTTGGCCAGATTCTTTTACATGATGTTTAGGCACAAGTTTGCCATTTACAAATCTTCCATGTCTAGACATTAAGACTGCCCACAGAGCCTTCAATCAAGGAATATCTAGTTAGAATAAATTCTAGGGACAGGATAAATAATTAGTAAACCAGACAATTAAGGGATTGTAGTTTTAATAGAGTGGGTGGAGAAAAAATAAAAGGGCAGCCTTAAAATCTATGGGAAGACAGTCCCTTTGATTTAAAAGCATTCTAACATTAATCACAAGGGACAAAGTTGTCATTGGTTATGCAATCTATAACTGCTCTTTTTGTTACCTTTCAGTCACTGTGGAAGTGGAGCACAAAGCAGTCACTTTGGTTTCTTCATCAGCATTTTGAAATGCCTGATTGAACTGAAGAGATATGGGGCACTGTCTTTTATCTACATGCTAACAGACACGGCTGTGCTGCTCAGTTCTGTAAGCCTTCTTTGCAATTCATTTCCAAGTCCCTGCAAAAATTGTTCTCTGCATTTCCAACAATGTATTGTTTTCAGTTTCAAGGATAGTGTGAATATTTGCTGTGGATATATTATCTACAAACTGCTTTCTGCGTGCAATAGGGAAAGCTCATCATTCAAATGCATAAGCAACAGTTTTCAAACAACACAAGGAGGAGAGAAGGAAAGAAAATATCAGAGGAAACACTTTTTTTCTGTTCATGTATGTTGCAGTGATTTCTCCGGAGAAGAAAAACATCCTTGATACCTTCCTTACCATATCTGCCTTTATTATAGAAAGAAAATTGATAAAGACAAACTTAAATGTTTCAAATATATATTTATATAAAGACAGTATATATTTTTCTGTCCCAAATGTCTGGGAGAAAGGAACAAATGTTTATACATACACACATAAGCACGGCCATGTTGCATTGGAGGTGCAAGCATGTATCACTCATGTATACAGAAGTGGCCAAGTTCTCTAAGAAATTTAGGCTGTCATAAGTAAAGAGGACCATATTTTGGAAATGATTTAAGCATTATGAAGGGCAAGCAATTCAACATTAGTCTTCAGACTGTCATGGTTTTGCAATTTTGTAATTTTGCTATCAGTATTCCACATCATAACATCATGTTAAGCATAGATAATTTTGACGAATCTGCTGCTCACAGAAAGAAGACTACATGTCCCAGGGAACAACACGGTCAGTCATATGACCAGGACTATATAATCTCACTTCAGTGCTGGACTCGCGCTCTCTTGGATCCTGCCAGCCAGGGGGAGAGCCGTGTGGGAGCGTTCCAGCCGTTTCGTCTAGAGTTACAGTAGGCCTCTCGGTTTCGGGACTCACTCTCTCTTATTTTACTTGATTTGTTAGCCTTAATTCCAATTATATTGTATTATATTGTGTTATTCTGTATTCTGATATAGTATTTAGTAAATAAGTGTGCCTCCTTAGATCGCTGCCGCTGTATTTATTTCTTTTTCCCTGTTTTCTTTTCCTTTTGGGATAGCGGCCCTGCAGGCCGTCTATACCCCTGTCATGGGTACCGGTAGATTTTAGGGTAACCTATGACATAATTGGTGGAGAATACGGGCAGATTGCCAAGAAATTTGGGCAAAAAGGGGCAAAAGTGGGGAAAAACTGCAAAAGCTGCTGTTTTCCCTGCTGTTCCTTTAGCTTTTACAGAGCTACGAGTTTTTTTTTCGTTAAGGAGCTATCTAAAGTTTACGTTTCTGCACCTGGGAGCTTGACCTTGAAAGTCCAGGCGGACAGCCAATACCCCAGAATATTTTGTAAACTTTTAGCTCTGCTATCTCGTTATTGAAGAGAGGAAAAAAAAATGTGTGCTCTGTTAAAACTGCTAGTAAAACTGCTTTTCAGGGGACTGCATGCTCCTTGTCCCTTCCCTGAATCCATTATGCAGTTTTTGAATGCCCATTTGACCACACTGTTAATTTCCCTGAACATACTGTTGGTTATTTTATTAATCTCACTCAGTATCTGGATTTATAACATTCTGAGGAAGTCTTCCCCAGAACCAGAGAATACTGAGTGGCAGGGAGTGTGGAGAGGCTTTGAGGAGACTTTAAAAAGGCAGACATCTTCAGCGTCATGGAGCTTTACTCCTGAACACTTGAAGAATCCTGAGAGCTTGATCGCATATTTGAGGCAGGAATGTTGCGGCACAGACAGATCTCAGGAGGCACAAATGATTTGGGGCCTGGCTAATGCCTATTGGGCCTTATTCAATTTTGAAGCTGAGAGAGAGAGTCTCAGAGCTGAAAAGGCAGAGAGGGAAAAAGTTTCTGAAGCTGAGATAGAGAGTCTCAGAACTGAGATGGAGAGTCTCAGAGCTGAGAGAAATGACCTCCTATATCAGCGTGACACCCTCCGGTCCGAACTTGATGCCCTCTGGTCCAGGCAAGACACACCCCAGTCTGAGCGAGACGCCCTTCGGTCTGAGCGAGATGCCCTTCGGTCCGAGTGTGACACTCTCCAGTCCGAGCGTGACACTCTCCAGTCCGAGCGTGACACTCTCCAGTCCAAGCGCAACGCCCTCCAGTCTGAGCACGATGCCCTCCAGTCTGAGTGTAACAACCTCCGGTCAGAGCAAGGCTCCTTCCCGAGCCCAGGCGAGGCAGCCTGTAGCGGAGCAGCGCAACCCCAAGCGGACGTCACCGGTCTCAGCTCTCCCGGTGGGTCTGTTCCATATCTGGAAGGGGTTGGTGCGCTTCCAGGCTGAGCAGGCGCCCACCGCTATGGCCATGGGGCAGGAGAACTGCACTGCCCCCATCCAGCCCACTGGAGGCCCGGCTGTCCGGCATGAGGGGTGGCCTTAGATGTGGCTGAACGGGAGAGGTGGCCAATGCTTCATCTTTATACTGATTCATGGACGGTGGAAAATGCCTTATGGGGGTGGTTGCAGCAGTGGGAACAAGACAACTGGCAACGACGAAGAGGTAAACCTATCTGGGCTGCTGAACTGTGGAAAAACATTGCTGCCCAAATAAGAAACATTGTTGTAAAGGTGCGCCATGTAGATGCTCACGTGCCTAAGAGTAAGGCTACTGAAGAACATTAAAATAACCATCAGGTTGATCGAGCTGCCAAAACTGAGGTGGCTCAAATAGACTTAGACTGGCAGAACAAGATTGAATTATTCCTAGCTCGATGGGCCCATGAGACCTCGGGCCATCAAACAAGAGATGCAACATATAAGTGGTCCAGAGACCGAGGGGTGGACTTAACTATGGATGCTATTGCTCAGGTCATTCATGACTGTGAAATATGCGCCATAATTAAACAAGCTAAGAGGATGAAAACTTTTTGGGGGGAAGGGCGATGGCAAAAATATAAATATGGGGAGGCATGGTAGATTGATTATATCACCTTGCCATGATCTCACAATGGTAAGCGTTATGTGCTCACCATGGTGGAGGCAACCACTGGGTGGCTTGAAACATACCAGTACCCCATGCTATCGCCCGAAATACCATATTAGGGCTGGAGAAGCAAGTTCTATGGAGGCATGGTACTCCAGACACTGCCCCAGCAGTTCCACTCCTATCCCTGTCACCTGGGCAAGAAGCAGGAGCTCATGGTGAGGATGGTGTGGATGTGCCAAGTGAGCCACCCCGCAGTGAGGGGGGTCATCCTGCAGCCACGAGGCCTGGGTTCGCTGTTCCCCTATGAGGGTTTGGAGCTGAACTCTCCAGGCCAGGATGTGAAGCTGCTGGCACCAACGTGCGCCCCGGTGGTGCGGTGGTAGAAGTGCTACTTGCAACGCCGGAGGTCCGGGTTCAAATTCCCTGTGGTGCAAGTGGTAGAAGTGCTGCTCTGCTACACAGAAGGCTCGAATCCTGGGAGTTGGACTCAATGATCTCTATGGTCCCTTCCAACTCGCACGATACTGTGATACAGTGATCACCTGCTGGGGAGTTTCTTGATGAGCCTCTCCTTGATGCTTCTGTTCCACTGGACGGAACAGATGACTTGGAGGATGGCCATACCACCAGCAGTGATGCTGGTCTGCTTCTCCCCTCTGCTTATGCTCTGGGCTCCTGACCTGATAGGCAGATTGATGGAGAGAGAGGAGGACAGTCCCAAGAAATCCTCCGTGCAGCGGCCCTGTAGCTTAGGGAAAGGATGAGTGCACTTTGATGTGGGGGATGCCCCGCTAGTGCTGCCTTTTCCCTTTTTTCCCTCCACTGTTATCATGTTCCTCTTTTCGGCAGTTTTGTCATTTTCTCGAGTTAGCAAATAATAGTGTGTTAAGTTATGAAGTTTTATTTTCCAGCCTAAGGATTTGCATGAAAATAGATATAAATTGTTAAGAAAATAAGGTTGCTGATTGCTCACAACTATATATATGTGTGTGTGTGTGTAATAAGCATAATGTAATGATGTAGAATAAGGGGTGGAATGTCATGGTTTTGCAATTTTGTAATTTTGCTATCAGTATTCCACATCATAACATCATGTTAAGCATAGATAATTTTGACGAATCTGCTGCTCACAGAAAGAAGACTACATGTCCCAGGGAACAACACGGTCAGTCATATGACCAGGACTATATAATCTCACTTCAGTGCTGGACTCGCGCTCTCTTGGATCCTGCCAGCCAGGGGGAGAGCCGTGTGGGAGCGTTCCAGCCGTTTCGTCTAGAGTTACAGTAGGCCTCTCGGTTTCGGGACTCACTCTCTCTTATTTTACTTGATTTGTTAGCCTTAATTCCAATTATATTGTATTATATTGTGTTATTCTGTATTCTGATATAGTATTTAGTAAATAAGTGTGCCTCCTTAGATCGCTGCCGCTGTATTTATTTCTTTTTCCCTGTTTTCTTTTCCTTTTGGGATAGCGGCCCTGCAGGCCGTCTATACCCCTGTCATGGGTACCGGTAGATTTTAGGGTAACCTATGACACAGACAACACTGGAGATGTGGACTGTGTACAAAGGAGACTAGTGAATAGAAGGAGAGAAAAGGCTTTGCTTTGGTAAATGGCATTAGTAGGATTGATACTCTTGTGCTGCCTTCACCTCTTGAGCCACTACCTGCAGAGGGAGTTTTGAGAATCTGAGATAAGAAGAGGGAGAAGGAGGGAAAATGAATGATGAACTGCACAGAATACATTATCCCATAGTTACACTAGCTCATGAAGCTGGCATACACTTGAGTGCTGGTTGAGAAGGGCAAGCCTACTCTTTCCAGACCTGTAGTGTTTTCCCTCTTGATTCTTCTCTTTCCTTTGTACCAGCCTATTTTTGGGCTGATTTACCACCTAGCTGTGTAAATACTACGTAGGCAGAAAGGATAAGGAATCAGAGGGACTGGAAGAGATCAGGATGGTCACTTTCTTTTCTTGTGATGGCTTTGCACTCCCAGGGAGTTAATACATAGAGAGAAGGGGCTGGGCAATTGAATTTGCTTATCTTATCAAAAACACAGAAGCAATTTGATTAAGGTTCAGCAAATGGGCACTGAATAACAAAAGGTTTCTAAATATTTTTGAAGAAACAGTATAGCTAGGTCCTTGGCTGCTGTTCAGAAATAGACAGGGGGAAAAAGAAAAATAAACAAAAACAAATTTAATGGTGAAGATTAAGAATCAAAACAACAACAAAAAATCAATAAGCTTATGGTTAGTCTTTTTTTCCCTGTTTTTAAATCCACAGTAATTTCTTTTCTGGAATACCTGAAATACATTTTTGAAGACAAAAAATGTCAGGTTCAATGGTGGCAGAAATGGGTGAAATGTAGTGGCTTGAGAAATACAAGAAGCAGTACTAGATGATCTAAGACTCCCTTCTGAACTTAGAGCTTAGTGAAATAAGGCTGTAGCAAGCTATGCAATTGAGTTTAAAAATACACCACAAAGTTGCAAAAATCTTTTGCTTTCTTAGTTTACAGATGGCTGGGCATTGGTGCAAACATTTTTATTTTTATTTTTATTTTTATTTCCTATTTAAAATTGTTTGTAACATTTGTTCTATGCAAAATTGATATAAAAATAGTACAAGCACAGGTGCCCTAAAGACACTGAAGAGGTTATGGGTACTGGAGAGGGATGGAAAAGTTTTTCAGTGAATAACACAATAGCAGTAGGTCCCATGTGCCAGATTGTATTTGATGAAATTTCACTTCTTAGTGCTCCACAGCCCAGTGGCAATCCCCTGGTCTGCTGTTCCTTGAATTCACTCATATTTTTAACACTCATTTAGTTGTATGTAGGTATGTGGCAGAACATCATGGCAGACCAGATCAGAAGTAGAAATAACTGATTAACAGAAAGGAATGAATGCCACCTCTACCCACATCATTTTTGTTTATTACTGTCAATACTGGTCATTTGGTTGCAAGAGAATAGTGTGATTTGTGTACTGCTTCTCACAGCACAGCAAACTGAATTGTACTCGGTGTCTGATAATAGGATGGCCAAAAGATCATTACATTTGTTTGATGATTTAAACATCTGCTTTTGCAGCACTGTCCAGTGTAGTGGGGTTTGACTTGCAGCTCTCAATGTATTTTCAATTAGAGTTATGGAAAGCTAAACAGGAATATATTCATCTTGTAAAAGAAGCTCATGGAGCTCCCAGGTGTTCCAACACTGTAGACTGAAAACCTTCAGTCTATTAGATATTGTAGTTGAGTATAAACCGATGAAACTAACTTAGTTACAGTTTTCCTTTCTGCAGTATGAGGTATCTAAGCATTTAATTATTTGTCAGATGAGCCTTTATTAATAAAAGGATGCTCTGACAAAATCATTCAGTTTTATCTCTTCTTTAATAAAAAGAATGTGCTAATGGTAATGATAGAAGTTTTATTAACTACTATAATAGTAAGAAAAACAGTGGCACCTAATATAAAGTGTGAGTCAATTGCATGAGCTTTATAACCATTTTAAAAAATAAGATGAACAATTTTGAAAGGCCAAACATTATTCTTATTTTAATAATCCCACTATGGTTTTAGAGAGACTCTGCTCCCTGTACCTTCAATAATCTGCAGGGCAGCTGTAAGCAGTGCATTCAGTCAGCTTCTACTACTGGCATCATTCTGAAAATGATGAAATATCTCAATATTATATTGTCTAAATTTGCTTCCAAAATATTGTGAATGAACATTTAAAAATGCTCAGCCTGACCAAAAATAGGTAAAATAGCATTTTCTATTAGCACATAGATAGCTTTCAAAGTGCTTAGATTGATCTACTAGGAAACTACAATTTTCTTATCAATAATGTCTGAAAATCAATCAGAATTTCCTTCCATAACAGTAATTTTAACATCACTACTGCTATGCAAGAGCAAATGATATGTTTGAAAAGTACTCCTCAGTTAAACAATGCCTTTTGGTGCTTGAGTGTTTAAAGATCATCATGAAGGTTCTCTATAATTTCCCATGTGTCCAGTGTATCCGGATGATTTGTTACTTGTCCAGTAAGATTTCTACACACCTGCAATTAAATGTACATTGTGAACACCTACCATTTAGATGTAAGTATCTTGCACTCTTCTTAGTAAAGTGCATATCCTAATGCCTGTGGGATAGTAAAAAAAATCTCAAAAAAGCCATTTTTATGTGAACGAAGTGTCCACATGGGTGGAAAGTGAAACATCTCTGAAATTATTCTTACATGAGCAGATCTAATTCCCATTGGAAAGCAAGGAGAGGAATGTGTTTACTGTTTCAGTGTTCAAGGGCAGTTGTTCTTCAAAATGACTCTGGAGGCAATGCTGGTTGCTCACACTACAGGGTGATAAGTTAATTACATTATTGTAGATAGAAAAGTCTAGACTCTTCAGAGCTTTGTAAACATGATACCTGGACAGCTCCTAAACAAATTATGTCTGGCAATCTAATTCTGCTATTTTTTACCATGCAGCAATGAAACAAAATTACTACTAGTTGCCTGTCTAGCATGTTTAGTTATTGGCTATGCCAGCAGGAAAGTGTTCCTAAACTGCATATTCCAACACACTTTGCCAATATATATGCAGTAGGTAAATACCCCTTGAATATTAAGAAAAAAAAAATCAGAAACAGTAGGGAAATATATGTGTATTTTGCTATATTTTACTGTTTGGGCCTACTAAGAAATGAAGATGTGGCAACATAGAACTGGCCTCTGAAGAGGATAAAGTTTTTACAGAGTAGCTTTTGATATACCATTTCTTTGCAAACCCATTTCACATATGGGAGAAGCATCCCTTCCTTCCTCCCTTCCTTCTTTCCTACCTTTTTATCATTGCTTTTATTTATTTTTTATTTATTTTTGCATTAGTTTAGTCTGTTACTGCAACCAAAGTGTTTTTCTTCCAGCTATTCCTTTCTTTTTTCTTTTTCTTTTTTTTTCTTTTTTTAATTAACTTGTGTAAATCTGCAGTGAAGTTCTTGCCTATACCAGAAATAAGCTCAAATTAATTTGAATGATTAAAAGGATGTATAGATGGAGCACAGCTTCTTCTTTTTCCCTCTTTCTGAATATACCTAGTGTATGACCTCATCATTGGCATTTGTGCACTTGACATTTCTTCATTAATATTTTTCCCACTAACTCCACCACTCAGTTGTTCCTGACATGTTAGTTTTTCCTATTATTTGTATCTTTATTTCAAATATCTGCAGTCATTTGATTTTTCTTCATTAGGGGGAATGTTTGTGTGGACCTTTCTTGCTTTCACTTGAGCAAGTATAGAAAGCTTTATTTATTTATTTATTTATTTATTTTCATTAATGTCTGTATCTCAAGGATGACTGTGAATCAATCTATTACTATCACTTTTCTCAGTATCCAGGTCCTGAGTAGCTTAGCTTCACTAGACAGCATATTTTTTAAAATTCATCCTGAAAATAGGTGGATTGAGCTATAACAGCTGGAGCTGTGATGATTTCAGGCTGTCCAGCCTGAAGTTCTGGAGCTCCACCATACAAAGTGCAAGTTCTGTACCACTGCTATCTGCACCATGACATATTAAGGTGGTTCAAAAAACTGCTGGATTGGCTTAGACACATTGACCAGTGCATTGCAGTGATTTCAGAATCACTCTACATGACTCTGAAAATGGTTTTACTTGCTATAGGGATAAACCCAAACCTTTCTATGATACACCTGAGCTAACGATAGTGCTACTAATTAATTTTAAGAATAAATGTACTGCAGACAAGGCCTCATGGGGATATACTTCATAGTTTGCTTTTAGGGAATTATTTAGAAGTGTATTTATATAATTCTTTGTTTTGCTAAGTAAGAATACATGCATTAACTGCATTCTTCTAGAAACAGTTGCAACAAGCATAGGTTAATTAAATCTGACCAGAAAATCAACTATATAATGGCTTTGTATAAATCCTCTTAATGCAATAGTCACTTCTTCACACAAAAGTGCTAACTCTATAAAATCTGTCATAGGAGGCTTAAATTGGTAGTTTAAGATGTCTTATTAGCCTCTGATAAAAAACTGTCTAGTTATACAAGATGCCCTTCTAGCACAGCAGTTAGTACTGACTTTTTTCATGGACCTAAAATATTTGTTTTGTCAGGATAAGAGTCTGACTAATAATAGTTCCTATTTTTGAGATACCAAGGGCAGAAAGCTGAGATATATTGGTATGTACAATCTAATCAGAAACTATGGTAGTTGAAAGTAATGAACTAGATTTTCAAAGCCTTACTTCAGCTGCTTTAAAGGTTCACTAGAACAGTCACAGACAGTAATAGGTAATGAACTTAAAACAAACCACAGTGCTTCAAAAGAAAGGTTTCGGTTATCAGTGGATTTACATGATTCACTAAGTGGAATTTGCAACCTACTGCTTATAGATTTGATATTTAATTCTCTGATTTTCTAGGATTTTCTCTTCTGCAGTGTTATTCATTGTTGACCTTGGAAGTGATAGTCAACATCTGTCATGTAATTACATAGTACCTGACAGGAGATTAATAAAATGACTAGGAAAATACAGCTTACTGGAATTCCCAGTCAGGGGTGAGGGTATGAAATTCAACTAAAGTAGCTGAATTACTACTGCTCTTTGTGATCTGCTGCAGGAGAATTCATCGCTCTCTGGTCTGAAATACATAACTCCAAGGTGACTTTACCAAACTGACAGCCTGAGGCATTGTGTCCTACCTGACTGGAAAGGAAAGAGGGGCAACCCCAGCCATCATAGTCTGTCTGTCAAGCACACAGAGCATCACTGCCTACCTGCCTACCATCTGAAGGCAAGCAGGCCATCTGTGGATTAGACACAAGAAAAGACAGGTATAGCAGGAAGTGCAAAGCACAGTGAGATGGCAAATTTTAAGTAGCAAACCGTCTCTGATGTTACTCATCTTCTTGTGAATGAGGGAGAATGGAAAGAGAGTGGAATGTTTATGTAATGTTCTGTAGGTTATTTGTTGCAGTTTAACCACTTTTAAATTATTTGGGCCGTTTTTGACCTTGTCTCAAATGTATCATTTTTCAGTACCAACAAAAAGAAGTAGATTCCAGAGCACTGGAAGAGGAATCAAAATGTTGTACAAACCCTAACTGAGCCTTGAGTGACAGCAGTGTCACCTTTTTGTGCTCATGATGATTCATCTTGTTCCGGCCCAAATGTGCACTTGCACGTGCAAAGCAGTGATTGTATTCAGAGTACAAATAGTTAAATGTGATTAATACACAAATACCAAATCATTGTGACTTAATCTGGCAGGGTCCTGAGTACCACACAGTCATTTCCTCATCACCCTCCTTCCCAGTGGTTTGGGGGAGAGAATCGGGGAAAAACATAGTAGAACTCGTGGGTTGAGATTAAACTGTTTACTGATGTAGAGAAAAGAAAAACAGTCATTACTACATATATATGTATATATATATATAAATGTATATAAGTGATTTCAAGCAGTTGCTTAGCACTCCCCAACTGATGACCATCCAGTCCCCTGAGCAGCAGAGCAGAGCACGATGAACTCCCACCCCTGCAAAACTCCTTCCACGTGATGCCATATGACATGAAATATCTCTCTGGCCAGTTTAACTCACCTGTTCTAATTCTGTTTCTCTGCAGCTCCTTGGGCCCTTCACTGAGAATGGCCTTGGCTCTTAGCAGCAGCTATAAGCATTGGTGTGTTATCAACATTGTTTTCCTCCTACAACCAAAACATAGCATCACAGCAGATGCTCTGAAGAAAGCAATTCCATCCCAGCCGAAACTAAGACACAAATCTATACATGTATACGGTTGTATGACAATAAGAGTGCAGCCTCAATGCTGTTGGAGGAAATTTATGAAAAATGGCTATGGAATTATTAATGAAAACTCCTTTTTTTCAGCATTAGTCATACTCTGACTGTGAAAAATATGGAGTCTTGGACCTGTGAATGCAGCAGCAGCATTTTTTTACTAATGGTCCTTTCTGAATTAGAAACAGCTGTCACTGCTTCCCTATTCTTTTCATTAGTCATTGTTACTTAGATAATATGCTTTTCCTGTACACTCTACTCTTTTTTTTTCTTTTCTTTGAAAGAAAGCGAGCTAATTATGGTATTAAAAATGCAATGAAAAGGAATTCTCATTTTCAATACCTTTTCCTTCTTACTTTTTTCCACTTTCTTTAATGTGGTTGGTAGATAAACAATAGATGTCTAAGTGAGACAAAACGTTCTTTGATCGTTAATCATAACTTGCCACATATTCTAATAATTATCTATTCAATTATGCCATGTTTTATTTTCAATGAAGATTAAAATTATTACATCCTACAAAATAAACAACACAACTGAAATGGGCTAATAAAGTCACTGCTGTGGATCTCGCTGCTTTTATATGTGTGTGTGTAATAAATGGTAATAGACAGAGAGGCAAATGATGCAATGGAAAATCAGTCCAAGGTGACTGCCAGAGAAGTAATGGTTTAAAATTACTAAGCATTTGCTTTTTCAGCTTGCTATTACCATTTCTTGCTTGAATATACAGATTAAAGATTTTTCCTTTTAGTTGAATGAGATTCTTTGTGTGAAATAAAAATGCATTATTTTCTGTTTGACCATGATCTTATTCTTTTAGTCTATATTTCCTACAAATGGATATCCTTCCACTGCTTCATTACATGTCATCTTTTATTCTGGGTAGCTGGTGGATCATCTAATGCACGTATGGTTATACATAGTACTCAGGACAGTACTATGTACTCAGGAGATGTATAGGACATCACCACTCCTCCACTTGTGTCTCAAAAGAATTGCTTTATTTATTTCATTATTAAAATAGCATTCTGTAACAGAAATGTACAGAGAATTTTTTTTCTTCCTTAGTTGATAAGCAGATGACAATATATCTCTGTTTCTCATATCTGTTCCTCTTTTCTTTCTGAGACTGGCATTGAATGTATCCATTTCTGCACTGCTCCTTCTAGTTGGAAAGGGGCAAGATCTATTTGGCTTCTGGAGAAGAGTTATTTCCTCACCTCTGAGATGTTCATCAGCGGATACTGCCAGATGACTGAAAAGATTCTAAAATTTGGACTGCAGCTGCAGAGAAACAGATGAGCATAAATCATATAATCAAATACTATATGGGCTTCTTATTATTGACTGGGAAAAGCCCTGTCACCTGTAATAACTAATTGATGAACAAAAGCAAATATCACCCTTCCATTATTTCTTTCATTTTCAGAATGAGCTTGTCTCACCCTTGTTTTATTGTTCCACTTGTCAGTATTCTATGCATTCAAGCAGCAGGTCTATGGATTTCAGAAGATTGCTGACTATTTACAGTGGAAAAAAATGAACAAAACACTCATCAATCTGAATAAAGATCTGCAATAATCTCTTGTGTTCAATAGACATAGTTCATACATCAGACAGTAAATATTGAAAGTTCTACTAGCCTCAAATGTTTAAAATTCAGGATCTTCACATGTAAGAAATTTAAAAACAAAAGGTATTATTAAGTTATTTCTAAACTGTCTGAGGATTTTCCCAATATTCATCTTTGTTTTCAGGAGGAGCAGAGATATTTGTACTGTACTCTTGTTGTAAGTACTTCAACCAAATGCTACACCACTCAACAATTTGGCAGCTGTAGCTGTATGGTGATCTAGAGCATTCAGGTCATGCACTTGGATTTCTATAGATCTGTATTCCATGCAGCATCGTGGTGTGGGGAGTTTCATAACAGAAACCTAGCTAGTGACATTTTTGGTGAGAAAGGCTACATGCCAAGTTATGTTTGAATTCCTTCCCTTTCTGGCACTTAAGGAATTAAAGAAGAAAATATATGGTACCGTTAATATAGTTGTCATTGAAAATACCATCATATTTTTGTAGGAGAAAAGTAGATGGCAAGATTTCCTCAGCCCAGAAGGGGCTGAATCAGTATCTGTTGTCCTAGCTGTCAGATTATGGGAAGGGCTGATTACAGGGGGAACTGGCTGCTCTTCGGGCTGAAGTTCTAGCCACTCTGTGTGGTGGACATTAAGTACCCTCAACTTGAAGGAGAATTTCCATTCATCACAATTTGTACAACAGCTATACAATAATGTACAAAGGCAAAAAAAAAAAAAAAGTGACTATAGTGTAATGGTTGGATCAGACATTTAGGATTCAGAAATCACTGTAACTCTGCCTGAGCCCCAAGATAAATGTATTTTATACTTGCTGAAGTTCTGTCCTATAAAGAAGGAGAAAGTTGTAGGAGGTAACGTGTTCAGATGCGTAAGAATGTCCCTTTGTCTTACCATGTGCTACCATAGCACAGATGTTAGAGTAACGTATACATTAAATGACACTGACATAACACCACAGACAGTACAGCCTTACTCATCTTTTATCCTCGCGTCTTTCACAGCCTTTCAGGAATGCCAATGTGAAGGTTTATCTGTAAGAATGTGTCACTTTATTCAATTAAAGTGATAAGTAGTTTGTCTGTACTAAGGCAGGGAATGTACGCAGTACCATTTCAAAGTGTCCTTGAAGACTTTCATCACTCAGAATGTACTGTTCCCACTGCCCCGTAAAAGGAGCTGTCTCTGTATATGTCATTATTTGGGCTGGAAGGTCATATTTTTGCTGGTATGATATTCAGGTCTTTCTGTAAGCAGTGAAGTGTTTCAATAATACAAAGGCTATTGGATTTTTTTTTATTTTTTTATCTTTCATCAAAATGAACACGATCAACTTTCTCTGCCCCTGGGTTAGCAGAGAGATAGAGAGATTAGCCATTGCAGCTGGCTGTAAAGTTAGTTTTAAGGATGAGCAATCAGAGCTATTGCTTGAGATATCGGGGCTTACTAGGGCTCCTGGGATCATTATGCAACAGTGTAATCCACTGCAGAGTTAGAAAAAAGAAGTCTCTTTGCTTTACTTCGTGTTTGGTTTTGAAAAAGCCTAGCACCAGCTCTGACACTGAAACTTCAGCATGTGCTTAGTATCACTTGGCAGCAGCTTCTATATTTATGAATACACAGTTGTCATTAGCCTCAAAGTACAAACCTAGACTCTCTCCTCCACACACAGAGGTGTAACAGGCTTGGCTGAATTTAACCTTGTTCTATCAAAGGTTTAATGTTCCCCAAAAAGTTATGCATCTGATATCTATCACCTCCCTATATCTGAGTGGGATGGCACTTCAGGAACTTGTTGTTGGCTGCTTGTTGTCAGTGCAGTCATCTCCACCAGTGCAGAAAGGCAGTGGAAAGGGAGATTAATTTTTTTTTTTTCTTGCTCAGAATGGTTCTACATAAGATCTATTTTGCACAGCTGTAAGGAATAACAAAAGTTGAATGTCAGAGGAGAAGCAGTATGCTGCTGCTACTGCTGCTGGACTGTGTAAGCTCTCGACTTAACAGAAAAATAAAGAGAAGGATAATATCAGTGCAGTAAATGTGCTGGTGAGAACTTGATCACCACCTATAATAGAAGAGAAATTATGTAGTTTTCAAGAGTTTGTGTCCACATTTTACAGTGATTATACTGAAGTGTACACAAGCAAACAGAGTCTGTAATTGAAAAAAGACAGACCTACAATAGTGTCTCATATCTCATCACACTTGTCTATAAAAACAATGTATGCACTCAGATCCACCTTCTAAGCATAATGCATTCTTGAAGGCTGTGATTTTATCATTAAAACAAACCCTCTATGTCATCATCATGCCAGAGTTCACAGACAGTGCCATTCTGAGCATGTCCTCTCATCTCTGATATAAAAGCTTGAGGTAAACACAGGCTGTGAGTATTAACAAAATCAAGAATGTTGAGATAATTACATTGTGATCAAAGGATCAGGGAACTGTATTGTTTTTATGATCTGACTAACCTCTGACTAAAGACTGTCAGCCTGAAGGATGCATTCTCTCCAATTTATCACTGGCTTTTATTGCAGCTAAGTACTATGTCATAGCCCAAAGAGCTGGCAAAAGCATAATGTATAGAACCACTTTCAAAGAGATACTTTTTTTTGGTTGCTGCAGGGAATATGGAGATGGTTTTCTTACTGATTTTGTATAATTATCCCTTCTATATCTACACCTGTATTATTTATATTCAGACCTCTATTGCCATCAGTATGGTATATTAGCTGTTCTAAAGGTTTGGAGACTCTAATGTACATTGCCCAGTGTTAACATTTACATAGCCCATAACAAATGTCAAATAATTGTGTAGCTGCCAACTAGTTGGTCACCTGTGCGGCTAAACAAATAATGTAAACAGTCTTTCCTTCAACCAGTTTAAGGGAATCACCTGTAAAGATATTTTCATTACACTGTACCCAGGAGGTCTAAATTGATATAGTCCTGCCAGTAGTTAGTTATTTATTGGTCGGGGGGGGGGGGGGGGGGGAGGAGGCGGAATTGGGATTCTGAGGATGGGGCAGTTGTTTTTTTTTTAACCAGAGAATTCTGTTGTTGCTAATGCTAATTAATTAAGCTCTAGGAATCAACTGCCAGAATCACCTGGAGACAGCAAGTTAAGGTAGCAGGAAAAAAAACAGGAAATGGAAGAGCAAAAGCACTGATTATAATAGCAATGTAAAACCAAGCAAGCAAAGATACTTATGGATGTAATTTAGAATTTCTGTTTGTGTTCACTATTATATTCTAATTAACATTTTTTTTCCCCCCCTCTCTACTCTCTGTAAAGTGGCTGGTGAGTTTTGACTAATAATGCATTCTTTGTGCTGTTCTCCAGAGAAAACTTTGTGCCATGAAGTGAGTGCCAGCAGCGGTGTACTAAATACGCTGTAAGAGTGCTTGAGTTCTGTCTCTGGCACTGAGGAGCTAATTCTTTGCATTTCCTCAAACAGCCTTGGTCGTTTCAGTTAGTAAAGACTCCTTTGAGGCTTTTGTTCTATTCTTGCCTCCTTCCAGATGCTAGCAGTCACTGCAGGAACTTGGTGGCACAGTGTTTCTTTGGTATAACTCTATTTAGCTGAGTGAGAGGAAACATCATGTGGTGCCTTTGACAGTGCCAAGTCTGTTACCTTTAAATATTTAGTGAATCAGCAGACTAATGCAGTGAACTAAAGCAATTTATGTGGAATGGGAGCAATCTAAGGTACAAAATGGCAGTTGGGAATTTAACTTAATGGGAATTAATGGTTGTTGCTGGAGATCTTAATTCTTATTAGACAAATTTCACTTTGTTTCCACTTTGTTTCCACTGGTGCTTTTAAGCTGGGGGGGAAAAAAAAAAAAGGAAAAAAGGTTTAATGGAAATTCTAGATCTTACTGATTAGTGCAATGCTGAGAAATAAGAAGTCTACAACTTTTGTGCAGTGTGGATTACTTTGTTAGAGAAACTGCCTTGCTGGCCACCATCATTTCTCATTTGCAATAAATGGGCTGCTTTTTCAGCTGTTCATTTTTGTAAGGTCAGCTCAATCTATCCTCTAGGACATTTCCAGGCAAGCACAATAACTGCCTGTCTGTAAAAACAGTATTAAGAAAGCACCAGATACTCATATATTTTTGGTATCCCTTTTATTAATATGTAATATTAAAACCCAGGAAAAGCCAATTCCATGAGAGGAATAATTTTTTCCATGTCCTCTAGGAAACCATTTTGTGAATTTTTCTTTAACATTATTGTTGAATTTTGTCTTTTCTTAGGAAGGTAGATGTCTGCCAGGGCTGGATGGGCAACCCTGCTCAGTTCCATGATGATCTTAAAAGCATCTGATCTAAAGAGTGCATTCATGCCGTAGTTCCTTAAGCTGCCTCACTCCGTTCCTGGGTGTGCATTTGATGTTGTTTTCATTGTTCAACAAAGTTTGATTCATCTCCTTGTGGGCTCCTTTAAACTAGAAGTAAGCAGAAAAGCAGACCCGCATTGCACTGTTGTTTCCCAATCATTTTTAACTTGGGTATTGCAAGGTAACTGGTAACTGCATAAAAATGTCTGAAACAAGTACGACTAAAACAATAATTAAAGCATGAAGGTTATGACAGTGCAATGGTTTATTGATGGTGGCTTATGACCACTGGGGTGTTGGAACTAGATGTTAAATTCCCTTCCAACCCAATCATTCTATGACTCTATGATTGATGGTCTCAGTGTTCTTACCAGCAGTGAAACTCACAAGAATGGCAGCAAAGAAAATAGTTTTCCAGCTCAGGGACATGAGAAAGTACTTTTCTCTTTATCAAATCACTGATGAGTCTTGTATTGCCTTATCTCTAATGAACATGTTTTAAGTCATTATGGAAGTACATCTCTTGCATATTTACATGCCTGTAATAGACAATAACATTGACCGCATGTCCCTGACAGTAAATAACTTCTAACTTACAGGCATCTCTCTGCCTACAACAGATGTACCTAGACAGTCAGACATACATTAAATTACACCATTTTCAAATGTGTAATGTTCAAATTAGTCCCAAACCAGCCAGTTTACACTGTTAAATTCCCAGTTTCTTCAGATTATGTCTTTTTCTTTCAAAAAGCATGCAAACTACTCTGGATGTGAGCAATAGCTCTTGACTAGCTATCCTTGTACTTCCTTTCTGAGCATCGAAGCATTCATTCTGACAGCAATTGTCAGGATGGACATTTTAAAGGACTTCATCTTGAGCTGAGTGGATTAATTATTTAATACATATAGCATATGTACATATGTACATATAGCAGATTTCACAGACCTGTAGCAACAATGAGTAAATAAATGACTTGGTGAACATATTTGCTTGTATCAGTTCAGTCACTTAACTGTGACTCAGCATGGGTTTTGACACTGACAGCAAGAGCACTAAGTGGCCAAATTCTATAGCAGATACTTTGATGCTGCTCACACTGTCCTTTCATAAACACTGCTTAAGTGAACATGCTGCAGTTGTCCAGCTGAACATTTATAAGAGAGGTCAGATGGTGTAGAAAATTTATTCTTTAACAGAATATATTATTATTTATCTTTATTTGTTATTTTATTATTTATCTTTAGCAGATAAATTACAGATTGTGCATTTTCATATCAGTCTTCAGGAGAGATATATATGCACTTACCATTATATAAAAAGATACGGTATGGATTATGCAAACATACACATTTGCTTGAACTAATTATAAATATTTGATTTCAGTTATATCTGGGAACTGAGTGTAATTTAGTTAACTAGAGCCCAGACAAGTAAACACAAAACTAGAAGATTTTTGCCTTAAGAAACCTACTGGAGCTGGACTTCAAAATACAGTCGAGTACCTTATGAATGACATAGACAGTCATGGAAGAATTTCAGAATATTTGTGTACCTAAATCACACTGTAATCAGCAGGAATTAAACACTGAGGTATTATGGAAATCCCTTTCTGCCTAAATCCTTATTTATCAAAAAGTTTAACCATCTTTGCATTTCTTTCCTAGTACCCTGACTATGTTTTAGGGAACTTCCACTAGACATCCATCAAACACAACCTATATAGACTATTTTGACTGCTATCTCACGTTCTGCTGAATGAGAGAAGATAACACCACTGACAGCTTGAAGGCAGCAGTGCTCTTGCATAAACAACAGGGCTTTAGATCTACCACAGACATTCTCAAAAAAAGAATATGTTGTTTTGTTTCATTCTCACCCTTGCAAGGTGGGCAGTTACACTGATAGGTGGAAACAGGCTTTTCCTAACCAAGCTTTGACACAGCATCATATAGTTGAAAAAGATGCACATTTTCTTTCTAAACTAGACTGAATAATGGGGATTATTATTTTTCTCAATTAGACAGGTGTAGGGGAACTGTTATGTTACAGAGTGAACTGATGATTGAGTACCTGGTGAAGGGAATGGCTGGCCCAGAAAGCACAGGTGCAAGCAATTCACCCATGCTTCCCATATGACCAGGAGGAGAGCACACAGGATCCACCTCACTCTGGGCTCATTTAAGGGCTAGCCTCCAAAGGGAGATTGTCTCTTGGTTGAAGGTTGTGTTCTGAAGAGTGCTCTACTGCTAGAGACCTTTACCATCAGCTGGGTGAGTCAGCTATTTTGGTCTTGTGATTATTGCCATTTCTTATGATTCTTTGCCTGGTATTGCAACAAACTCATCAGAAGCAGTTTTCTTGCTTCCAAGGATAGTCAGAAGGCTAGGATGGAGGCTGTGGAAAACAAGATCTTAATCTCTGATTAAGATTATTTCAGTGCAGAAGTGATTTTTAAGCAGTCTTCGTTCTTTTTGTACCCTTTTGACATGGAATATCTTGTCTCCTGGTTTTCCATGTGTTCCAGCCTATTCATTGTTGTTTTGTGAGTTTATTTCATAGGAGGTTACCTACTGTGGTGAACTGTAGATAGAGAAGATTGTGCATGCAATTTTTCTTGACCTGTTAATTCTTTCTCATTAACGTCTTATTGAGGAGAGAGCTGGGTGGTGATTATTGGTAGCTGAAGAGCCAGCAATTCTTGAATGGTCATGTGCAGACAGAAGAGGTTACCACAATGGCAAAGGAGGTATTAATAGCCATCTAATAGGTTTCAACTATGATCCTTGGAGCTAAGTTATCAGAAACCTCAGCCATTTATTATCAGTTGCTGTGTGCTGCTTCTGGTCTTCCTAACAAAGGTTAATCATCCTACACGAAAATTCAGGGTGTCAAAGGCTGTAGGAATAGACACATACTTCAGACCTTTACCTTCACTGCCTAGCACGTGAAGTCATTGTTTACAGCTGCATGGTACTAACAGATTAGCAAAGAGTGAATATTTAATGAAGGGATAGCATTAGGATCCAACATTTCTTACGTTTAGTTACCTCTCTGACAACAATTGATGGATATAAAAGATTGCAGGAGGCTTTTAATTTCTCCCTCAGTCTGCTTATGCAAGTGAATAAGAGGCAAGACCCTGAAAAGGCTATCTTTTCAGGTAACAAAGCACTTATTTCTTTACTCAGGAGCTTGTAAGAGCTCCTTGTGAAGCTGAAAGCTTCTTTATTTTCACTTACTCATCTTGACAGTTGAAATGAACAGTGTTCGTCTCCCTGGGTTAGTCTCTTCTCTCTCTCCACTTTGCACAGATATATTTTAGATTACCACTCAGATCACAGGGGTCCTGCTTTGCTTCACTGAGTACTTAATTTCCTGGCTTTATCTACTGACAGTAAGTGATGCAACTTATGATTTATCCTTAGTATTTCATTAACATTCTCTCTTAGTAAGACTTAGTAAAACCGGCTCCTGTTTTTCTGTTCTACCTTTGATATTTTCTTTCTGTGCCTTGTTTATCTCATTGAATTGCATGCTATGCTTAAGTGGGATTACTTGGGTGGGGCTTATAAAATACCAAAGATTTTTTTATAACACTCTTTTAGGGAGCTAAAATCTGTACCACTCACTATCTATATAATATGCCTTTAACCAAAAGCTTATGAATCTGCTGGTAATCAAACTTGTCTAGTGACTTTCTCAAAATAGCTCATAAGTTTCGTGGAATCAGAGAGAAAGAGAGGGAGAGAAGAGACCTACTGTACCTTCCCTGTCAGAAGGGACCGGAGAATCCAAAGAAGTCATGAATGGAGCTGTAGTAAAGCAGGCTTCCTTGCTTCTGCTACAGTCAGAACTAATTTTTTTTTTTTTTAATTTTAATTTTAATTTTTTTTAATGTATTGGCAAGCACTAAAGCACTGAAAAAGAAAACATTTACTGGAATACTCTAAGTGATGGGGGCTTTGGTTGTAATTATAGAACATTTCTCTTTTGTGATCTGTGTTTGGCAAATGAAGCAAAGGTTCTCAAAAGGGGTTGTGACACCACAGGCCAGCACCAACCCATTTTATTTTTTGTACAGATGGAGTGATACAGAATCCCAGTGAGAAAGGAGGGGAGGGCAGGGCATCCAGATGCCCACAGCCAGCAATCCTGGCCTCTGAATTACATTTGCCACATCAGGGCATCAAAGGCAAACTAGTGAGGACAGTCAGAAGCTATTAAAGTTTGATGCTGGTTATCATTTACATAGCAGAGGTAAATACAACAACAACAGAAAAGGGCAAGAGCAAGAAGGTTTAACTGAAATTGAACCCAAAGGTAAGTCATAAAGAAAAGCAAGGTGAACTGCTGACAGCAGTTATTGAGGTGAATTTTGTTCTGGACAATCATTACTTTGTTTGTTTTTTGTCTTTTCCTGGAATCAGATGGTGATAAGACTAGTGTAAAACTGTTCTGTAGTCTTCTGCAGCGAAGACTGACTTTGTTACAAAGAATGGATTAAATTTTGTTTGAAGTGGCCGGGCTGGTAGTCTTAAGTCTTCTTAGAGGAGAGGATTGAAAGATGTGGCTGGTCTCAAACAGTTCTCTGGGAAGAAGCGAGGACCTCTTATGAGCTAGGCAAGTTAACTGAAGTTGGCATCTGATGCAAGATCTCCTCTGCTAGAGGTTGTACAATATAATTGGGGCTAATAAATCAAACAAAGAGAGAGAGAGAGTCCCTGAAAACCGAGAGGCCTACTGTGAACTCTAGGTGACACGGCTGGAACGCTTCCCACTCTCCAAGGGTCTGAGAGAGGGAACTCCAGCCTGGGAGTGAGATTATATATGTCCTCCTCCCATGACTTATCTCTGGCTGCGACGTCCTCTGGGATATGTAGTTCTCCTCTGAGAGCTGAGTACTTGGGATGCAGCCATTCCACAGAACTGGAGCATGAACCTTGCAATGATCCATACTGCACATGATGTTATGATGTGGAATATTGACAGCAACACCACAAAACCATGACAAGAGGGCAGGAACAACTTCACTGAGATTATTTTGCCACACCAACTAGCCATGTGTAGAGCAAGTAATTTCAAATACTTATGATTTCTGGGTGCTTAAACATCAAAACTGCTGTTTATCTAGTGTGGCTTTTTTGTTTATTTCATGTGGAAGGCCAAAGACTAACTAGGATATAGATACTGGTTTATTCTACAGGGACTCTGCAAATTGAGACCTGGCACATTTGTAATACTCTCATATAAAGATTTCAAAGTAGTTGGTGCAACACCTCCCATGTATAAACTGATAAATTACCCTCTCAAATGTAAGTATAGTAACAGAAGTTAATATCCCATTCTACATGTAATGTGGTCTGTGTGTAACTCTCATTCTGCTCTGGAGCTGGCAGACAGTGCATGCCCATTAGTGCAACTTCTCTAATTCTTTTTGATAACTCCTTCATGCTGTCTCTCACTTGAAGTGCATCAAAACTATTATTTAGGATCCTTTCTGCTTGCTTGCATGTACAAGGGAGATTAATTCTGATCCTGTTGCTTTGTTCTCAGTGAAAATATGCTAGATACTGTTACCCCTTCTGTAGCCTCAAGAACTAGCAACACCCCCCATCTTCCTATTCAGTTATCAGTCTCCTACATAAATTCTTGATGGTAGGAAATGCAAGAGATCTTAGATTGCTTAGCACTGGTTCAGCAACCAGGGGTTTTCTTTGGTTAGCTATGACTGTCTGGAATTAGGAGTTACAGCTTATTTTTCCAACAGCACATGTTGAGGTACATAGCATAAAAATGCAAATGCCGAGAACTTGTGAAAGAAGGATGCATGGAGTTGCCTGTGCTTTAGTGCCTCTCTCTGAAGTGAGAAAAACACTCTATTATCAAAGTATCTGATTTCTTACTGTCAATAAAAGTCTGGAGGTTTGTTTATGGAAAAGAATATCAGAAGTTTTCCAGGGCTTACAGCAGAAGCCTTATTTTCTTGCTAGTCATTTAAATGGCTCCTGCTCTACACCAATTTCTCATGGCCATGCACCAGTGAATTTCATATATTTACGTTCTGTATCTTGCTTGATATAAACTATGAAAGCAGACATGCTGTGGCAGCACAGCAGCAGTATTCCAGTAAGGTATGTTGTATGGTTGTATGAGTTGGTCCTATGTGTGTTCTTGATGATTTATATTTCTCAAATTCCTATGCCCAAGCTCCCACTGGCAACATATATACATCATACATATTTCAACACTTCTGCTCATCGGATAAGTTTATTAATGTTGGTTAGCCATGTTTAATTAAACAGAATGGAGGCATGAATTTGCTTGCCTTGACCTCTGAGCCACCTTCCTCTTGCGTATGTAACTTGTCTGCAAATTTTGTGTTCTGTGAGTGTCAAGGATAAAGTATGTTATCCAGTAATTTTTTTTTTTTTTTAACTAACATAAAACATAGATCCCACATAAAGTATTGGGTATATTTTGCTGGAGAGTGGAGCTAGGTTTTTGTTGTTGTTGTTTCTTTGCTGTTATCTTCTGCTTCAACAGATAAGGCATTCCATACCTTGCTGGGTAGTCAGAAAATGAAAATAATTGGAGATTACATTACAACACTCCATTGTCCTGAGATTTAAAAGAGCCTTTTTATAGGCAGAAAAAATAAAGGACAATAACAAAATACAAGAGATATCTCAAAGGAGGATTTGAAATTAGAGCTTCTCTTATAGTTGAACTGGGCACAGTAGCAGTGAACCTTCCACAAAAGATGTGAGTGGTATTAATCAATACAGCCCTTCTTGCCATAAACTTTTTGAAAAATGTCTTATGTGATCTTCTGGTCTGTGATGCTCAAATTAGTGTGATCATGTATGCTGAAGTTCATATGCATGTCAATAGTGCATACGGTAAGCTTACCTTGTACATATATTTCCCATGTCCAAGTGAGCTTGTTCTTAGAATGTATGCATTATTTTGCTTTATTAACTGCATTTGGCTTATTCCTCCTAAAATGTGAGGAGTTACTTTAACCTGAGAAACAAAGCATACAAACTCAAAAGGTTATATGGTAAAATGTGTGCATTTAAAGATTGTTTTTTATTTCACAGTCTACTATTCAGGTTAAAAAAAAGAAAAACATCTTAATATGAGAAGTTCTTGAAGGAATGAGAAGACACTGCTGTATGAAGAGAGGCTTGTTTCTTTACTAGGGAACACCAGACAGTCTTGCAACAGGATATTACAAGTTGTTGAATATTAATTATCAGAAGACCTGCTGATAATCTTCCTTGTCCTTCCTGGTGGAAATAGTCACGTATAAAGAAATGGATTTGTTTCATGAGTACTGATAGTTGCTACTGATCGCTTTGTTCTGGAGAAAGAAAAATATTCTCAAATCAGGGGAGCAGTTAAATAGAAGGTGAGGACATATAAAAAGGGAGGAACATGTACACTTAATCTTTTATTCTGATTAGCTCATGTTTGGCAAATTTGAATATTCATCTGTGCAAATGTAGCAGCAAAACAAAACCACAAAAGAGTACATTTGTTTAACTTAGCTGATGTTTGAGTACTGTTCAGCAATGTCACAAATCAGTCATTTTAATCAGCTTGAGAAATATCCTGAGCACGTCTTCTGAGGGAGCTGTAGAGATATAAACTGTGTTATGCAATGCCATATGAAGTAGAGATTCATTTGCTATATCAATGAGGAATATTTCTCTAAGAAAAAAGTTTACTGTTTCAATAAATTTTTATTGATGTTAATGATGTTAGGTAAAACTACTCAGACTTTCCAAGTAGTACTAAATAGTTACCAGGACCAACTAACAACCCTTCCCTCCCTCCACAAAAAGGGGCTTACTGTGCTCGCATCTTTTCTTGTGGGTTTTAGTTTTACTCAGGGTCATTTGTCTTAGAACTGTGAAATAAGTTATTGTAGGGGAAGGAAGACCCTCCTTCTGTGAGATCTGGTCCAGTTTGTCATTTCAAATCCCTCTTAATTTTTAAAATTGAGGAGTAAATAAGTATGGCATTTTGTATAAAGTGTTAATTTATGTGAGTAATACTTAAAACATGTGATAGGATCATGAATAATATACCTATTTCTATAAATGCTTTATTTCTGAGGAAAAGGTGTAGTATGTGATAATCATTCATTAGAGGGGTATCTTTATTGCAGAGACCTGCAAATTCATATGAAGTTTGGCTTGCAAAGTTTTGTATTTGTGCTTTTTTTATTTTTGTTTGTTTGTTTGTCTTCCTCATATCCACAGGGTTAAATTGAAGAGTCCTACAGAGGAATAGGCCTCACAGATTTGAGAGTTAATTCAGTTCTTTGCTGTTTGCTCTTAATTACATCTGGAAAACTAGTGTGTTTCATTCCTTCTTTTTACATTCTGACACTTGGCAATAACTTGACTGTGGTTAGTTTTGCATTTCTTGTATTATTGAAAACATTAGTAAAATATTCATTAAAGGAATTCAAAGAACATCAGAAAGAAATATAAATTTTTTTTCTTCTTAGCATTCAGTTATCTTTAGTTCCATCTTTAGAGGAATATTCCTGAATATATCTAGATAGTTAATGCCTGCATCATCTGCATGAGTTTCATTATCAGATATCAATATACATTAATAAGTACTGTGGGAAATCAATATACTCTTACATCAAAATACTTTCCTTTTTTTACAGTTGTTGGCTTTTCACCATGCTAGAGAGGGCCAAGTCATCTGCAGGTTTTTATTTTTTAAATTCTTAAAAAAAGCCTAGGAGTGAATTCCAGCTCACAGGGAAGCATAAAGTAAAACATTTTACAGTTTACAGTGTGCAATTGTCAGGGATTAGAATGATTTATTTATTGATAAATAAACAAAAAAGATGGGGGATTGACTTTCAATTTTGTATCTTGATTAAAGCACTAGAAAACCCAGAGTGTATTCTTATTAGCATTATTTGATGCTCCAGGGAGTATTGGCAACTGTACTTCAATCAAGTAATTTTCAAGATATTTAACTAAACTAGATTTGTACCCATTCACTTTTATACCTTTTGTACTGGATGAGATGACAAAACTTACTTTTTTAGGTGTTTATTAGAGAGAAAATAAACCACTATACAAGTGGCACTTTTGTTCCTGGGGCTGACACAACTTCCTTAAGTCCTGAGCAATAACAGTTGGATGATGTTGTCTGTTTTCCCTGTCTCAGTATGCAAGGGCAGTCTGGCTGTTCCAGATGTGCTGCCAACTCCCCTTATTTTCTGTCTGTGAAACATTTATTTCTCCTGAGCTTAAATACCATAGAAAAGAGAAGCTGCAGCAAACCAGTGCTGGTGACTAACTAAGGAAGAGGAGATGGGATATGGATTCTCTTAGCTTCCCAAATTCTATGTTAGAGAGAGAAGAACATGTAACCAAAACAATTTCTGCTGTGCTAAGTTATGGGCTATGCTGGTATAACTGAGGGAGTGGGGAAAAAAAAGGGATAAGGATTTTGCCTTTTTCAATCATTGGTGCTATATACTGAAGGTGTTATATTACTGTCCCTAGAGTTTCAGTCATCCATAGGTCACATGGTCTTAATCAGCACTTCCAACTATTTCTAAGATTTGAAGAAGACCATAAATCACATTTTGGAAAATAGACACAACTAGAATTATGCCCGAGGAAGTGATTAAAACAGGATCAGTGGTCTGCTTGCAGCTATCTGAAAGGTAAAAAGAATAAGGAATAAAGACTATACAACATCATGCCTTAAGGCAAAAGGAGAAGAAAAGGAGCAGCATGCTGAGGGAATTATTTGAGAAGATGCAGCAAGGAGAGCATGAGGTAGAAGAAGAGTAAAGTGTACATGAAAGATAAAACAGAATGGCAGGCAAAATTGAAGATAAAAGAATGCAGTTATTTTTGTGAAAATAAACAGCCTTAAAGATAGCTGCAGATGAAACCCTTCTTCAAGCTGTTGCTGGAATTGAGTGAAAAAGCCCTGTGACAATCCTAGGTGAACACGTGCAATGTTCTGTGTAAAGTGCTTTGAACCTTTTATGCCTAAAATTCAGATGTGCAGATGGGAGATGTTAGCTATAAAAAAAGAGGGGGGGGGGGGGGAAAAAAGGCATATCCAACAAGTCTTGTGAATATGATGTGATTTCAGTTTCCTGCTGTTAGCTCACAGTACTCCATCTTCAGACTTGGCTTGGATGTTTTCTGCTATCACATCATTCTGTGCTGCAACATCAGCACAAGCTTTGAATAGTTCTGTTTGGCATTCTCAGAAGTTCTCTCAATACATTCTATTGAGTACCTCTCCATCAAAATCAAACATAATTAGTTACTGGCATCCTTAACTTGGGTATAAATATAAATTTGCCATTTTAAGCAATTGTTTGAGTATAATCTACATAAGGAGTGCTTGCTACAAAAAAACATTTGATATAAATTCTCTGTGCTTGTAGTCTATGCCATGACTTTGGGAAAGGGACTTGTCCTTAGTGGAACCCACTAAAAATGATTTTTAAATGAAGGCAAATATATATATATTATTGCAACACTTTTTCTTCTAGGAAACAGTTCCATTCAAGACAATTTGTAGCATTTAGAATCTGTATGCTTACTCTTTGATTTAGCATGCTGTAATTAACAATGACCTCTATTATCTACTAAGAGGTCAGTGTTTTATTTAGTTAATTTCAAGTGAGCTTTTATTGCTAAGGAAATGAATGTGCTTTTTATTTTTTTTTATATGAGCAGATAGTAGCTCTTACAGAATAGAAATCTATGCCAAGATGCTCTTGTCAAAGAGAATCAAAGGCTCTTAAATATAGACAATTACTTAAATACACAGCGTATTAATAGCTACATCAGACAAGACTTCTCTTGAAATTACTGTCATAGAGAGCAAATATGAGTGAAGAAAGCAGTTCTGCTTCATCCAAGCTGCAATCTGATCACGTTATAGCAGAATGAGAGACATCATCAAAGCTTAGTTTCACTCTTTTTTGGGAAGGGATCTTCCTTTGGGCCTCATTGTTCTGCTTCATGCATCTCTGGGTTTGCAGCTGAACCTGTGCTTGTTGAAATATGATGAACATATACAGTTGCCCCAGAAATTTGCTGGCAATATCTCTGCTGAAAGTCTAACCTCTGGTGAGAGATGTCTCTGCTTTACAAATGTGTGAGACTTCACAGATGGTTTAACTGCCTGGAATGGTTTCAGTCCCAAAGTGAGAGAAGATTTAGTGAGAATTACTGGTGATGGTTGGACTGGGTGATCCTCTGGGTCTTTGCCAACCTTGGTGATTCTATGGTTCTTAGATGAAATTGGAACAGACCAATACATCAGGTTCCCTGCATAGCTTAAACACATGATGTCAGGCAGTGATGTCACATGCAAAAAATGTGAGATCTTTCAAAATGCTGTAATAGAAGGAAGACGTTAGTTTCATTTCACAGTGAACCAACTTTCCTTGTGTGCCCCACTGCCTGAAATTCAGATGGTTTTGAGATGTGTTCAGAATTTGTTCTCCTACAATGCCCAGAGATATTTAGGTATCTGGAACTGTAATTCTCCAGAATGGAATGAAATAAGACTATGTTTGAGTTTTCATGTATTTCCAGTAACTTTTTCAGTTTAAAGCTGGAGTTTAGAGAGGATCACTATTCTCTGAGGTTTGTTTTCTGTTGCTGGGTTTACCACTGTGTCTGGGAAGAGAAACCAAATCTTCAGTTTCTTCATCTCAAAGCTGATAGGAATTTAGTTTCAAACTAGCAATGCCACCTGTCTGTAAAAATAGAATGCACATTTAAATATCTGAAGACACGATCCACAAAACTGTGCAAAATTTTATAAAGGAAGTAGTGTTTAATGGGGCACACTGGGATAAAATAAACTGATTTAAGATCTTAAAGGAAGAAAAGACTTCAGAAGAGGGGTTCTTTAAGACTGATTTGAGGATCAGGCAACAGAGTTTCTAGCTGATCAAGGGAAGGGACGCATCTTCTCAGTTTTGTGTGTGGCAATGCAATTTCATACTTGCAGAATTGTTTTTGTCCTTAAACCACCTTGTGTTGACTTTCAAGTGCAGCACTGGCTGTGAGACCATACTTTGAGTATTATGTGTTTATGAAAAACTGTTAGCAGGTTGTCTGTGTTATAAGACTGAGTTCTTTTGCAAACTTTTTTTCAAGGTGACTTGTTTTCTATTAATATGCTTGCTTTTTCAGGCCCATGGACTGTTGCCTATCCTATTTCTGAAAGTAGTATGTAGCTTGCTGAGTCAGGGTACAGGAAGAGAAGCTTTGCCTCCCTAATAAATTAGCAGTAAATTACGGACTCAAATGCCCTGATGTAGTCAACCAGCCATGGCAAATGCCTGGTGTTTGCTGCTGCCTTTATTTAAAAGTTATTAATTGTTTAGTTTTTAAAGCAGATTTTATTATTATTATTATTATTTTAGCACATGTATCTGTAGACCTGTATTCTCTGTGCATGCACAGAAAAGCTGATAGGTCATTGATGTAATATTTTCGCAGACAAGTGACATGTACAGCAGATATTAATGCATATATTTGTGAATGCACAAAGGAAACTGAAAACTGGGTTTCTGTTTGTTATAGGTGTAGGCAGTGATACACTGAAAAAGTAGGTCAAGAATCATAGGAACTAACTCAAATCAGGAATGTACTTTGCTCTGAAGACAGAAAAAAACCCTACTTATTTCTGTTTCCCCTCTTCAGGTTCCCAGTACCAGACAGAAAGCAAAAATGTTCGCATCAGAAAACAATGTGAGAAGGGTAATTCCATTTCTTGTGTTATCTCTAACCACAATTACATTAAACAATAAAGCTTATATTAATGGTGCTGCTCACCCTGATGTCAAAGATAAAGATGTTTAGATAAATTTCGAATAAAGTAGGTTACAGTTTTATTTGAACTATTAAGACTTACAAGGCTCATTAATTGCTTTATAATGATTGTGATACTGTTATGGCTCTGTATGGTCTTTTTGGACATGAGGTGTAATTGGTCAGTGCAGTTTATAGTTGTAAAGCTGTCAGTTTCTATGCTGAAATGAATATTCAAGTAATTCACGTATATTCTAGATTTAACCTTTGTCTTGCTTAACAAGTATTATAGGGGAAACAAAAGAGAGAATGCAAGCAACTGCATAAAAAACAAATAAGGTGTTGCAAGCTTGTAATAAAAGGGTCACCAGACATGTGGTTTTATAGATTTTATTTTGTCCTGGACACATTCATTCTTGTTGCAGATCCACAATAGTTTTCAAAATGATGAGTGAATCTTGGAAACTGCTGACTTGACTGGCATTCACTCTTCTGTATGCTTAGGTCCCTTTTTAATTGTTTGCACACAGTCTAGAAATTACTTCAAAGCTCACAGCTCAAATTTTCAATTGCTACCAAACATTTTTGCAGCATCACAGCTACAGCTTGTCTTTGATTCTCCAGTTTCCTTTGAAATAGCTTCTTTCTTTCCTCCTTTGTTTCCTCTGGCTAAATGCTGTGATAGCTCTTTGGTGTATAGCAAGAGGATCTAAGTTTCAAGTAACCTGAGGAGTGGACAGAACCCTGGGAGGGCTTAGAAATACTCACATTTGCTAGGGTGGGCTGTGGAAGAGCCCTGGAATAGGTCCTTATGCTCAGTTTCATGACAGAGTTTAGAGCACTTCTTTAACTGCACCTTCATAGATTTCTGAAATGAGTTTCTTAGCAATTTTCTAGTGAGCTTTAGAGAAACAAGTAGGACCCTGTTGAATAATGTGTTGCTGTTTTGAATCAAGTGAAAGATCTATTATTTATAGGCTTTTTTTTTTATAAGAACTTCACAGATATGCCCAAGATAATTATTTGAAAATATAGTCAATAAAAGCAGACTGAAAGCAGCCACCATCCATCAAAATAAGACTAATTAAATAGATGATACTATTGCAGATAAAGAACTTCCCCGAGAAAAATGGGCAGTTCCCTTTGAGCTGTAGGTCTAATACAAAAAGACTCCAAAATTATGTACACATATTTGTACTTATCATACACATACATTGTTCCAAAATAATGTCTCTTATTTTATTATGTTTGCCCATGTCAGAGGTGGCATCCTGACATGAAGTGCAGATGAAGCTGAATTCCTCCAACTGGAAAAAATGGCACCCATTGACATTCATTGATGCTTGTTAAATATTTGTGGAGTCAAAGCATTGGATGTGAGCACAGCCAGGTAGTGGGGAGTGTATTTCAGAAGTGGTGACAGTGATGTGAAAGACAAGCCATGTTCCAGCTTACATATGTCACTGTGATGCTGATGAAGCTGAAAGTTTGAACTTCCAGCAGTAGGCCAGAGAAGAAGGCATTCTTCCTACTTCAACTCAGTAATGCCAGGCCTCATACCAATTTGAAGATCATTGCCAATCTTGGCTGGACTGTCCTGTCACAACCACCATACAGTCTGGATTTGGTGCCTTCTGACTTTCCTCTGTTCAGACTCTTGAAAGATGGACTGCGTGGTCAACATTTTCCTAGTAGCAATACGATCATAGCATCTCTGAAACAGTGGGTCATCTCCATTAGTGTGCATTTTTTATGAGCACAGCATGCAGGTTTATTTTCACCACTGGCAAAAAATGCATAGTGTAATGGTGGTGAATATGTTAGAAGATCTTGTTTTGTAGCTGAGAATTTGCCCTATCAAGTAGTGTTATTGTACTCTTTGTATCAATTGTGGTCTCTATAAATAATTGCTAGATAAATAAATAAATAAGAGGCATTACTTTCAGAGTGACCAACATATAAACAGTAAAAAAAAATACTGATGCCTTTAGTCATTGGCATTCAACCTCTAGTCAGCAAGAGTAGCCTATCTACTGCTTCTCAGTTCCATAGCCTTGATACTTTTTGCCTGTCCTATGGTTCTTTGTCATCCTGAGATGTTGTGAAACAATTCTTTATGCTAATTACACCTTGATATAAGATGCTGTTAGTTTGGAGTAGTGACTCTTTGTCATTTATGGAAATGAGCATGTGAGGTCAAGAGAAAGGGCAAAGTTGCCCTAAGGAGGGGCAGTGTAGAAGAATAAAGACCACTCACAAGCACTCCAACATTATCTCTTCCTATTTTTTTCTAGAATCAGCTATCATGGTTACACCTGGATGGTATTTAGAAAGAGTATTTAAAATGAATCTTTTATTTTCCCTGGAATTACTGGGGAAGCATTAAATTACTTTTTCAAAGGAGTTCAAAGTGGTTAGGTTGTTTCATTTTTCTAAATGTGTGGGGCTGTTTCTGCTTGGAATGCAGCATCTCTTTCAAGCTAATGTGTTGTTCAATTTCTAGCTGTGATAATACAGAAATACTCTTCTTCTAGCCCTCTGTAGACATTTATCACAGTAATGCTAGCTGGTGGGGTTGGAGGGATGTTATTTATTTCACAGTGGCAAGAAACTTCTCTTTTTCCTCTATTAGAGTATTCATTTCTATGGTGATTATTTTCCATCTGAATGATCTTGAAGCTCATCCTTTTGGGAAAGGCCAGCATGAAACTGTAGGGTTTTTTTTTTTCCACTTAAACATTTTTGAGGAAAGAAATGGTACATTGACTTTGCACTGGCTTTTGGCAGATAGGTAAATTTTACCTTCTGCTTCAACTCTTGACTTACAAAATGCATTTTTCAAATGTTGCAGAGCACTCAGGCCTAACAATGGGTGTCTTATATTTTCCTTAAAACCTGGGTAGCTCACTGAGGAATTACTAAACCATTCACCAGTGAGTGGCATTTTCTTCACAAAACAACAGTAAGCAGGCACATTGTAGTAGTGGAGTCTGCTACACAGCAGCATGCACACAGTGCCTGAACTTTTCACAGAAAAATCTGTACCTGTCCCTTCTTCCCTCTTTCTGTTGCTGTTAACAACTGCAAGGAGGACAAGTTTGCTCTTCCAGGTAACTTAAGGTAAAGGCTTACCAAGATGAGATTCAGATTAGCTTCTTTTCTCATGCCTGTTCAATGTTCCAACCCTCCAGCCATGGATGGGGACAACTTCTACCAGCTCAGGCTGCCCAGGGCCCTGTCCAGCCTGGCCTTCAGTGCCTCCAGGGTTGGGATATCCACAGCTTCCCTGGGCAGCCTGTGCCTCAGCATCTTCTGTGTAAAGAATTTCCTCCTAATATCTAGCCTAAATATCCTCTCCATTTTAAAACCATCCCTCTTGTCCTAATACTATGCTCTGTGATGAAGGGTCTCACCCCATCTTTTCTGTAGGTCCCTTTTTAGTCCTGGAAGGGCTGCTGTGAGATCTTCTGTTTTCTAAATAATCCCAGCTTTCTCTTCATAAAAGAGATTCTCCAAGTCCTCTTTCTGGCCTTTAAATCTGCTTTAACCAGTTCAAGTATTCCTTATACTGTTCTATATTGACATTTTCAAACTGTTAATTGCTAGTCAGGGATAGTTCTAATTTTTTCTCATTGTATTTATAAAGGTCCAGGATAGCTCTCTGGCTTCCTAAGGCTTCTTTGGATTTAACAATCTGTGTAACTGCTGTATCAGATTGTGTTAGAGCGAGAAACAACTTCCACTTACCAGCTGCAGCTGCTGAATGCCTTGCTACAAGACAGCCTCCTCTAGCTGTAAAGATAGAGTCAGCTTGAATAGAGGGGGAAGAATGGGAATACAAGTAAAAAGGCTTGAAAAGGAAACACGGTGAATGTTTTAATCCTCTCAGTGCTCAGTCTGTTATGCAGTGCAAGGGGACTTCTGTTCACAAATCCTGTTAGCAAACTACTGGATTTAACGTATATGGTTCCCAAGGCACAGCTTTCAAAATTGTTCTTACAATTTTGCTCCATCAAAACTAGCTCACAGTTTATAAAAATTACTCATGGAAATAAATCTTTTGGGAATATGGGTAGTGCTTTCCAACTTTGCAATCTATTTCAGAGAGCTGTCTCAGAAGCAGATTCTCTGACTTCTAAAACTCTGCTTGCATTCTTTTTCTGAGTAAGCACATTCCATTTTATTATTTGTGTGTGTGCTCACATGTTGCTTTTTGAAACTGGCTTCAACATATATTCAGCTTCCTAGAATATATATTGATTTCTGTTTATATATTTTTCCCAAACTCTAAATCCAGTTTCCTTTTGAATTTGAGACCTGTTCAAGTTTTCCTAAAACTTTAATTTAATGTCAGTAATGCAGACATTTTGGGAGAGAATGCTTAACTGTAGTAAGAAAGGGGAAATTAAGTAATATCTGATGTCAAAAAACTATTTTTTCATTACCCATAAATCAATCCTAATTTATATGTTCTACTTTCTTTTGTAAGAACCACAGTGCCAAATATCTAAGATAATGTCCATGATGCAAACCATTCTTGTTTCTTTGAAAAGTTTGTGGAAGTATAGGATGCTTTGTAGTAATTTTCTAAATTAGTGTATTTCTTTCAGCCTAGCTTAGAGCTTTGTTTTGATAATGAAGCCTTTTTTTCCCCTTTTCCATTTTTTTTCACACATTACTTTTTAAATCACTCCAGTTAAACTTGTACTGAAGATACTACCCATACTGAATAAAACAAAACAAACAAACAAAAAAACAACTCACAAATCATTAAGAAATGTTGCCTCTTTTAGTGAGTGCATTTGCGCAGAACTGAGATAGTGGTTTCTCTGAAGATAAGAATAGCAGATCAATACCAGAATTATTTCCCAGTTTCCCACAATCAACATTCACTAAGACTTACTAATTCTCAGTGAATACTTAAGTGGTGGAAAACAAGAATAAGTATTGTATAAACAGAGAGCATATTCTAGGTTTAGGTCAGCTACTGATCTACTCTGTTGTCTTTACTTCTGTCTTATAAATAGACAAGTTAATACAGCACTACTGACACCAGAGGTGACAAAAAGAAAATAACAATTAATGGAAGTTATCCAGGAATTTCTGTCCCTGAAGCAGTATCTGGGGGACTATGCAGCTGCTCCAGTGTGGACAACCAAGGGCTGAAACGGCTCGCAGCTGGCTTCCTTCTTTTTGCGAGGACATGTGACAATCCTGGCTACATATTTAGACATTCAGAGAGAAGTAGGTAACTGGTTATGGTGAAGATTTGAAATGGCTTTTGGTGCATGGGGATGGGTAGGGAATTGTACGCATAACAGTTTTATGGCTGTTTTGGAATGGCTCTGAGCTGTTCCTAAGGCTTGAGTTTTACTATGGGGCGCTCAGTTTTGTACTTGAATTGTCACAGGGAAAGGGGCATTTTAAACAAGTTAATGTTATAGACATTATATTAAATTTCAGCTAAAACAAACCCAAGGCAATTTTCAGAAAACAAGCTGGAGCAGTAAATTGTACAGAATCTCATAAATGTAAATGTAATCCCCAAGGCTTAACATGTACTTATTTTCTCTCCCCTTCTTTATTTTTTTCCTTTGTTTTATTTTGCTTCTCTGAGCAACACTTCATATGAAGCTTCACAGCATATCATAAATTTTTCTTCCAACAATTAATTAACTTACCTCTGGGTAATACATTTTGCAGGATGACAGCATGGAACTTCTAGCAGTACCTTAGAAGGGCATAGTAACGGTGTGGTGCTTGAGGTTGGGAATAAAGTTTATGAGTTTGCTTAACCTTCCAAATTAAACATTAAAACTTGCTTGTGGGGAAGAAGGCATGAATATTTAAGCAGCTAAATACATTGCTGAGCCTATTTAGAGACCTATCATCAAAACCAGGGCACACATGACATGTTCTACCATTGATGATAATCTTGGAGTTCACAGCCACGTGAGCTTGTCTGATCATAAATCCTTAAATAAAATAAAAATAGATGCAGAATATTATTTTTTTATTATTATTATCAAAACCCCATAAAATATTTAACAGGTTTTCTTGGCAGGGTTTTCAAAAGGCTTTCAAGGAGTAAAGAAATGTCTGATAAAGAGAAACAGAGTTGAAGGTGACAGTATTTGATGATCAGATAGACTACTTGATTCATGTTAAAGTTACTGAAAGATAAAAAGAGTTATTTCAAGTTGTAGAACTTTTGCACTGTTCATTGTTTCTATGGACAGAGAAAGCCAACTCATTCATGAGAACCAGTTTGTCAAAGGAAGTGTAAACAATGAGGCTGAAAAGGAGGACATTGGAGTTATCATCTGTCTTAGAAGTACAGAAACATCACCTTGTTTTCATGGCTTCATATATATCCAATTCCTGGATTAGCCTCTTCAGAAGATACTTTTCCTTGAAAGATCAGAAGCAGGGAAAAATTCTGATATGTCAAAAAATAAGAAGGAAAAAAAAAAAAAAAAAAGCCTTAGAAAGTTTTCTCATATCTAAAGCTTTTCTCATTATTCTTTGGTTCCCAGACAATTCATTTCCATTGTTGGTTTTATTTTCCCTTCAGAAATGTTTTGTGAAGACAGAAAGTTTCCTTCAACTTTCATCTAAGTTCTCAGGAACAAATGGCAGCCCATTTTCCCATTTGAAGTTTTTCTGGGTTAACGGTCCTCTGAGAGGATTAGTGAAAGACACTCCATGCCTTCTATTCCTACCTCTTGCCTCTTAGGAAACATGAGGAACTTTGTCCATCCTTAAGAAGAACAGTAGAATGAAACTACCACTGGATGTGTTGAACCTCGGGACTCTTAACACTCTTTCCCTGCTAGCTGCTTGACCTATTACCTTGTCTCGAAACTATGGTGCAGTATGCCTGAACATCTTTATTTAGGGGAAGACAAAGACTACGTTTTAAAAAACAACAACAACAATAATGGAGGGTTAGTGATTCTCTCATCAGATTCCAATCTTCCACATAATTTAGACCCATCTTCAAATTTTGAAACTTTGTTACTTAAGTATCTGTTTTTCTCTGTTTACTCTCATTAACATACTGGAACAGATTGCCAGAGAGATTGTGGATGCTCCATCCCTGGAGGCCTGGGTTGGCTAGTGAAAGAATGCTTCAGCATGAGAATCGTGGTTATGAGATTCCACTTGCATTACAGATTGGCATTTCCTCTATCCCACCATGCCTAGTGGCATTTCCAAGTCAAAAATAAACATTCAAACAAAAAAACCCTTGGAATGGAAGATAATACTTTAGAAATAAGTTGAGCTCAACAGTCCAGATAATTTATACTCACAGGACTCCTGCATGACGACATACACGCTGGAGAAATTTAAATCTCAGTTGGAACTTCAGAGAACTTTATATATGTAAATTAAAAAGGCTCCCATATTAGCACAGTCTTCCCTAAAGGCAAGCTGCATGAAGGACTTACGTAAGACCAACTACCTCAAGGATACAGTTGAGGCATCTCCTTGACAGACTAACAGCTGAGAGATACTGAGAAATCACTTAGAGCTAGCTCATTCAGAGTAATAGTATTTAAAGGACAGTTTTCTTCATGAGCAACTGAATAGCTAGTGTCTGGATTCTATTTATAAATTATTTACTTTTATGTTTTTCAATGCTTATGATAATAGTAATCTTAGTTCATCTGAAAAGCTCTACAGCATTCTGCTGCTATTAAATAGAGATACTGGGGTACTAGAGGTAAATCAGATTTTTTTTTTTTTTTTGGGTTTGTTTGTTTTTTTCCCAAATCTTTTGTGTATGAAAGCTATAGGGAGTTTGCTTTGCTTTGTTTTTAAACTGAGATTCAGAGTCATTTAAAATTGCAGCCAACACAGAAGGAAACATGCAGGCAGCTCATTCAGGATCCTTTCAGAGGTAAAAGGACCGCCGAGTTTCTCCACCTGGCATGTAGTAAGCACTCATCTTGTGGTGCCTGTCCTTGATTAAAATAGGATGAAGAAGGTAAAGTTAACATGTCTGACAGTAGTAGAGATGTACTGTACTTGTGCTCTTCTGCCACAGAAATACTGGTCTTTCTCAAGGCCTGAACTCTCTTCTTGGAGACTTGCAAGGGAAGACAAAAATAATCCAGAAGTGAGAAAACTAGTGAAAGAAAGAAAGCATACCATTTAGTTAACCAAAGCACACATAACATTTGGTTGTTTTTAAAAGTGTTTTTCTGAAGTGTCTGCTACTTTCAAACCAAAAGATATGACTCGTGCTTTCCTTCTTCTACTCTTGCTCCCTAACCAAATGAAACTAGGAAGCATAAAAGTTGTGTAGAATTACCTTCATTAGGTTTTCTCAAGCATTTTTGATGCTTCATTCTCTTGCTTGTTTTCAGCAAAACATCTCCTAGTCTTAACAGTGTTTATATACACACACACACATATATATATCCCTGAATGTTTCAAATGACTTGAAAAGTCTTGCAATGATCTAACACACTTAACTACCATTTGAGCTACCAGTAAATGGTAGCAGCTACAGTCTCATCTTGTTTAAATTCTTCATAATAACACTCTGTTCCCTTGGCTTCAGTGATCCTTTCTGGAAATGAAAAGACCTCTGTGATAGAGATGAGGTCAGGAGGAGCCAGTTGGAAACTCATGAGCTTGGCTCTACGGAAGGAAGCAACACCAGTTATGTGCCAACTCCTAAACAAGAGTTGTCAAAATCTGCAATGTTCTTCATCTTGTTTTTTCTTTCATTGTGTTATGTGTCCACTACTGTACCCTTTTCTGTAAAACTACGAAACATCAGCCAAAAGTGGGGTTTTTCTTTGTTGTATTTTCTTTCTCCAATGGACCATGTACTCACCACAGCATATCTGATTTTCAGTTCACCCATGCAATATTTCTAGTAGGAGAATATTTACCTTTAGTAAAATAATTCATTCTTTACTTTGTCTTCTTTCTCTTTTTTTCCCCCTCTCATATTTATGCTGAACCCAAACACAAGGAAAAAGCTTACCTTTCATTCCCAGTCACTACCTTGAAAAGACATTGAAAGTGATAAAATTCTTGTATCAAAGAAACTCAGGGGATTAACATTAAAAGTTACAATAAAAAACCAATGCAAATCTCGCTTTAAGAATCATAGTTGATCATGCATACCTATTCCAATGTCAATACTACTGAATATACACAAAACCAGAATTACTATCTTATTACAAGATTTGTATGGATATTGCTGAGGTAGAGCATTCTAAATAAAATATGTTTGTTGTCTGATGTTTCATATGTGGAATAATGACAACAATAATTAATATCTTTCAGTAATTAGTAGGATTACTGACTTAACTTACAAGGTGTACCATTTACCAAAGTATTTATGTAGCTTTCATGTCGTGTAGTTTCATGTCCAAAATGGCTGAATTCTGAAATATTTATGCCTCACAAACTCATCTTCTCTGGACTAAAGTTCAACAAGTTGCTTCTTGTTGTCTCCCTGTACCTCAGAGCTTGCAGAGCAGGTGGCAGGTTGTGCTGTTGATGGGTTTTTCAATTGAAAATTCACAGCTGGCTGTTTTCTCCACGCTACCTGTTCACTTAGTGTCTGGTTTTGTCTTTGGTCTTTTCTCATGAGGGTTTATCAGGACAGAGGAATCAAGGAACACAAGGAAACCCCACATATGTCATTCCTGGAAGTGCAGGAACTAGAAGCACCTGAGTGTCATCTGTAAAAGTAGTGGGCTCAATAAATTCTTAGCCACATTTTTTTCTTTTCCTCCCACCCTACAAACTGCTCAAAGATGCTGTACTGTTTCTGTAATAAGAAACTTTAAAAATAGACCATCTTACAAAGTGAAAAGAGCCTTTATATGAAGGGGATCGAAGGAACTCGTTTTCAACTGGGACAACTTATGCAATAAGGATTTGATGTGGTAGGACACTATCACACATTTGGTCACAGTTGGGAAGAAGAGAGGCAGACATCCTGAATGGGTCTTGAGTAATAAGGTGGTTTTTGCTTCTCATTTTCCATCATCTCCTGAACCCCTGCTGTGCTTCCTCATCAGTTCCTTAGATAAAATGTACAGGATCTGAAAACTGGAGAGGAGTTTGGAGCTTTGCTGGAAGAAGTGGATAGAAACTAAAGTGACTAGGCTCAAACTCTTGTAACCTGACAACTATATGCCTGTAAGTACATTTGTTGGGCTGCAAATTCTTATCCCATGTTAAATGCCTGTGTAATGGGATAACTTCAGGAAAGTTCCATGATAACATGTATAAATAAATCTAAGAAACAAACACTGAATAAACACTGAGTATTTTTCCTGTTTTTTTCTACCTTTTCTAAAAGTCCCCCTGCAGACCTAAGATGAGTAATCATATATGACAGGTTATGATGGGCAAACCTTTAAAATAGGTAGTTGACATCTCTTAAATGGATGCATACAACACTGGTATTACAGTAGTAACTATACAGCTCACATATTCTACCAAAAGAGAGCAAATTAACTCTTAATTGCAGAGTAAGATGGCATAACTATAGCTGGATAAATTGTTATGTTTGCTACATATTGATTACACTAAATACTTTAACTATTTCTTTTTCATTTAATTTTAAATATATCTTCCACATGCATCAAGCTCTTTCTATTTTATACTGCCCTAATTTGTATCTTCCAAAACTGACTCAAACACAGCAAGGTACAACACCTTCTAGGCTTACCAGAAAACCTGTTTCTGGGGACTTTCTCCTTTTCAAGCCATAGAATTTGTTCCCTAAAATTACATTTGCTAAAGGCACAAAACCGAAAAGACACATTACTCTATTTAGATCAACAACAGTTTTAAAACTAATGTACTGTGCAGAAGTGAGGGTAAAAAACAAGCTTTTAACTAACTGGTGACAATTCCTTCACATTTAGTATTTGTACTCACATCTCATACAGATATTTCTGATCTTAGATTTATTTATTTATTGTATAAAGAACAGCAATTTAGAACATGTTTTACAGGTTTCCGAACTTTATTAGCTATAATAATTTTCTGTCTCTCTTAAAGCTGGTTCCATGCACATGAATTATCCATGCACACGTTTATCCTCCCCTCTTTTTGTCTGTTCTCTTTTGTTTTGAAATTACACTGTATTCATGCAAGAAGCATCATAAGCAGACAGCAGTAACTTAAATGAAGTCAAGATGATAAACAGAAATATAAACTGTGAGGGATAGAACAATGTCAAAGTGCCCTGTAAATCTGTGTAGAATATCTGTCACAGACCTGGAAAGCCACTGAAGCCATAAGACATACTTTCTGGATTGTAATTTGATTAAAGCAATGATGGAAGAAATCTGCTCTCAGATCTGAGCAACAACTTGTTCTGTGCTGGTGTCGTGTGGTCTCTGCACATGTAGTCCAACTGCTGACCCTCACTTTGAGTGCTATGCATTGAGCTTGATTGATACGATAGCTCTGCTAAAGAGATGTAGGTGCAAACATTCATCTGTACAATAACAGTGCAGTGAGTGCTGCATTCAGTTCTTGCTAGAGCATGACAGCCTGGAAGGGCAGGGATATGCTTTGATGTATGTGTCACCATGACAGAGTAACTTGCTAATAGCATTTCCTTGAAAATGTTCCTTATATTCGTGTGTGTTTCTTTCTGTAGCATGATTGTAAGGATACAGGCCATTTTTCAGAACAATGTCTGAAAAGTTTTATGCAAAGAACTCATCTCATTCCCTATTTAGAATCCCTTGCTGTAAAGGATAATTATTCTAAGAGGTCTAACATTCCCTGACTCTAACTGTCTTGAAGTTGGTTGTGCTGTTCAGCGTGAAGAGTTCATTAAAAATAATTTTTTAGCAATAGTAGCAGTTGCTTATTAGCAGAAAAACACTGGGAAATAATTGCTGACCCTTGGGATCAGCTTCATTTCTTTTACAGCATAATCCTTAATCTTAAGCAAGAAAAAAGCCCTTTCTCAAATTTATCTCTGTGACTGAAAAGTATTTCTGTGAGTGAGAGCCAGCAGATCTAGTCTCAAACCCTTTGAAAGAGCTGATCTGACTTGGCACTCTGCTTTTTTGTCATCTTAGCAGAGACTGTAATTGCAAGCAAAGCCTTTCTGGGACCATCTGACTTCTCTGAGTGAGGAAAATAGCCAAATCTATTTTATTGAAAGCAGAATGATATCCTTTGGAGATTACTGAACAATATCATGTTTTTGACATTTAGCTCTTCTCTTTTTTTCGTCTTGTAAAGTAGCAACAACTGCAAACACATCCAAAAACCAGGAAAGGGTTTTTTTCCATGAGGGATTGCAGAGTTTTCTTGCTGCTTGCTTTTCTTGCTTCTTGATTTTGCATACTAATCTCCATTACAAAGCATGCTTGACTCTCCTCCCACTAATGTCAGTGACAAAACTCCCACAGACTTTACGCTGAAACAGCATCAAACCCTATTTTGCTATTAGTTTGGAAGAAAATGCATATTTTGCTATGTCTCATAAAATTTCTTGCCCCCTTTCATTCAGAGCCTCTGTATAGAGGCATGAAGACCTTGCAGATTCTTAATTTATGGTATCCCTCTTACTGTCACAGCAATAAATAACAGTGTCATAGTCCAAAGGATGGTATTGTTACAACTTAGAAGCAGTCCTTGTGAAAAAAGAATACTGCTAAATTTCACTGAAGGTACATGACAAGTCATGAGAAATGGCATGAAGATAGTACGTGTCTGTCTTTGCATTTGTTTTCTGCTCCTCCTTTGGTCTTCAGAAACCATTGAATTATTGTTCTATGCCAAATACTTCCCTGGGGAAAATGTTCCAAATGCTGTGCCTGAGGAGCCAGAATCCAGCACAGCTCAAATCTGTTACCTAAATGTCAAAATGCATCTCCCGTAGTAGCACTTTTGGCCTGTCATTCATCATGGTTCCTGCAGGGAATCTAGTTTCAACTTTAAGTACCAGAAGGAACATCTGTAAGTGCTCCATCACAGTAAAAGGCACCAGCCTATAATTCACATTTGCAAGGCAAGCAGTGTGCAGAAAGACTCCTGCACCCTTTGCTGTGCTCACTGTACTTCAAAAATTCATATGTAGCTCAAAGAAGGAGATAAATGCATAGACAAAGTGTATGTGCAAATTATGGTAGCTTAATGTTTCTTCTGGAAAACAGTTCCACAGGAACTTCTAAACAATGCCTTTCATTCTCAAACTAGACTCCCAAGTGAAACCCTCATTATGTTATGAGCTCTATTAGCCTAATGAGTGTGAATGCTACACTCAAGATTTTCCATACAAAGAATTCTTGAAAGGTGGTTAGCGTGAGGAGAATAGATTTTCCTGATTAGCCCTAACTGGGAATACTGACTGTACGTGCCTTGATTTAGCAGCATCAGTGAAAGGTCAACAGTGATCATGGTCGTGTTTTGAGCAGTGCTTGGAGAATGATGTTTGCTTACTCAGTTTCATTGTTTTTATGCTCGAATAAAACTGACTTTTAAAAATTAGATTGATATAGTCTAATTAATTTAATCTATATTTATTTAACTTAATCAAATTTGATAAAAAAATTAGATTAAGCATATAGACAATCTTGACAAAAGTGTTCATGCAGAAAGTCAATGAAGTCAATGAACATCTGCTCCAGAAAAATTTGCTGGGTAGATAACCTGTTTGATACGGACAAGTGATTATAGAGTGACTGAGCAGCCGCAGCACGTTACCTCTGCAGTCACTGATTTGCACACACATTAATACTCAACCTGCTGCAAAATGAAATGTGTTATCATAGCCCACATTAAAGGTGTTGTAAGGTCATACACTTCAGATGCAGTCAGGGGAGTAGGGAGATGGTAAGATGTGAGTACTGTCTAGTAATGTTATTTGACTGATGATGAACTCAGTGCTGGTAATGATTATTAGAAATTGTGTGGCAACCACCCTTGCATTTGCAGAACTGTTGCAGTTTTTGTATTTACCTTCATTTTTCCAGGAACTGAAAGTGTGAATGGACAAGCATAACCACATAGAGGATGGTCTGTGAAATGAAGTAAATGGGAATTAAACTGTGGTTCTCTATACTTTCTGATGGAGAATTGTCCTGGTTTTGGCTGGAACAGAGTTAGCTTTTTCACAGTCTGGTATAGCTCAATGTTTTGGATTTAGGAGTCAAAAAATGTTGATATCACACCAATGTTTTGGTTGTGGCTGAGCAGTGTTGCACAGAGCCAAGGACTTCTCAGCTTCTTGTGCTACCTTGCAATGAGCTGCTGGAGGGAACAGAACTAGGACAGCTGACCTAAAGGGATGTCCCATACCATTTGGCATCATGCTGGTCAATAAAACTGAGTAGAGTTGGCTGGGGAGCTGCTGCTGCTTGGGAACTGATTGGGCACTGGTCAGCAAATGGTGAGCAATCATACTGTGCATCACTTGTTTTGTATAAATAATAATAGCAACACAGTTATATAATGTATAATCATTCATTGTTATTGTTGTTACTATTAACTCTTCCTTTTCTGGTCTATTAAGTGGTATTTAACAGGAATTTTATATTTTTCTTTTCTTACTCTTTTTCTCCCCAGCTCACTCCGGGCAGGGCAATGTGTTGCTTAGCTGTCTGCTGGGTAAAACTCAGAAAGAAGAATTTTCTGTTTTGTTTGGAGGTTTTTGTTTTTGAATAATCCCTTTCCTCCAACTGCTTAAATCTCAGAGTATACATAGCTGGCTTTGAATGATATTGTTGGAATAAACATACTCCCATCTACGTGGGTAGAAATTCCCTACTGCTGTTTTGATTGATATGCGAAGCCTTCAGTTAAAGCATTTCCTCCAACCTCTAGGAAAAAAAATATCTTTTTGTTTCAAGATTAACTTTTTCATAGCAGATCAAAAGACATTCTTCAAGCCTTGTAGTCTGAGTGAGAATTTTAGCAGCTAGTATGACGGATTTAGCAAAATAAACAAAAGCACAACAGGATATTATTTAGCAAGAGACTGTAAATAATAACAATCATCAGTAGCTAACCTTTAATTTCCTTAGAGATGGCTTCCACTCTAACTGGGTAAAAACATTCTACTTTTAGCCTCTGCTTTGTCTAAGTGTTCTGAAAGATGGGCTGGAGAGATTTTAGCCCTGTCAGCATTAGTTTTGTTTCAGGGCTGTCCATGCAGGAGTTAGAATGGGGTTCCATAAAGCAATGGGTTCATATGAGGTCAGTGGCATAAAGGCAGGAAGAGATGCACTGCCTTACTGAGGAGTTACTGACAAAGGCTAGATTTTATTCTAATGAGGTCAGTCACCTCAGGGTCCCACTACATTCAGTGAATAGAAATTAGCTACAGTGGTAGACAATTTAAAGCGGTTAAATTACTCTGCCTCACATCTCTACCTCTTGCATGTATCCCATACTGCCTCATCACAGCTCCCTCAATGTGTGCTTGGGAGCAATGTGCAATGTTTTCCAAACCATGGTGGAGTGCTTTGTATACAAAGTGAGCACAGCACTACTGGCTACATATTCAGCAGCTTAAGAGAAAAGGAGTAGGTGGGGACTTATGAATTAAAAAAAAAATAGGGTCATTTTTGTACTGCTTGGAGAACCCTGGAGGGAAGAAGATGGGATTCTCTGTTTGCACATCTTAATAAGCAGCAGATTTGCAAAGGACTTGGATATGGCTACTCTTTTCAGTGCAGTAACTTTGAAAGACAGCCAACTTATCCATGGAGATAAAAGCAGAGGAGTCAAGGAAGGGTGCTGCTGTGCTTAGGCTAAATTAAACTTCTGAGAAAGAAATGAGCCCTGGTGGAACTTGGTGCTAATGTAGTTATGCTTCCAACCCAGGTCTGAGCTGGTCTCTCTGCAAAGCACTTCACTGAACATGCACTTATTAATCTTTAGAAGAGTCTTAAACGTGGAGTTTGCTCAACAAACTGGAATTGATTAGGAGAGCAGATAACAAGAAAATGCATCTCTTTTGAAAGAAAAAGAGGATGATTGTCTGACTGATGCTGCATTAAGTACACCTTAAGCTTTTTCTAAGTATCCTACACCCAGCTGGTCTCATTCTTGAGTGCTGTCTGATTTCCCCATACTAGTCATTCATACTAGTCCCCATACTAGTCATAGATGGGGTTCCCAAATTCGTATTTCTTTGCCAACAACTGATAAAGTTCTCTGAGATCACTGCTGGGTATAGGCAGCTGGTAACACTTACATGAAGTGAACTTAAATGCATGAAATAGAGGAGGTTAAATAGAATTAAGTACAGATTGGGAACAGATATTTTAACCCAGTCGAGTTTCTGTTGCAAGTGAACTGTGAAAATATAAGAATCAACAAATAGAAGCTGTGGAATAGATTTAGATGACTAGAGAACATTGAATTATTTTGCTCAGATTTTAGTTTGCTTTAAAGTTCACTGGTATAATTATAGGCAATGAGAAGATAAGGCTTTTGTATTGGAATGTTAGGAGACGTTGTTTGAAAAAAATAATGGGTAATCCTTCAATGAAGATTTACTTTACAATTTGGGACAGATTCTGTGTGTATGTAGAGTTAGAATTTGCATTAGGATTTATCTCTCCCTGCAGAACATGTCACCCTTGTAATTATTCATTCCTCCAAAGCTCCATTAAATTAAACAGTTTATATGAATTGTTTGCTACATAATACAAAAAGTGCTTGAAAGTTGAAGGAAATTAGTTTGCAAACACAGAAAAATTGAAAGCCAAAAAGATGTTTTTTTTAATTAAAAGAAGATTGCTACCTGAAAAGATGAGCTCTTACACCTGCCACCAACATAAGTAACACAAAGAGTAATTACTTATGAAAGAGTTGGATTGCTGACAAACATGTTTTCCACTCTTAAATGGTCATAAAGGGTTACTTTACTCACCACAGAGGGAGAAATATGCTTTTAAACACTTCTTAGTGCACACAATTTGTTTCTCTTTTTCTATCAGCACTATGAGATTTCAGGAAACAAATATCGTTTTATTAATATGTAATTTAGTACTGTGATTCACTTTTTGTTGTTGTTGTTGTTTTTTTACTGCTTTTTCAGAAATAAATGGATCATCTATGCAGATTATGATGTGGTTATCTGTCTCTGTTTGAGAAATGTGCTCTAGTTTTTAAGGAATCTCATGTTCACACATCTCAGGAACTTGTGATGTATTACGCTATTATCCTTCCCTTGGTATATGGTAGAAATGTGGCAGCTAGGGTTCAATAAACTTCTTTAAAACCAGTTGATGGGGACAATTCACCTGTTGGCAAAAACATTTCTTGAGGCACACCAATCGTTTACAGTGTAACTACGGCATAAGTCAGTTTTGTGTACCTGTCACTCTGACCCCAGCTAAGAAATTGAATTCAAAGTTGCACCACAATTTTGGTAACAGTCTTTCTTTTAATCCTGAACTGGCTTGAAACATAACTTTAACAGTAAGCTGTAAAGTAGTTGTGCCCATAAAAAAAAAAAAAAAAAAAGGCTCATCCACACTGGTAGAGAAAGCAATTCCAGAGTATAAAGACAATCTTGAGAACATATGTAAACTCAGGTGTCAATTCTTCAACTAACTGCTGTCTCTGGAGCTGTTGTTCCCCAAGGCTCTTGTTTCCCAAATGAGTTTGTTTTTATGATACCTATGGGAAGCTATCTGTTCTATTCATTTGTTTGTTCTTCAAATTGGCTGTTCTGTGAATTCTGAATTGTATTTATAACATACATTGCTCACCTCTAAAGTTACCTCCAGAGAGTATGATTCAGCTCCCTTTAGCTGAGGCATTTCATGTAATTAGCTACACTTTCTCCAGCTGTTCAGCTCAGCTCAGCTGTGTGCCTTACAATGAAAGTCCTGTAGCCACTTATTTCCCCCTCAAGTAGGATTGTTGTTGGGATAGCAACTTATGCAGCATGCAGGAAGAGAAGGGTGCCTTGAGTTGACCTGGGCCTTCACTGACTCTTGAACACATCCAGTCAACACTGTAAGTGCATATATACTTTATGAGATGTATGTTTAAATGAGCAGAATGATTCAGATTTTTCAGAAGATATGAATACCTACTGCTAGATGAGAAAGTTGTGGTCTTGCGTTGGGCTAAACAGTGATGACTGAAAACAATATGCCTGTGTAAAATTTTGCAAGGTTTTTATTTGTTTGTCTTTGCCTTTAGTGTCCCATTTTATTCTTTAAGTAGCCTTCCTCCGGCCTTGATGTGATATTTACTTGCCAAGGCACTGTTCTGAACTCCTTCATAGTTTCTTCATGTGTTTCAGCTGGTTAATTAATCAAATAACTATTGGTATGGAATTGTTCTTTACTTTGCCTTCCTATGACACGGAGCTGGTAATTAATATCAGAACAAAATCTTCAATATGATCAAGTATGCTTTAGTATTCACCCATATCACTTACGAGACTGGTAGGAAAAATACTTACTAAAGAAAAACGGGTTATTCTGCTTCTTGTGAACATAGTTTGGATACAGTACCATAGATTCTCTAACACTTGAAGTTTATGTCATTAATTTGAAAACTCTACAAAGACTAATTTGAAGTCTCTACAAAGCTGAAAGTAGAGGAACCTGAATAATGAGAAGTATTTCCTAAAAGACCATACCTCCCAACAAAGTTTTGTTCTTAAATATAAAGTATCTTTGCTGCAGAAGACCTCCATCTAAACGGACAGAAAAATGAGCAGATGCTGGTGAACGCTTAAGGTAACGGAATTTTAAATAATGTTGTGAAAGAGCAGGAGTTTGAACAGATAATGTGCGTAGTATTTAGGTCCTCTTGTTTACATCAGTGTTGTTTATTAGCCATATATTTTGGGAAATGATAGTCAACATCCATCACTGCTGCTCCCTGTTTTATTGGGTGTTCCTCCAACATAATAATTTTTCATCAAGATACTGCTCATTCCTGTGATTATTCCCTTTTCAGTTTTCAGTGACATGCATTTTGCTTTGCTTATGCTCCCATGTTTCCTTTACTTCTTGGACCACAGTAAAAGGAAAAAAAAACAAAAACAAAAACAACAACAACAACAAAAAAACTCTCTCAATTTGAGATTAACTAGAATTTCTTTGCTTCAGTAGAGGGGCTGTTTTTCTTTCAGATATGTCTTAGCAAACAATTATGATAGAGATATTCCAAACTCTCTAGAGTTTACAATTTTATTTTTTTCTGTGTAACAGCAGAAGACATTTTGTGCTCTGTAAACATAAGAAACTGATCTATAGAGTCCAAGAGAGAACAAGAAAATTGTGAAGGACAGTATTAATTCCACTATATAAACTTAAATGCTAATATTTTAGGCATATCTTAAGTTGTCTTTACTGTTGCAGAAGCAGTAGAGAAGAATCCTAAAAACTTATCACTGAAATGCAACAGATCTTAGGCTGCTTCTAGATCTCCTTATAATTTTGATGCCTCAAACCTCTGCATCAAAGTTCCATTAACAAGAGCTGGAAAAAAAAATATGTTTCTTTCAGATGCACTTATGACATTTAAGACTTGTGTTCCATTGACTTTTAACATGCAACAGTCAAGACTAATTCTCGCTATTTCAGCATTCTGAACAAAATGATTTCCAGATCCACCACAGCAAACTGATAACTATAATGTTCATTTAGTCTCTACTGCCTAATTCAATTTAGAAATGCTGTCTTTTTGGTTCTGCCAGATGGGTACTCACCTTATTCAGAAGTTAGGTCAGCCTCAGTCACTAATTCCCAAAACTCACAGATATATTAAAAAAAATAAAAATCTTTCTCTTTAGAGGCTCATTAATATAATTTATGTATTATTTTTGAGTACTAGGCCGTTTTTGGCATGGCAGGAGAAGGAGATGATTAAAGCACACATACTTTTCAAAAACATTCCACTGCAGCTCATCCAGAAACTATATACGTGGACAAGAATTTCTATTTGAAATTCTGTGGCCTTTGCAGTGTGGAATGTCAGAGCTGTTAACGGCCGAGATCTCTCAAATTTTTTACAATATAACCGTATGTAATATTCACTGATGTAAACTTCAGCAGTAACAATGATCACAATATATTTGAAGTAGGAGAGTTTGTGTTATTCTGTGTTATTTGCTATTTTTACATGATATGTATGTAAAAGGAAATCCACAAAAATTCCACTTCCTTGATCCAGATTTCATGTAAACATAAGAAGCTGATCTACACAGTCCAAGAGAGAACAAGAAAATTGTGAGGATTAGTATTAATTCCACTATGTAAGCTTTAATACTGCAACAATATGAAGCACTCCTTCACCTTATTCTTCCGTCTAGCAGTAGTTACATCATGCACCATAAATCAGGCTTAGTGGCTAATGAATTAGCAGGCCTCCAAGCACATACTGACATGATAATTAAATGGTCCAGAGAAAACCACTTTTAGCCCTGCACCAGAAGAGAATGAGAGGAACACAAAGAATTTATGAATCCTCTGAAGAACATCTAGTTGGTTCAAAGTGCCTCCTATCAACATCTCATAACATCTCTGCATCCACTGATGAAGACCATCACTTTTTTTCTTTCAGAGATATGACTCTTTTTCAGCGTGCCCCAGTTATGTGTATTTAGTCACATGGCAGACTTAGAACCCAAACTCGTAAACTATGAAATGTGAAGTGAGCCAGTGCTAGCGCAAGATTTTAGCTCAGATATGCATGCCATCTCTGTACTTTCTGGATTTCCTGTTGCTACTACTAAGTAGCACGATTGTTGCAGACTGTACTCTTAATCCTCAATTTCCCCCTCCAAAAAGTGCCACTTTCTAGGAATCTGTCTTTTGTTATTGTTGCTCTCCTAAAGAGTATTACAGCAACAAAAGTAAACAAAGCAATGGAGAGAGCTAAGAAAGTTATTTAAATCATGCTTAATGCACTGGTTTTGAATAGGGACTATGCTGAAACTAGGTTGTGAGAAATTACAGTTCTAGTAAATGTGGGAGGTTTTGAAGTGGGTTGTTATTTAAGATTTTCTGACAAAATAGATTACTAGCTACATGAGAACCCCCTCATTACTACATCACTCAAAATATGCGTGAAACATATGAATGAATGCACAGCAGAGCCATGTTTAAAAGGCTGAGAACTTAAGTGTAAATGTTACAACACAGACATGTAGGAAGATAGAAAGGGCCCCAATCCTCTCCCTTTGATATCTAAACTATTTATCCAGGAAGCATGGAAATTTAAGAGTAGATCTCTTTGGGGATGGGGGAGTGGGGGGCGGGGGGGGGGAAAGAAGGAAGAATCATTGTGGATATGTGTGTGTTTGTATATAGATAGATAGTCAAGTCCATCTATGTATATATGGACAAAGTTTAAGTCAGATGCAGGTGATCATTTGTAAAATATCCAAGGCCACTGTTTTTCAAAATCCCTTGGTAGTTACTCCCACTGAAAGTCAAACATGATCTAATCATTTCACTTAACTGGTGAAATGATTAAACAATTATAATGGACTTCTATGCCTTGCGGTACCTTTTTCTCAGAAAATATCTCCATGGTAATTAAATCCTCAATAAAACATACTGACTTATGTCACCTATGCTTAACCTTTTCTGTTCTTGCCCCTATTGCACCTGTGCTGATCTGGAGCCAGCCATCCTCCTCCAGGTTGTGGTAGACACTCTCTACCCTCCTGTGGATGCTGGTCCCAGCGCTCGTTTGCCAACCACAGAGAGAGTAGGGGGAAGGTCTGATCAGGATGGTACTGCTTTTGTGTCCACTGCCTCATTCCAACAGAGTCCTTCGTGTTAAGCTGATGAAATGGTCAGTAAGCAGTGGGTTGCCTCTAAAAATTACCTTTCTGGTTGCAGTCATAAAAATGGACACTTAAATTCAGTATATGTTGTATTCCATGAGTGAGAAAGGAAGATTTCCGCCTCTGGCAAACTTGAGTTGTGCTGGAAAAAACACTGGGGAAAAATAATAATAATAAAAAAATAGACCTGCGGTGTCATTTCATAAGTTAGATAAAGGAAGTGACATAATAAATATTTGTGCTCATCCTCCTTTAGTGATGTTGTTTTTCATTTTGATTAGTGATTTTAAAAGGCACATTTCTTAGTTCTTACCTTTCGGAAGGTTTTTTATTATACTGCTCCTACAAGTAAGTAAAAACATCTCAAGATAAACCAATATATACACAGAGTCTAGAACTGTATCAAGTGAAATGATGCTGGTGCTCTAGAGAGCTGAAAATGTTTTACTGAACAATAAACAGCCTGAGGACTTTTATTAATGACAGACTTGTTAATGCATGAAATGCCTCCTAACTTTTCTCCAGGATGTTTAAACTAATAAGCTGCTAAGAATAAGATACTAATTTTCCTTTCAATAATCACTAGCACCATTCCATTGACTTTGCCCATATCTGTTCTGCCTTATACCAATGCAGTTGAAGTACTGATCCTTAAGTCCACACACAGGTGTGGGCAGCAGGTCTTCAGGGTGAGGTGTAAGCAGTACTCTTGTCTAAGCCTAGTTTTTGGATGCCTGATAAGACTAGCAATATCACCATAACAAAAATGAATCCTTCATGGAGATCTTCAGCAACCACCTGGACTCAGGCCTAGGCACCCTGCTTTTCAGGGAGCCAGACAAGATAACCTCCAGAGGTCCCTTTCTGTGTCAACCGCTTTGTAATTCTGTGGTACTCCAAATGGTGGTTGGTTTTGCACATTCTTTTAACTCAGGAAGGGAAAATCTGCACAAGGGCATTTTTCATTTTGTAGTCAAATGAAGGACATAAGATAAAATAGAGTTGTTCAAAAGATAAAGAAAAAAAGACAATTCTTTCAAGCTATTAAACAAAAATATATCACTCCATCTGAAATTCAGATGAGTTGTCTAAAGGTGCCTGCTAAAGTTAACGCATACAAGTTCTCTAAGTGTAGTCTGGAATCTGAAACACAGACAATAACTATTTGTTTTGGTAAATGTGTGATTGCACATCTGAGGTTGCACAGTCACAAACCCTGAGGGCTGCTGAGTATGTAGTGCTTTAGGAAAATAAAGTTAATCTGGTTAGCTAAGTACAGGACTATAGAATGAATAGTCATGGCATTATTAATGAATTGATATTTGATCATCTAGCACAAGACTTTGCTTAAATAAGTTCTAAGTTCAAACCATTCAAACCAGAGCCAAGTTGTTTTTTGTTTTTTGTTTTTTGTTTTTTGTTTTTTGTTTTTTGTTTTTTGTTTTTTGTTTTTTGTTTTTTGTTTTTTGTTTTTTGTTTTTTGTTTTTTGTTTTTTGTTTTTTGTTTTGTTTTTTTAAAGAATTTGGCATGCCTGATGGGTGAGGGAAAGTCTATCAAGACTTCATCAGAGTCTTTGATGCTGTCTCCAACAGTGTTCTCCTGGAGAAGCTGGTGGCAGCTCATAGCTTGGACAGGTACACTCTTTGCTGGGTGAAGAACTGGTTGGGTGTTGTGCCCAGAGAGTGGTGGTGAATGGAGTTAAATTCAGCTGGTGACCAGTCATAAGTAGCGTACCCCAGGGGTTGGTACTGGGGCCTGTCCTGTTCAGTATCTTCCTTTATTGATGAATTGAACAAGGGGATTGAGTGCACCCTCAGTAAGTTTGCAGATGACACCAAGTTGGGAGGAAGTGTCAATCTGCCTAAGGATAGGAAAGTGCTACAGAGGGACTAGGGGATGCTGAATGAAGTTCAACAAGACCATGTGCTGGTTCCTGCACTTTGGCCACAACAACCCTAGGCAGTGCTACAGACTTGGAGGCAGAGTGGCTGGAAGACTTTGTAGAGATAACAGATCTTGGGGTATTTGTCAACACCTGGCTAGACAAGAGCCAGGAGTGTGCCCAGGTAGCCAAGAAGGCCAATGACATCCTGGTTTGTGTAAGGAATACGGTAGCCATTGGGAGTAGGGAGGTGATCATACCCCTGTACTCAGCCCTAGTGAGGCAGCACCTCAAGTACTTTTTCAGTTATAAGCCCCTTACTACAAGAAATTGTAGCCCTGAAGCGTGTTCAGAGAAGGGCAATGAAAGTGGTGAGGGGTCTAAAGCACAGGTCCTAGGAGGAGCAGCTGAGGGGAACAGGGATTGTGTAGTCTAGAAAAGATGAGGCTCAGGGGGTGATATTATTGCTCCCTACAACCACCTGAAGGGAGGTTGTGTTGAGCTGAAAGTTGGCTTTTTCTTCCATGCAACTAGTGACAGGACTACAGAGAATGGCCTCAAGTTGTGCCAGGGGAGATTCAAGTTAGATGTTAGAGGAAAAAAACCTTTGAGAGTGGCCAGGTGTTGGAATAGGCTGCCCAAGGAAGTGGTGGAGTCACAGTCCCTAGAGGCACTCAAGAAATGTTTAGATTTTGCACTGAGGGCCATGGTTTAATGGGAAATATTGGTGATAGGTGGATGGTCAGACTGGGTGATCTTAAAGGTCTTTCCCAACCTTGGTGATTCTATGATTTTAATTGCTGCTGAGATTTGTGAGTCGAGTACAACATTATAGAGTAGAGTCTTAACTGCTCTCACCTGTAAAAATTCCCTGAAATACTGAGAAGGATGAAAAGGGAAAGAAGAAACTGGTAATGGTGTAAGTGAACAACTGAATACACTGAACAATAGGGGAAAACACCAGAAAGTGATGATGCCAGTATATCCAAACCTATTAAGCTTTCAGCTTCCCATTCTCTTCAGATTTTCAATGACGTTTTCTTGGCTAAAGGGTGAACCAGGCTGTAAATGCCCTTGAGTCATACATCATTTGTGTAACTCTAGTTTGGGTAATGTTTTTTTGCACACAGTTTTAGGACAGTGTATGGGATTAACTCATTTATAACTGACTACACGTAGAGAATTGTATGTTCCCTCCAGTCATGCTTGAATTTATCTTCCCAATAATCTTTATCAACAAACATTTCCAAATTGCATCAGATTTGTCTATTAAAGTAGACTTGGTGCTAATCAAAACTGTGTGTAACCTAGTAATCATGCTGTCAGCTGCTACTAGCTCTATGGAGATGGCAAGATTCAGGGAAAAACAAAATTTCAATTATATGGTTATCTAGCCCAGTATTTGTTGATCGGCATGTTATGTAAATTCTAAAAGGGTGGAAAAAAGGATATATTTCAAAGATGTGGATAGAGGTCAGCTGACAGCCCATCTCTGCAGTCAGGATTTTAAGTACTTGCACATGAGAAAAGTTAGGCAAGAGCCTGTAGTGAGATACGTTCCACTGTGCTTTTCTAAGGAGTATTAAAGCAATTATTCACAATTCACACTCAGTGAACAATTGCATGTAAATCTGGAAGCTGAAAATGCACAACTGTTTTGCAGAACTATAAATAAAAAAAATCACAGTTTTTCACTGAAAAATACTGCATATCATTCTGAACTTGCTGTTTTGTTGTTTTTTTTTTTTCCACTGAATTCTTTATTTTCATGACAGTAGCACTCATGTGCTCACATTTGCCTCAGTGGTTTGTGTACCTGATCATGCACACTTTCCTTGCCAAGAGGGCAAAAAATAACATTATTTTTATTCCTTGGCCTGGAAACTAAAATCTGGAGAGATCAGGGTTGTTGGGAGTTCTGCATTTCTTTGAGTAGAGGTAAGATATAACAAGCACATAAGTATCCTATTTTCAGAAGCACTAGCTTGAATATAGCAGAGACCTGTACAGAGCAGGATAGAATCACAAGGTTGGAAAGGACCTACAAAATCAGTTAGTCCAACCACATGCAGGGCCAGGTTGAAGTTTGTCTTTTACTAACAGTCAAATTTACATCTTCCTTTAAAAGTACGTTGTAGAAGTTTGACAAGCTGGAATGAATGGATTGCTTATTGCTTTGAAATTTGTCAAACTGTGATTCTAGGAAATATGAAGGAATGCATGCTTTAAGGCATAATAATTATGGGATTTATAAGGAGAAGTATAAAAGGCCACTTCAAACCAATTTAAAATGATTGCACACAGACTTTCTCTCATCCTAGATTAAAAAAAGATCGTCTGAAATCAGAGTAGGAAAGAGGCAAAAGTTTTTACTTATGTTCTTGCTCGTGTTTCCCTTCAGACCTAAATCCACGTAAAATTGCATAGGTCAAGCCCTGTGGGTCTTTGTGCAGGCACAGCCTGTTTCAAAACTGAAGATCAAATATCTTACTTCCTATAATAATCACAAACGCAGTGGGATCACAGAACAGAAGACTTTGTTTCTTAGATATCCATATTTCTAAAGGTTCCTAAGCAGCTTCATAACTGATGTTGTCCATTAGTGCACTCAGTCTCTAGTTTGTTGGTGTTCAGAGGGTAAGTGGGAAACACTGAGAGGTAAGAAAATGCTTCAAATGAATTGACTGCCTATTTAAAGGGTGCAGAGATGTGATTCTAGCAATGGTTAAATCCCCAGATGTAGCTGTATGATGTTAATCTCTCCACTCCTGCCCTATGGTTAATGAAGAGGGAGACCTTTAGAATATCAGACTCTTCCATGAAAGGAGCTCCCTTCTCTTCCCTGCCCATGTAGGCTCTGTAGCAATCATGGGTACATCATATGGCATCCTTAAGGAAACAATTACCAGTATAAAATTACTAGTTAGATCTTTTCACTTCTATTTTGTTCAAGAGTCCGCTTAAGATTTATAGAATCGAGTCTACAATGTTTACTTATGTGCAATAAGTACAAAGTTAAGTTCAGAATGTATGCCTATTTCTAGGAAAAGATCCATTAGACATTTTCACACACACACACACACACACACACAAAAAAAAAAAAAAAAAAAAAAAAAAAAAAAAAAAAAAAAAGCTGAAAATTCAAGTTATTTTCTGAAAAAAAACTGAGGAAGACACACAAGAAAAATCAGAAGAGAGACACCTTATCAGTGTGAATGGTGATGAATGCAGATAAAAACGATGTATATGCAGCTTCCAAGAGCCACAGTGACATACCTACAGCTAATCACGGTAAGACATTCACACAAAAGAATAGACTGGATGTATGTAGTAGTGTTGCTTAATGAACTGTAGAGTCCATCTGTCTCTGAAGCTGTTAGAAATAGGACTCTACAAAAAAAAAAAAACAAAAAAACAACAGAAGTCTTATTCTTTGTCTCCAAGGCATGGACATGCACCTTATCAATATGCATCTGCTAACCTTAAAATTAAGCCAGAACGTGACACACAAGGCACTCTGAACAAGTACGGAAGGAAGAGGAGTAAGAGATCTAAGATTTTATAAAATATGTAGGTGCACACATATTAAAGACAAGCTTTATTTCTGCTATCCTTCATATACAAAGTGCAAACATGCAAAAGCAGAGGTACTGATGACCTTTATCATTCTATAAATGTTCTACAAATAGCTTTGTGGAATGACTGTACAGACTTTGAATGAAATGAGAATATTAAAAATGTTGTATGCTGCTGCTTAGGATGAACTCAAGAAAGCCAAGATGTCTCCAAGAGATTGGGAAGGTAAAGATCACATCTGCTGGGACAGATAATTTAACTGGAAATATGAGACAATGAATTCTTACTACTGGAAATTTCATTAGAATATAATACTGGAAAAATAGAGAAGGAAGAATAGTAAATTAAGAATAGTAAATTAATTTGTTTTAAAATGGAGAAAATGGGCATGTGTGTGTATAAAATTAAAAATGAATCCAGGAAAGGGAAGGAGAACTTAGCCAAAAAATATTGCCTTTAAAGAGTAAGAAGGAAAGATGTTTTGGAGGCATTGGAGTTCAATGACAGGAACAGAGATTTGACCTCACAACTTGGAAAACAATTTCTTTGTTTTTGTGCCAGGCAGGCAGCAATACATGGTAGGTGAATTTGGGAAGGAAAGGATGGGGGCAGCTGTAGTACCTATGCTCACTCAAAAAAGTAAATAGCATGCATGTTTTTCCTATATCATATTACGAGAAGCAGTATCTTCCACTCGAGAAGCTGATGTGATGCTCTGGACACAGTCAAAAGCAGCATATGTGAGGAAGAAACATTTGTCCCTCTTCCTGATTTTTTGGCAGTCACTCTTGCCTTGAGCTGAAAGTCTCTTTCTTCCACCTAAAAGCCTAACATAAAAGAAAAATTCAGTATCAGCCACCTCTCCTCCCATTGCATCCAGTCAGAGTTTTTTGGCTGGAATTGGCCTAATTTTTTGTCTGCTTTCCTAACCATCCCTTGTGATCTTATCCCACTCCTGCTAAAAGGATCTTCTTACTTACAAGGATCTGCTCTGTAACATTCCTCTGTTCCTTCATATTGTCTGCTGCTCTGTCCTTAGCTACTCTGCCTTTTAACCTTTCTATTATAGTTTGTTTTGTTACTGTGGTTCTTGCTTTTGCTTAGCCTTTCATTCATAATTCAAGCCTCAGTCCTTTGCATCCTATGTGTCCAGCCACCTTTTCTGACTGTGTTTAGAAATGTCAAGGTCCTAACAGGGTTATAAGCTGTTTTTGATGCTTTTTGGTTTGCTTTTTTGTACAGATGGCTTGATGAAATAACTTGCAAAATATGAGAGGGACAACATTTTCACCAATTCAAGTAGGCAACCAGAAAGATTGTGCAAGGATTCAAAAATCTTTACATAGCTTTGAGAAGCTATAAATAATTTAACACTTTGATTTCCTTGATACATTCCTCTTTCTGGGAAAATAAAAATAATGTTATTATTTTGTCAATGAGTTAATTCTATGCAATAACACAATAATAAAACTAATAAAATACAATTTTATATAATTGTATGGTAAATGCTGAGTCACAGTCTAAACCACTGATTGAGCACCTGAGGAAATGGACCCAGTCAGCCCAGGGAGCACAGCTGAAGGCAATTCAGCTAGGTGACTGGAAGGGGTGTGGCCTGGCTGCACCTCTCTTAAACCTCATTTAAGGCCTGGCTGCCACTATGGAAGGATCTCTGTTTGGGGATACCTCTCTTGTGGAGTCTCTCCTGCAAGTCTCGATCTTCAGAGATGGGTAAGCACCCTTACTTTTTCTTAGAAATACCATCCTATCCATGCTGGTCCCTTTGCTGTTATACTTCTGTATCACCCTTTCACCACATTAATCTTTCTAATTGTAACATTTAGTAAGCCAGTCAAACTAAAATGACTTTTTGGAATGTCTTTAAATGGATCAAGGGGGAGAACATTACCCCTGGACATATACCAGGATTTCTAGGATCACCCTACTGTGAACTTGCAATTGTAATCGAGAAATGAGGGCCCCTACAGGTTACAGGAAATATTTCTTCCCCATCCTGCATGGTGGATTATTTACATGAATTAGATAAATATATCATAATTACAAAAAAGCAACAACTAGCCACATCTACTATGGCATGGCCATTATAAAATGCTTTAAATCAAGTGGAAATTTCAAAAAACACCTTAGTAAATGAAAATTAACTACGAGATGATCAGAAATTTCAAAATACTCCCAAAAGATCAGAAGTACAAATAAATCAACAAGTACCAACAAGAACTTGGAACTTAAAGAACTTTACAGTCCCCAGTAGAAGAAAAAAACCTTCTCAGGTGACTCAGGCTATGACATCTGAGCCACCTGAGGAAAAAGACCTGGCCATAGGACAGGTTATGGAATAACAAGGGGGTATTAGTTCCCCTGTAACTAGGGCCGCCAGATGGAACCAGAGGCTCTATTCTGAGCTAACAAGTTTTTGGTCCCAGAAAAATATACAATTTACTATACAACAAACATCAATTGTCTATAGTGAGCCAACTTAATTGTCTATTGTGAGCCCCTATAACATTCTAGTGGAGTAGCTGGCTGCCCATGGTTTGGATGGACATACACTCCTCTGGGTAAAGCATTGGCTGGGTGGCCAGGCCCACCCAGAGTTGTAGGCAATGGAGTGGAATCCAGGGGAGACCTTATCACTCTCTTCCAGTATCTGAAGGGTGCTTGTAGTGAGAGCAAGGCAAGTCTCTTCTCACTGGTGACAAGTGACAGGATGAGGGGAAATGGCCTCAAGTTGCACCAAGGTAAGTTTAGGTTGGACATTAGGAAACACTTCTTTACAGAAAGGGTATTTAAACACTGTAATAAGCTCCCCAGGGAGGTGGTTGAGTCACCATCCCTGGATGTGTTTAAGAGCTGTTTGGATGCAGTGCTCAGGAATATGATTTAGCAGAGGGTTGTTAGAGTTAGGGTACTATGGTTAGGCTGTGGTTGGACTTGATGATCTTTGAGGTCTTTCCAACCTAGGTAATTCTGTGATTCTATGACTAAATTTTGAGGAGAAAGAGTAATGATTAGTGATTTTGGGGGACAAACCTTTCCTGTCACACAGACTGGTTGAAACTGGGGGCTGGGCATCTCCCACCTTGGGAGTATAAAGTGTCTTGGGAGTATAAAGTGTCCCTAGTCTGCCTTTACATGGGGAGGCAGGCAATGGACCTTTCAGATCCTGCCATGTGGGTACATACATTCACCAACATCTTGCTATTACATAGCAGTACACAACCTGGCTAATTGGGAAAAACCTAATAATGTTAACTTGTATCATTATATTGACTGACTCACTGGAGGCAGTAGGACAGGCAGCAGATTTGCTGACTACTTATCTGAGATTGTCTATAAATCCTCAGAAGGTACAAGGTCTGGGTCTGTCCATTAAATTCTTGAGGGTAGTTTGGTCAGAAAAGACTGAAGTACTACACAGTGCTGTAATAGATAAGGTTCAGGCATTCCCAGTCCCTACAATACCAAATCAGTTGCAGGAGTTCTTAAGTATACTGGGATATTGGCATTCCTTTATACCTCATTTAGCACAGCTGCTGAGACCATTATAAGGACTCACAAAAAAGGGTTGTATCTCTCTTAGATCCCATTTAAGGGCTGACTGCCACTGGGGAAGGATCTCTGGTTGGAGATAGCACCCTTGTGGAATCTTTCCTGTGAGTCTATATGTTTGTATACAGGTAAGCACCTTTACTTTTTCCTTTGAAATACCATCCTACCTATCTGCACTGATCCTTTTGCTGTTGCACTTCTGTATCATCCTTCCATTGTGTTAATCTTTCCAATTCTAACAGTAATACAATATTATGCAATAATATTTGCATTCCTATTGCAACAATACAAATGCTTGTGCTGTTGTATTAATGTTAGAAGACACAGTATCTAACTAATTTGGCTGATAAATAGAACATAAGAGAAAGATGGCAAAGAAGTTCAGCTGTTAACCTGGGATTTGGAAAATCTGAGTCCAAATCTTTTAGAGGCATAAGGTCTTCACATAGTTCTGAGTGAATAATGGCATTTCTGTCCTTCTACACACTATAAGAAACGTTGGGTGGTTTCAATTTCATATAGAAGAGTTGCAAGTATAAGTACGCTGTTTAGTTTTGTTCTGTCAGAACATAAGTGCAGCACTGTACATGCCTATAGAAACTGTGGCAATTTATTACTCTTCTAAATGCCTAACAGCATTCTGTTAACATTAAGCAGATATTTTCAATAGCTTTGTTTAACATATATTCTCTTTCACACAGCAGTTGTGTCTATGCATTCCTCCACAATTAATTACAGAAACACAACATCTTGTGAGAAGGAGAAGGCCCAGGTTTCTACAGCCTAAATCACTCTGTTGACCTTCCTTAGACTTAATTTGGCTTTAAGTAGGACTGCCAATTGTATAGTTGAAAAAATGTTTTGTAAGCATCATTCATATTCTGAATGAGCACAGTTCACATTTATTTTACTCCCCTTATTATCTTTTCATCTTATAAAAATGGAAAGGATGCAATACACATAAAAACACCTTGGGCATTGCTCAAATCCTTGTATATTTTGTATGGATGTTTGTTTTGGCAACTCCTTCTGTAACATCAAAGAGGTTTTGGAACATCAACAGAGGTCACATTTTGGTGACAACTCCTTGTAACCATTCCTAAGGGGCTGCTGGCATTAGTTCAGTACCTTGATTAAGACACTTCCCACTTGGCTTCAACAACATTTTGAGGAAGAAGTTACACATGAGATGAGACCAGGAGCTACAAACACTGTGTTCTCCTTGCCTCATTTTGGAAGACTTCGATAAGCCATAAATGTTTAAGATCTTGTTCTAAGCTGAAAAATTGTGTGTATCCTCCCCTAAAGGAACAACGGGAGAGCTTGATCATCATCTTAAACTGAATTAATGACAACATCAATCATGTTATAATTTACAGAATGTAATGCTATGTTGTGATAGAAAGTACAGCAATAGTAGTAGAGTGGCACAATCCTAAACTGTAACAAATAAGAACACGCCCAAATGCAACA